>NC_137722.1:0-481786 GCF_964034855.1 Anser brachyrhynchus | reverse complement strand
GCTTCACGGAGGTAACGGGGGGGGTGGGGGGGTCCTGGGGGGGGGTGTCACGGTGTGGGGGGGGGGTCACAGCGCCCCCCCCCTCACCACCCCTCGGGGCCGTGTTCCCCCCCCCCACAGATCCTGGGAGTGTGGCTGGCCATGCGCTACCGCAACCAGAAGGACCCCAGAGCCAACCCCAGCGCCTTCTTGTAGGGGCTGTGGCCCCCCCCCCCACAAAGCCTCGTGTCCCCCCCTAGCCCCTTGTCCCCCCCCCCACGTCCCCGAGCCGCTGACCGGGCGCTCGGCGGCCGCATGAAGCCTCGGGCACGTGGCAGCCCCCGGACGGACGCAGGACAGACGGACACGGGACGGGGCCACGCCGCGGCTGGAGCTGGGCTCGTGGCACCCCCCCCCCATCCCCCACCGAGGGGCCCCCCCCGCCCCGTGCAGGGCTCCTCCCCCCCCCCCCCCCCCCCCCCCCCCCTCCCAGTCCGGTCACCCCCCCCCCCCCGGACTGGTGCATGCTGGTTATTTATACGCGGGGACGGGGACGCCCCCCCCCGCCCCACCGGGCGGCCGTGGGGGGGGTCACCACGCGTCCCCAGGGGGTGGCAGTGTGGTGCCCCCCCCCCAGGGTCAAATAAATAAACGCCCCCCCCCAGCCACCGCGCCTCCGGCTCTCCCTGGGGGCTCCCCCCCCCCGTTCCCCCCCCCCATCCCTGCGGCGCACGACAGCGGCTGGGCCACGGGACAAGGAGGTGGGGGCTGAGCCCCCCCCGCCCCTTTATTGGAGGGGGGGGGGGCGCCCAAATCCTCATCAGGGCCCCCCCACGGCCGTGCACGAGGCCCCTTGCACGAGGGGCCCCCCCGTGCGAGCAGAGCACCAGTGCAAAGGTCGGGTTCCCCTGCACGCAGCTCGCACGAGGATTTGGGGGGGGGTGGGGGCTCCTTTTGCACGGGGGGGGGTGCACATCCTTTTGCACAAGGATTTCGGGGGGGGGGGGGGGGACGACACCAGCACACGGTGCTGCGCCCAGCCCCCTCCTCGTGCAAGGGAGCCACGGCCCCTTGTGCCCCCCCCCCCGCCGTATGTCCGTCAGCACTGGGGGGGGTTGGGGAGGTGGGGGGGGCCCCCAGCAGTGTGCCCCCCCCCCCCCCAGAGTCCAGTCCTGCGCCCCCCCCCCGGGCGCTACCCCCTCGCCCTGCAGGTAGCGGTGCCGCAGCGCGTCGTAGGCCGAGATCCGCTTGTAGGGGTTGAAGGTCAGCATCTCCTGGGGGGGGGACACGGGGACACGGTCACGGGGGCGTCCCGCTGTGTGTGCCCCCCCCCCCCCCCGGCTCGGTGCCCCCCCCCCGGCTCACCAGCAGCAGCTGCGTCCCCAGGGGCTCCATCTCGGGCACGAAGCCCTCCACGGGCTGGGGGGGGGCGGGCGGTGAAGGCGCAGCGGGGCAGGGCCACGTCCAGCGGCCACTCGTCCTCCACGGGGAGCCCGATCAGGCTGGGGGGGGGGACGGGGGGGGGGCAGCATAAGGGCTGGGTGCCCCCCCCCTCGGTCCCGGCCCCCCCCCAGTCCCTTCCAGACCCCCCAGGACCCCTCAGCACTCCCTCGCCCAGAGCTCAGGACCCCCCCCCAGCCCCATATTTCAGCCCCCCCCATCCCCAGTGCCCCCCCCCACTCCTCCCAAGAGCCCCCCCCCATCCGCAGACCCCCCCCCCCCGTGCCCCCCCCCCAACTCACTCAAAGATCTTGCCCAGCTGGTCAGCCTCTGAATTGCCGCAGAAAAGTGGCCTGGGGGGGGGGGGGGGGGGGGGGGGACACAACGTAAGGGGATGTCACCGAGGTGGGGGGGGGGGTGCACAGGGACCCCCCCACAGTGGCTGCTGCCCCCCCCCCCCCAATTGAGGGGCTCTGAGGGACATCAACCCCCACCCAGCACCACCCTGGGGGGGGGGGGGAGCCCACCAGGGTGGGACTGTGGGCACCAGCGGCTCCCCCCCCCCCAGGTGGGGCCATGGGGACCGGACCCCCCCCCCGTGCCCCCCCCCCGTCCCCGTGCCCCCCCCCGTCCCCGCTCACTTCCTCCGGAACATCTCGGCGAAGATGCAGCCCACGCTCCACATGTCCACGGGCGTCGCGTACGTCGACTGCAGCAGCACCTCGGGCGCCCGGTACCACAGCGTCACCACCTGCACCGCACGGCTCAGCCACGGCCACCGGTGGCCACCGTGGCCACCATGCCCCCCCCCCCCCCCCCACACACACACACAGCCGTGGGACCCCCCCACGGCCACCCGGGACCCGCAGCTTCACGGCCACCGCAGCCCCTGGTTGCCAGCAGCCGTGGCCACCTAGGACCCCCGCCTCGCAGCTCCTTTTGGCTTTGTGGCCACCCAGCTTGGTGGCCACCCAGCCCCATGGGCACCCAATTTGATGGCCACCCGGGCCCGGGGTCACCCGGAGCTCCGAGGACTCACCCCCAGCCTGACCCGTGGCCACCTGGGACCCACGGTTCCTCGGGCTCGTGGCCACCAAGACCCGTGGCCACCCAGGACCCAGAGCTAACCCAGCCCGTGGCCACCTGGGAGCCACGGCCACCAAGAGCTGTGGCTGCTGGGACCCAGAGTCCCTCGGCCTCGTGGCCAGCCCAACCCAACCCGCGGCCACGGCTGCTCAGGACCCTCCCTGCTCCTTGGCTTCCTGGCCAGCCCCGTGGCCACCCAACGTGGTCTTGGGGCCACCCAGAGACCCAGGGACTCGCAGCCGACGCGACCCACGGCCAGCAGGAGCCACGGCCACCCCCACCCATGGCTCCTCGGCTTCGTGGCCACCCCACCCCACCCCGCGGCCACCAGAACCCGCAGCCACCTGGGACTCAGCCCCAGAGCATCGTGGCCACCAGGCCGTGGGACCCGCAGCCTCCCCTGGGGGGTCCTGGACCCCCCCCCCCCAGGCACGCACCACGGGGGTGAGGGCCATCTGGCAGCTGTAGATGCGAGCCAGCCCGAAGTCGGCCAGCTTGACCTGCCCGCTGCTGGTCACCAGGATGTTCTCGGGCTTGAGGTCGCGGTGCACGATGCAGTTCGAGTGCAGGAAGTCAAGGCCGCGCAGGAACTGCCGCATCAGGTCCTGGGGGGAGGGGGGGGCACAAAACATCACCATCGGCACCCCCCCACCCCACCGTGGCCCCCCCCAGCCGCGCCGTGGCCACCCCCGGGGCCACCTTGATGGTGTCGAGCGGCAGCCCGGGCGCGGGCGCCTTGTCCAGGTAGGTCTTCAGGTCCTGGTCCACGTGCTCGAAGACCAGCGTCACCTTGGTCTCGCGCTCCGTCCGCGCCGTGGCACAGACGTCCATCAGCCTGCCGGGGGGGGCGACGTGGGGTCGGTGACACCGGACCCCCCCCCCCCCCCCCGGGTGGTCCCCGTGTCCAGGAGGGGCAAGGTGGGACGGGGTGGCCCGGCCACAGGGCAGGAGGTGGCCCCTGTCCCCACAGCTGCAGGGCAGGACCTCGGGGGAACCGAGGGGCACGGCGGTGGCCGTCCCCTGTCCCCCCGTCCCGTCCCCCCCCCCAGGGCGGTGCAAACCCCACAACCCCCCCACGGCCAGGGGACAGCACCCGTCCCTCGTCCCCACGGTGGCACGGCAGGACCCCCGGGGTGACCCCGAGCCCCGTAAGCCGCCACCGGCCCCGCAGCCACGGGACGTGGGGACGGAGCAGACCCCGTAACCGTGACCTGGGGGGGTTGGGGGGGGGCACGGGGAGGAGGGGGGGGTCTCACCGCACGATGTTGGGGTGGTCGAAGTGCTCGAGGCGCTTGAGCAGGGCGACCTCGCGCACGGTGCTGAGCGGGAGCCCGTTCTCGGTGGCCTGCACCCGCACGTTCTTGAGGGCCACGAAGCGGCCGCTCTGCAGGTCCCGCGCCTTGTACACGGTGCCGTAGGCGCCCACGCCGATCTCGGCCACCGGCTCGTACTGCGCCCGCACCTCCTTCGCCATGCTGGCGCCGCAGCCCTGCGCACCCCCCCCCTTGGTGACACCCGGCGCCCCCCCCACACCGGGACCACCACCCCCCCCCCGATACGCCCCAGCCCCCCCTCAAAGCCCCACCGCCCCGTAACGGCCGGCGCCCCCCAGCTGGCACCCAGCACCCTTGGACACCCCGACCGCCCCCCCCCAACCCTCAGCACCCTCCACCCGCCCCCCCCCCCCAGCACCCCCCATCCCTACGACCCCCCCCCTCCCCGGGACCCCCCAGCTCTAAACCAGCCCCCGATACCCCGTAACCCACAGGACCCCCAAAGCAGCCCCCCCCAAAGCAGCCCCCCCCAGCACCCCATAACCCCTAGGACCCGTCCGGGACCCCCCAGCCCCCAGCACCCCGCAGCCCACGGGACCCCCCCGGAACCCCCCCAGGACTCCCCAGCCCCACCCCCCAAAGCAGCCCCCCCAGCACCCCATAACCCCTAGGACCCCCCCCGGGATCCCCCCAGCCCCCCCCACCCCCCCAGCCCACGGGACCCCCCCGGGACTTCCCCGGGACCCCCAGCCCCCCCCAGCCCCCGCCTGCCCCCAGGACCCCCAAACCGGCCCCCGCCCCCCCCAGGACCCCCCCCCGGCCGCCCCTCCCCCCCCCCCCCCGCGCAGTGCCCCGGGGCCGGGCGGGGGTCGCGGGGGGGGGTCCCGGGGGGGGGCGGCCACGTGCCGGGCCCGGCACTCACCGGGGGCAGCGCGCGGCTGGCGGGCCGGGCCGGGGGCGGGGCTGGAGGACCGGAACCACCGAGACGGCCGGCCGGAAGGGCCGGGGGGGGGCGGCCGCCGGGGGGGGGGGGGGGGCCCGGCTGGGAGATGGGGGCGGGGGGGCTGGGGGGGCGCGGGGAGGGTTTGGGGAGGGGGCGGGGTTGGAGGTGGCCCCGGCTGGGCTCGAACCCGCGGCCCCGGGGTGGAAGCGGGGAGCGGGGACACGGGGGGGGGGACACGGGACACGCGGGGACACGGGGCAGGGGGAGGGGAGGGGACACGGGGGGGGGCGCCGGGGGTCACGGACACGGGGGGACCGGGGGGGGTCCCGGACGCCGGGGGTCACGGACACCGGGGGGGACACGGGAGGACCCGGGGGGGACGCGGGAGCGCAGCCCCCGCGCGGGGACAGGAGGATCCGGGGGACACGCGCGGACCCCGCGGACACGCGTGGCCGTGGGGAAGGGGCTGGGGGGGCGCCCCCTCCCCCCCCCCCCGTGTGAACCCCGCCGGGACCACTCGCGGCCCCCGCCCCCATCCCTGGCCCCGCCCCCGCCCCTGTCCGTGGTGCTGAAGCGGCTCCGCGCCGCCTCCGCGGGACCCACGCGCGATCGTGTTCTGGGGGGGGGACCTGGAACACGGCCCGGCCCCGGCCCCGCGGGGGGGGCGTGGCCCCCAGGCGGCGACAGGGCTCACGGGGGGAGACGGGGACACGGGGGGGCGGGGGCCCTCATTTTCGTGGGGGGGGCCCCTCATTTTCGTGTGCCCCCCCACGCGTGTCTCAGCTGCCCTCCCGCGGGCACACGCGCGTGGAAATCCCCCCCCAGCCTCGCGCATCCCCACGGGTCCCTGCGTCCCGTGCTGTGCCCGCGCTGCCCCTGTCCCTGCCCCCCCAGCTCACAGGGTGGGGGGGGTCCGTGGTATCACCCCCACGTGGGGGCAGCGCGGTGTCCCCCCCCCCGTGCCCGTGTCACCGCGGTGTCCCCCCCCCGTGCCCGTGTCACCGCCGTGTCCCCCCCCCCCGTGCCCGTGTCACCACGCTTGGCCGCGTTTGGCGTCAGGGGGGTCCAGAGTCCCCCGCGCTGACATCAGCCCCACGCCCCCCCCCGGCCTGGTGGCACATTAACCCCACGGGGGGGGGGGAGGACACGGGGGGGGGGGACACAAGGGCCCACGGTGCTGTGATGACGGCAGCCAGCGTGGGGCAGGGGACAGCCCCGTCCGTCCCCCCCTGCTGCCACCCACAGCGGGCAGGGTGACACTGGGTGGGAGGGACGGGGCAGGGTGGGGGACACGAGGGACGTGGGGGGGGACACGAGGGACGTGGGGGGGGTGACAGCAGGGTCACGGGGGGGACACGAGGGGGGTGACAGCAGTGTCACAGGGAGGGTGACACAACCACGGGGGCGGAGGGACACAAAGGGACCGCGACCTGGTGGCCATCGCTCTGGGGATCACCCCCCCATGGGACACCCGTGCCCCCCCCCCCTCCCCCCGGCACCCCTAATTAACACCACTGATTAATTATAATAACAACATTATTTTCTCTTCCTTCCCCGCCCCGTTAATTGCCCTTCTCCCCCTCCATTTCGCTTCTTTCCCAACCGGGGAGCAGCGGGCAAACGCCTGCATGCTGCCGCCGGGACACCCCCCCGGTGCCCCCCCCTCAAATCCCGGTGCCCCCCCCGTCTGCTTTCCCCCCCCCCCCACAGCCCCGGCTCACCCCGGGGGGGGCAGGCCGGGTGCGGGGGCCGCGGGGGTGCCGCCCGGCGGGAGCGGGGCCACGTCACGTCTGGGCGCCGCGGGCACGCCGGGGCAGGCAGCGCTCCCCCTGCCCCCCGGCACCGGGTGCGGGTGCTGAGTCACCGGCGCTGCGCCGCGCAATCCTGTTAATTAACCGAGGGGCGATCAATAAATAAATAAAGCTTTAAATAAGCCGGGCACGCGAGGGGCCACCACGGCTCCGCAGGAGCAATAAAGGAGCGCCCTCGGGCGTTAAATAAGGCGGCGTGGCCCCTGTGGGGACGTCACGGGGTTGGGGACAGGGGGGTCCCGGCCACGCGCCCCCCTCGGCGGCTCAGGAACTGGAGGTTGATGCTGGCCTCGGGGACGAGCAGGGTGCGGGTCATGGGCCTGACCGGGGCCCCCCCGGGCTCCGGCCGCACCTCGAAGCGCAGCAGGATCTGCGAGAGGAAAAAGGGTGAGGGACGGGGACACGGAGGGGACACGGAGACACAGGGACATGGGGACAGGATGGACACGGGGATGGAGGGGACACGGGGACTTGGGGCTGGGGGGCACGCAGGGATGAGGGGCTGCAGAAGATGGGAAGGCCACGGGGACACGGGGATGGAGAGGGCACACGGGGACAGATGGGGGGACATGAGGACAGAGAGGACAGGGACACGGGGACAGAGGGGACAGGGACACAAAGGAGACACGGGGACACGGATGGAAAGGATGGAGGGGATATGGAGACACGGGACGGAGGGGACAGGGACACGGAGGAGACACGGGGACGCGGAAAGGATGGAGGGGATACGGAGACACAGGGTGATGAGGGGATACGGTGAACGTGGGGACGCGAGGACGGAAGGGACGTGGCGACACAGGGAACGCAGGGACGGAGGGGACACGGGGACACCGACCTGCGCCAGGGCCAGGTGGATTTCCAGCTCGGCCAGGCGGCGGCCGACGCAGCTGCGCTTGCCCACGCCGAAGGGCAGCGAGGCGAAGGGGTGGCGCGCGGGGCCGCGGCGCAGCCAGCGCTCCGGCCGGAAGGCGTCAGGCGCCGGGAAGAAGCGGCCGTCGCGGGAGGCGGCGTAGTGGCACAGGGTGATGAGGGTCTGCGGGGACACACGCGGGGAGGTGAGGGGGGGGCCGGGACGTGTCCCCCTCCCGGGCGCGTCCCTGCGCTCACCTTGCGGGGCACCAGGTAGTCGCCCACGCGGATGTCTCGGTCAGGGACCACGCGGGCGTTGCTGGGGATGACGGGGTAGAGCCTGCGGGGGGACAGCGGGGTGTCAGTGGGTGCCGCCGCCCCGTCCCCACCGTCCCCACCGTCCCCGTGCTCGCCTCAGCGTCTCCTTCACCACGGCTTTCAGCAGGGGCATGCGGGCCAGGGCGGCCGCGGGGGGCTCATGGCCGGGGCCCAGCGCCGCCGCCACCTCCTGGTGCAGCGCCGCCTGCACCCTGGGGTGCCGCGACAGCTCATACAGGCTCCAGGACAGGGTGCTGGAGATCTGTAGAGAGGGGGGGGGGTCAGCGGGGGTGGGGGGGCACCCACACCCCGATATCGTCGTGTCCACCCCGTCCCCACCATGTCCACCCCATCCTCAGCACTATCACCCTGTCCCCAACGCCTCCACCCCCTCCCCACCACATCCACCCCGTCGTCCCTACCACCATCACCCCCGTTGTCCCCACCACCATTACCCCATTGTCCCCACCGCGACCGCCCCATCCCCACCGCGTCCCCCCCGTCCCCACCGTGTCCACGCCGGCCAGCAGCAGCTCGGTGACGTTGCCATAGATGTCCCTCATGGGCATCTCCTCCCGCACCAGGTGGTCCGTCAGGCACTTGTGCTCTGCCGGCTCCCCCCGCGAGAGCCGCTCGGCCGCCCCGGCCACGCGCCGGTCGACGTGGCCCTTGGCTGCGGGGAGGGGGAAACCTCGTGAGTGGCCCCGGGGGTGGGTGACAGCGCCGTGTGTCCCCCCCCCTGCCGGCACCCGGCGCCCCCTCACCGAAGGCGAACATGAAGTCCCAGGCCTCGCAGAAGGTCCGCCAGGGCTTGGGGAAGAGGCGGTGCAGGGCCTTGGGCATGGCCATGGTGAGCAGCGTCATCACGAACATGGTGTTGATGGAGCGGATGAAGGCCTCCGTGTCCCGCGGCACCTCCTGCTGCAGGCAGCCCAGGCGCGACTCAAAGAGGACGGAGGAGATGCCTGCAGGTGACGGGGGGGGCTGTGAGGTGGGGACAGGGGATCCTTGGGGAGCCTCGGGGACACCGGGAGCCCTGGGGACGCGATGGGGACATGGGGTATCCTCGGGGCACCACAGGGGCCGTGGGTGGCACGGGGGCCGTGGCGGGGACAAGGGGCACCGCTGGGTTGTGGAGCAGCACTGGGGAGCCCCGGGGGACGCAGGAGTCCCTGGGGACATGGGGGGGGATGAGGGGCACCCTGGGGGACACAGGAGTCCTTGGGAAAATGGCAGCCCCTGGGGGACACGGGGGCACTGAGGGACACAGGAGTCCCTGGGGAGATGGGGGGCGCTCGGGGGAACACAGGGGGCGTCTTGGGGACCCCACGGAGCGCTGCGGGGACACGGCGAGACACCAGAACCAAGGGGGGGACACCGGGAGGTCCCCGGGGACACCCGGGAAGCCCCCCGGCGCCCCGTCCCCACCCACCTTCCAACCCGAACTTGTAGAACTCGGCGGCGACGTCGGGGACCAGGTGCTGGGGGTGGCGGTCCCGCAGGTGCTGCAGGCGCTGCAGGAGGTCGCCCACCACGGCGCCCACTGCGCCCGCGTACGCTTCGGCCGCCCGCGGGCGCAGCAGGAGCCGGCCCACGAGGCTGCGCAGCCGCTGCCACTCCTCGCCCTCCCTGTGGGCCCCCGGGGGGGGGGACACACACAGGTGACGCGCGGGGATGTCAGCGCCCGCGGCCGAACGCGCCCGTGCACGTCCCCGGCGCCAACCCCGCGGGGGTGCACGCGTGCAGCCGCGAGGGAAGGTGCCAGGCAGCGCGCCGGGGGGTGCAGCTCGGGGGCCGGGGGGGGGGCGCACGGGATGACAGGGGGCTGGGGGCGCTGCTTGTAGGGTCGGGGGGCTGAGCACGGGGTTGGCGGGCTGAGCGTGGGGCCCTGGGGCTGAGCAAGGGGTTGGAGGGGTGAGCGTTGTCTGGGGGGGCTGCGCACGGGGTTGGGGGGCTGAGCACGGGGCTGGGGGGCTGAGCGGTGTCCAAGGGAGTTGCACATAGGGATGGGGGGCTGAGCGCGGGGTCAGGGGGCTCCCCATGGGGTGGGGGCCAGCCCGAAGGGTCAGGGGGCTGCCTTTGGGGCCGTGCCCATGCCCCGGGGCTCTGTGCCCGGCCCCCCCTGCCCACGCGGCGGCTGCAGCGCACCCCTGGGGTTACTCACATCCTGCGCTGGGGGCTGGGGGGGGGGGGGGGGGGTTGGGGAAAGGGGGGGGGTGGCGGGGCTGGGGGGGGGGGGGGGGGCCCTGAATCACGGCTGAGTCACGCCGGGAGCCCCAGCGCTTCCCAGAAGGGGTGTGGGCACAGGGGGATGGGGCAGGGGCTCCCCAACCCTGCACACAGCCCCCGGACCCCAATTTGTGCCCCCAGCCCCCACGTGCAGCCCCCACACGTGCAGCCCCCAGCCCCCCCCATTTACACTGCCCCACCCCCAGCACAGCCCCCAGCCCCGTACGCAGCCTCCCAGAGCCCCCAGTTACAACCCCCAGAGCCCCCAGTTACAACCCAGCCCCCAATCTGCAGCCCCCAGCCCCCGATTTGCAGCCCCCAGCCCCCGATTTGCAGCCCCCAGCCCCCGATTTGCAGCCCCCAGACCACAATCTGCAGCCCTCAGCCCCTGATTTGCAGCCCCCAGACGCCCATTTGCAGCCCCCAGCCCCCCATCCGCAGCCCTCAGCCCCCCGTGCCCCCTCCCCAGCTCCCCCACTCGCAGCCCCCAGCCCCCCCAAGCAGCCCCCCACCCCCCAAGCCCCCCCCAGCTCGCAGCCCCCAGCCCCACTCACGCCGTCAGCAGCCCGTAGGCGTGCCCGCGGCAGGCCCGGTAATCCTTCCAGGAGGAGAGGTGGGAGCGCACCGGGAAGGGCCCCTCCTGCCTCAGCACCTCCTCGATCAGCCCGGCCTCCGCCACGTGCACGGTCAGGATGGGCCCGAAGCTGGCCTTCCACACCGGGCCGTACCGCGCCCGGCCCTCCACCTGCGGGGACACCGCGGCCACCGTGAGCAGCCCCCCCCCCCCCCAAACCCTCTGAGCACCGGGGTGGTGGTGCTGGGGTCCCCCCGACACCCTCAACCCCCCCAGAGGTGGCACTGGGGGTCCCCTGCCGTCTTCAAGCCCCCCAAGGTGGCACTGGTGGCCCCCCATCACCCTGAAGCCCCCCAAGGTGGCACTGGGGGTCCCCCCGACACCCTCAACCCCCCCCAGAGGTGGCACTGGGGGTCCCCTGCCACCCCCAAGCCCCCCCCAGGTGTCACTGGGGGTCCCTTGTCCCCTCCACGTCCCCCTGACCCAGCTCCTTCTGTCCCCAGCAGCAGGGACCCCTTGTCCCATCCGCACCCCAGGACAGTGGGGCTGGGGGACTGGGGGGGGGGAGCAAGCCCCCAGACGATGAGGTGGGGGCTCCCCCTGCCCCCCCAAGCCCTGGCGTGGGGGTGCCCAGCTCCCCTCTGAGCCCCCGAGCGGTGGCACCGGGGTCCCCCCCCTGCAAGCCCCCCAGGGATAGAACTGGGGTCCCCCCACCCTGCCCAAGCCCCAGGATGGCGAGACCAAGGTGCCCCCCCCGCCCCCCACAAAAAAATATGGTCAGGGTCCCTTTGTCCCCCAAGCTCCCAGCCCTGGGGACCCCCGCCTTGCCCCCCCCTTTACCTGCAGCTCGTGCAGCCTCCGGAGGCCCCCCCGGCAGAGGAGGTCATAGATGAAGGCGGCGGGGCTGGGCCCGGGCATCTCGGCCAGGCTGCGGAGCCCCTGGGGGGCTGCGGGGGGGGGGCGGGGGGGGCAGGGGGCGCAGGGGGGCCCCCAGCTCGGGCAGGCAGCGGGCGAGGAGGGCGGCCCGGGCGGGGAGGCGAAGGCTCTGCGGCATGATGGGGGGCTCGGGGACACGGCCGGGGGGGGCTCGGAGGGGGGGTCAGGGACACGGCTGGGGGGGTCCCGGGAGGGGTCGGGGACCGGCCTCGACTGAGCAGGCGGCATCGCCCCGCGCCTTTATAGGCACCCACGTGGAGCCCCACAAGCCCCGCCCCCTCGCATAAGCCCCGCCCCCGCCCCGCAAGCCCCGCCCCCCGAAGAGAGCGCCCCGCCCCCCACCCAATTTGCACGGGGGGGGGGCAAAAGGGGGGGGGACCCCCCCACGACACGCGGCCACACGTGGGCACCCCCCAGCCACCTGCACGCACCCCCCCCCCCATAACCCCCCCCGTGACCCCCCCTCACTTGGTGACCCCCCCATGAACCCCCCCCACTCATTAACACCCCCCCACTCATTAATCCCCCCCCCCAGGCATGAATGCCCCCCCCTTACCCCCCCCATCCATGCCGCCCCCCCAGTCCTGCGCTGGTCCCAGCACCCCCAAACTGGGAGGCAGCCGGGGGGCTTTTTTTTGGGGGGTCGGGGGGGGGGGATAATGTGTTGTGTCCCCCCCCCGGGTGGGGGTGGTGATGGAGTGGGGGGGGACTTTAGTGGCGGGGGGGGGAGGAAGACAACTGGGGAGCACCCTCCCCCCATACTGGCGCCCCAGTTCGACCAGTCTGAGGAGGAAGCTGGGAGGAGGAGGGGAACGGGGCGGACAGCTGGGTGCCCCAGGGGGTGGATTTTGGGGGGGGGAAATGGGTGCCCCCCCCCCCCCAGCCCCGGATTCTCGGGAATTACCGCCTTGCGACACAGGAAGCGGCCGGGCCTGTGGAAAACACCCGGGGGGGGGATGGGGACAGGAACGGGGCCCTGGGGACCTCGCGAGTGGGGGGGGGTCGGGGGGGCAGGCGTCACCCGGGGGGGGTTTCCTGGGCGTGAGCTCACACCTGGACGGTGGCCAAGGGGAAACTGAGGCAGGGCGAGGGATTTCTGTTGGGGGGGGGGAGGGGGGGGGCAGAGGGGTGGTGGAGCCCCCCCGCCCCAAATTGGAGACCCCAAATTCTCCGGGGGGGGGCAGGCACAAGGCGGGGGAGGCTTTGAGAAGGGTCCGGAGCCGCAGATGCCGCCTGGGGGGCTACTTTATTCTGAAATAGAAAATGTGGGGATGGGGGGGGGGGGGCCTGGGGGGGACCCGGGGGGGGGGACCCCAAGGGGGGGGACCCTGGGGTGGCGAGAGGGACCCCGGGGCGGCAGGAGAGATCCCAGGGTGGGGGAGACACCCCGGGGGGGCCCTGCAGCGGCCAGGAGGGTCCCCGGGGGGGCTGGGAGGGACCCCAGGCGGTGTTCCCGGTCCCGGTGTGCCCCCCCCGTGCCCCCCCCCCCCCCCGCCATCACGCCTCGTCCCCCAGGGCCGGGTCCGGGACGCGTCGGAAGACGGCGGGGAAGGTCCTGCCGCCGCCGCGCTGCACCTTGCGGCCCTCCTCCGTGCAGCTGCCCAGCCGTGCCACCAGGGGGTCCTGGCTCTGGGGACACACCGGGGGGGGTGATGAGGCTCGGCGGGGGGGCACAGAGCCACGGGGGGGGACGCAGGGAGCCCCCCCCCCCCCCCTCTGCTCACCAGCTCGGTCAGCGGCACCTCCTCGAAGAGCGGGTGGGCGCGGAAGTGGCTCGCCATCCACTCGTGCACCTCCTGCACGTCCGTGATGGTGTACGCCAGGCCCTGGGGGGGGCACGGGGGGGTGAAACGGGGCTGAAACGGGGCTGAAACGGGGTGGGGGGGGGACGGGGCGGGGGGGGGGGGCTCACCCCCGGGCGCAGCACGTAGCCGTAGTCGGCCAGCAGCGTGGCGCTGATGATGCGCCACTTGTGCTTCGTCCGCTTGAAGTGCGGGTCGGGGAAGAGGAAGAACATCTTGCTGAGCTGCGGGGGCGAAAAGTGTGTGTGGGGGGTGGGTCAGCGACAGCACCGACACCCCCCCCCCCATATCCCGGGGTCTTTTCCGGGTATTTTAACCCCCCCCACACCCCGACCCCACCTGGCCCTTGCGGAAGAAGTGGGGCAGGTGCTTCATGGCGTTGGCGCGCAGGCAGGCGACGTTCTGGAAGCGCCCCCGGGTGCGCCGCGCGCAGCGCCCGGATGCGGTCGCGGGCGAAGTCGCTGACCTTGAGGCGCAGCTCCAGGCCCAGCGCCAGCGTGCGCGGGAACAGCGCCGACAGCTCCACTGCGGGGGGGGACGCTCAGTGGGACCCCCCCAACCTCAGGGCTGCCCCCCCCCCCCGCTCCCAGGCATCCCCACGGCAGCTGCCCGTAGGCACGGCCCCGCCAGGGGCACGGCCCCGAAGAAGCCCCCGCCCCAAATGTCCCCCTCAATGGTCCCCCGGCCCCCCCAGAGCAGCCCCTGCCCCAAAATGTCCCCCCCCGTGCCCCCCCAGCCCTACAACCCCCCAGCCCCCCAGTACTGTGCCCCCCCAGCCCTACTCACCCCAAAATGTCCCCCTGGGTGCCCCCCCCAGCCCCACTCACCCCCCAGCCCCCCCAATGCCAACCCCAGCCCTACAACCCCCCCAGCCCCCCAGTACTGTGCCCCCCCCAGCCCTACTCATCCCAAAATGTCCCCCTTGGTGCACCCCCCCAGACCCAGTCACCCCAAAATGTCCCTCCCAGTGCCCCCCCCAGCCCCACTCACCCCAAAATGTCCCCCCTCGGAGCCCCCCCCGGCCCCTGTCACCCCACAGCCCCCCCAGGGCCATGTCCCCAGAGCAGCCCCCCCCCAAAAATGTCCCCCTCGGTGCTCCCCCGACCCCCCCGCTGCCCCCCCCCCACTCACCCAGCAGCCCCCCGTAGCCGCAGCCCACGTCGGCGAACTCCACCTGGGCGGGCGGCTCGGCGGCGGCACCGGTGGCAGCGGCCGTGGCTTCGGTGGCATCGGGAGCGGCTTCGGCGGCACCGGGGGCAGCACCGGGGGTGTCAGCGGTGGCACCGGGCGGGAAGAAGGCCGGGAACAGCGGGGCCCAGTCCATGTCCTGCGGCCTGGCGGGGCTGCGGGGACACGGGGCCGGTGCTGCCGGGGCTGCCGGCGGTGTCAACGCCCCCCCCCCCCTTCCCCCGCCATCCCCATCCCCGGGGTCCCCATCACCGGACACCGGGGGGGCGCTGAGATACCGGGGCCGGGACCGGGAGGCTCCCGGTGGTGCTTGGCAGGGCCGTGAGGGGAATGGGGGGGGGGTCCCGGTGATACCGAGCCGAGGCGGGGGGGGGGGGTGTCCCAGTGATACCGGGCCGTGGAGGTGCGGAGCCTCCCGGTGACACTGGGCCGGGGGGAGGGGGGATCCCGGTGATACCGGGCCATGATGGGGGGGGGGGTCCCGGTGATAACGGACCGGGGCGGGGGGGCGACTCCCGGTGATACCGAGCCGTGAGAGAGAGGGGTCCCCGGTGATACCGGGCGCGGTACCGGGCGGCTCCCGGTAGCGCCTGGCCAGGCCGGGAGGGAAGCGGGGGTCCCCACTGATACCGGGCCGGGGGGAGGAAGGGGTCCCCGGTGACACCGGGCCGTGAGGGGGGTCCCGGCTCCCGCCGTTCCCGGGCCGGGCCGTTACGGGGGTGCCGGTTCCCGCTGCTCCGGGGCCAGGAGCTGAGCGGCTCCGGTTCCCGGCGTGCCCGTGCCGGCTGCGGGGTCCCCGGCGCACTCACTAGCGCAGCGTGTGGTCGGCCAGCGGGTTGGAGTGGGCCCGCTGCCGGTAGAACCGCTTCTGGGGGGGCGCCGCCGCCGCCTCCGCCGCCTCCGCCGCCATCATGGCGGCCCCCTGGAGCGGCGTGGGGCGGGCGCCGACGGGTGACGTCACCGCGCGGCGCAGGACAGTGACGTCACGGCCGCCCGGGGGCGGGGCGCGCACCTGCCGCCAGGGGGCGGGGCTTCTCCAGGCTCCGCCCCTCGGGCTGACCTCGGCGGCACGGTCACGCCAGTGCCCCCCAGTACTCCGCAGTGCCCCCCCCAAGTACCTCCCAGTGCCCCCCAGTGCCCCCCCAGCACTCCCCAGTGCCCCCCAGTACTCCGCAGTGCCCCCCCAGTACCTCCCAGTGCCTCCCAGTTCCCCCCCAGTGCCCCCCTGTGATCCCCCAGTATCCCCCTGTGCTCCCTCAGTGCCCCCCAGTCACGTCCAGTCCCTCCCAGTATCCCATCAGTGCTCTCCAGTGCCTCCCAGTGCTCCCCAGTACCCCCACCCCAGGGCACTCTCTGTACCTCGGTGTCCCCCAGTGCTTCCCAGTGCCTTCCAGTCCCTGCCACTGCATCCCCATGGCCCCCCAGTACCCCCCAGTGTCTCCCCTGACTGTTCCCAGTGCTGCTCAGTGCCCCATCGTCATTCCCCAGTGCTTCCCAGTGGCCTCCAGTCCACACCAGTGCCTCTCCCAGTGCTCTCCAATGGTTTCCAGTCCTCTCCAGTGCTCCCCGTGCCCACCAGTCTCCCCGGTGGGTCCCTTCCAGCGTCCCCCAGTGCTCCCCAATCCACCCAGTCCCCCCCATTTTGTCCCCCCTCACCACTCAGCGCTCCCTCAGTGCCCCTCCCAGTGTTCCCAGTGCCTCCCAGTGACCCCCCATGGCTCCTACCCTGCTCCCCCCAGCCCTTCCCAGGGCCAGGCCTCTTGCCCCCCCCCCCCCAGTGACTCCCAGTGACTTCCAGTCCTCCCAGTCCCCAGTGACCCCCCCAGGATCCACCCCCCCCCCCCAGTGCCTCCCAGTCCTCCCAGTCCCCCCAGCCCCACGGCTGGGCCCTTCCCGGCAGCAGGCCTGAAGGGGAATTCGGGGCTGCGGTGAAACCGGGGGCGATTTCTAAGAAGGCCCCTGGGGGGGTTGAGCAACACCGGGCCCGGGGCTGTCCACATGTCCGTCCGTCCGTCCGTCCCCCTCCCCCCCCCCCCCAACCGGGAAACCGTCCCCAAAAACTGCCCCAGTGTAGTGGGGGGGATGGGGACGGGGCCCCGGGTGGGGGGGGGCGTGTCGGGAACCGGGGCCCCGGGGGCCTTCCAGGAACGGGGCTGAGTCACGGGAAAGTCACGGGGAGGGCGGCGGGGGGGGGACACGGGGCCTGATCCCGGTCCCGGGGCCATGGGCAGTGACCCGGGGACGCGGCGGTGACGCAGGCGGCCGCGGGGGTCCCGGGGAGGGTCGGGCCGGGGCTGGTTGCTCATTACCCCGGTGGCACCAGGGGGGGGACCGGCTGCGTGGCCTGGTTACCGGTCATCGCACCCCGCTGCCACCGGGCACAGCTGGGGGCTCTCCCGGTGCTGGGACAACAGGGATAGGAGACAGGGGACACCAGGACACCAGGGACAGGGATACCAGGGATAGAGGACACTGGGGACAGGCCTGGGGACAGTGGGGATGGAGCAGGGGACACCAGGGGACACCAGGCATGGAGTGGGGGACACTGGGGACCATCTTGGGGACGCTGGGCCGGGGCAGGGGACACCGGGATGGGGCTGGGGACAGTGGGGATGGGGCAGGGGACACCGGGGACAGGCCTGGGGAGACCGGGATGGAGCTGGGGACACTGGGACGGGGCAGGGGACACTGGGATGGGGCTGGGGACAGTGGGGATGGGGCATGGGACACCGGGGACAGGCCTGGGGAGACCGGGATGGAGCTGGGGACACTGGGACGGGGCAGGGGACACTGGAATGGGACAGGGGATGGCGTTGATGCAGGAGGGGACACCAGGACTGGGGACACCGGAACGGGGCAGGGGATACCAGGATGGGACGGAGGACACTGATATTGGGCAGGGGACACTGGGGACAGGCCTGGGGACAGTGGGGATGGAGCAGGGGACACCAGGGGACACCAGGCACGGAGTGGGGGACACTGGGGACAGGGCAGGGGACACTGGGATGGGGCAGGGGACACTGGAATGGGACAGGGGATGGCGTTGATGCAGGAGGGGACACGGGGGAGCAGCTTGGGGACACCGGGATGGGACAGGGGACACCGGGGGACACCGGGCGGGGGACGCCGGGGCTGAGCAGGGGACACCGGGACAGGACGGGGGGCACTGTTGGTGCAAAGAGGGGGCACGGGGAGCAGCCTGGGGACACCGGGACGGGGCAGGGGACACCGGGGCGGGGACACCGGGGCGGGGGCGGGGCTGGGGAGAGGCCCCGCCCCCCCGCGGGAGCGGCGTCCGCTCTGACCAATGGGGAGGGGGCAGCGGCACGGCCCCGCCCCTCGGGCAAGATGGCGGCGCCCAGCGGCGGGGCCGGGGCCGGGGCCGGGGCCGGGAGGGGGGCGGAGGAGGAGGAGGAGGAGGAGGAAGGGGAGAGGGAGGGGGGGGAATTGAAAGAGGGAAGGGAAAAGGAAGGGGAAGAGGAAAGGGGAAGGGAAGGGGGAAGGGAAGGGGAGGAAGGGGAAAAGGAAGGGGAGCAAGTGAAAGAGGAAAGGGAAAAGGAAAAGGAAGGGGAAAGGGAAAGGGAAGAGGAGGAATGGGAAGGGGAAAGGGTTGGGGAAAAGGAAAAGGAAGGGGCAAGGGAAGGGGAGGGAGAAGGGGGGGAAATGATGGGGAAAAGGGAAAACGAAAAGGAAGGGGAAGGGGAAAGGGAAGAGGAAGATGAGGAGGAGGACGAGGACGAGGATGAGGATGAGGATGAGGAGGATGATGAGGAGGAGGAGGAAGCCGCAGCCGGGCCGCTGGCCGCCGTGTTCCCCCGTGACCCCGCGCTCTTCGCCGACTCCTTCCCGAGCCGGAGCCGGTTCCGCTTCTGCGGCCACGTCCTGCGCATCGCCCAGCACCACGGCCCGCGGCTCGGGCTGGCGGCGCCCGTCTGGGAGGGGGTGCGAGGGGCTGGGGGGGGCACACAGTGGGGGGGCCACCCATGAGGGTGGGGGACACTGGAGGTTGGGGGTCCCCAGCGCATGCGGGGGGGGAGATCCTGGGGAATGGGGGGGCTCCTGGGAATTGGGGGGTGCCCCATGAGGGTGGGGGGGCTCTGGGGACCCCAAGGAATGGGCAGACCCAGGGGGACCCCGGGAGCACAGGGACACCGGGTGAGGGGGGGGGACCCTGAGGAGCACTGGGAGGTGGGGGGAGACCCCAAGAGGGGACAGGGGAATGCTGGGGGGTCCCCTGCGCCCCCTCCATCCCCGCCTCCCCCCCCCGCCCCAGGCCTTGGAGCTGTGCCGTTACTTCGAGGAGCAGCGCCTCGACTTCCGCGGCCGCACCGTCATCGAGCTGGGCGCCGGCACCGGCATCGTGGGCATCCTGGCTGCGCTGCTGGGTGAGCGGGGGGGGGCACCACGACCCCCCCAGGTGTACCCCCAGCGAGGGACTGGGAGCCTGTGGGGGTCACTGGTGTGAGCACTCCCCGGGCCTGTTGGGTACTGGGGGGCTAATGGGGGGTTTTGGGGGGGGTTACTGGGGGGGTATTTGGGGGGTTATTGGGGGTAAGAAGGGTGTTTGTGGGGGTGCTGGGGGGGTTATTGGGGGATTTGGGGGATTATTGGGGGGTTTATTGAGGGGTGGGAGATATTTGGGGGATTATTGGGGGGCACAGGGGTATTTGGGGGGGTACTGGCGGGGTTATTGGGGGTAGGGAGGTATTTGGGGGTTTACTGGGGGGTAAGAAGGGTGTTTGGGGGGGTTCTGGGGGTGTTATTGGGGGGATTTTGGGGGGTTATTGGGGGGGTACTGGAGGTAGGGGGGTATTTGGGGGGTTATTGGGGGTAAGAAGGGTATTGGGGAGTACTAGGGGGGATATTTGGGGTCAGGGGCCGATTTGGGGGTGCGGGGAGGTGTGAGGGAGGTGTGACCCCCCCCTTGTCAATCCCTTAGGGGGGGACGTGACCATCACGGACCTGCCGGTGGCTTTGGATCAGATCCGGGAGAACGTGCGGAGGAACGTGCCGGGGGGGGCCACGGCCGCACGGCGACGTCCCCGGGTGCGAGCCCTGGCTTGGGGCCTGGACCACGGCGCCTTCCCCCGGGGCTACGACGTGGTGCTGGGCGCCGACGTGGTGTACGAGCCCCGCAGCTTCCCGGCGCTGCTGGCCACGCTGCGGCACCTCTGCGGGCCCCGCTCGGTCGCCCTGCTGTGCTGCGGGATGCGGCGCGAGCTGGGCGCCGCGCGCTTCTTCCACGAGCTGCTGCCCCGCCACTTCCGCACCGAGCTGCTGCGCCGCTGTGCTGACGGGGACGTCGAGCTGTACCGGGCCACCTGCGGGCACCACGGCTGACACCGGGACACGGGGACGCGGCATCGCCTTGGGACTGAAGGGACCTGAGGGGTCATCGGCTGCCAGCCCCTTGTCCCCTCCATCCCATCGAGCTGTACCGGGCCATGTGCAGGCACCACGGGTGACACGGGGACACTTCGGGACCAAAGGGACCCGACGGATGCCGGGTAGCCCCTTGTCCCCTCCAGCCCGTCAAGCTGTACCGGGCCACCTGTGGGCACCATGGCTGACACCAGGACACGGGGACACTTTGGGTTGGAAGGGACCTGAGGGATCCCAGGCGGTCCCCAGCCCCCTCCAGCCCGGCCTCGAGCAGCCCCGGTGCCCTCACGGCCTTCAGAGTGAAGATTTTTTTCTACTTTTTGACCTAAATCTCTTCACTTTTAGTTTTGGGGCACTCCCCATTGTCCTGGCTCCGCACCCCCCGGTAATGGGGGACAGCCCGGGGGGGGCTCAGACAGTCCCGAGGGGTGCGGTGGAGCTGCGCAGGGGTTCTGCTGCGTGCTGGGAGGGTCCCTGGGGGGCTCTGGGGGGTGGGGGGGGGCTGGGCAAAGTGGGGGGGCTCCAGAAAGGTGGGGGGGGCTCAGAAGGACCTGGGGAGGAGCGTTAACCAGGGCCGGGGGGCTGGCCAAGGCCGGGGGGGACTCTGTAGGGACTGGGGGGGCTCTGTAAGGGCTGGGGGGGCTGTAAAATGGGAAGAGGGGCTCTATAGGGGCTGGGGGGGGGCTCTATAGGGGCTGGGGGGACTCTGCAGGGGCTGGTTGCAGCTCTGTAGGGGCCGGGGGGGCTCTATAGGGGCTGGGGGGGCTCTGAAATGGGAAGGGGGGGCTCTATAGGGGCTGGGGGGCTCTATAGGGGCCGGGGGGGCTCCGTCAGGGCCCGGTGCGCTGCGGCCCCGCCCCCTGAGCTCCCGGCCCCGCCCCCTGAGCTCCCGGCCCCGCCCCTGGGCTCCAGGCCCCGCCCCCTGGCTCCCAGACCACGCCCAGCGCCACAAGCCCCGCCCCTCAGCTCTCGGCCCCGCCCACGGCCGCCCCGCCCCCTCCCCAACCAATGCCGCGACGCCTCAAGTGACGTCACGCGCGCCCCGCCCCCGCGGAACACGCGTCCCGTCCTCCCCCCCGTCGACGCATGCGCGCTGCCATCCACCGAGACCGCGCAGACCCTCGGCGGCACCCGTAGCGCGTGACGTCACACGCACGCGCCGCAGTGACGTCAGAAGCAGGCGCCGGGATGCAGCGGGCGGCGCTGGGCGCGGTGCGGGTGAGCGGCGGGGCCCGGCCCGGCCCGGCCCCGGGGGGCATCCGGTGACTTCCGGTGGCCCCCTCCGGCCGGGCCCCGGTGCCAGCCCCGTGCCCGTTCCCCCCCTCAGGCGGGCCCGCGGCTTTGCCCCCCCCCGGCCCGGTCCTTCGGCGCCTCCCGCCCGGTGCCGGCGGCCGCCCCGGACAAGGAGGCGCTGCTGGCGCTGCGGCGGCGCACCGGGCTGCCCTTCGTGCACTGCCGGGAGGCGCTGCTGCGCTTCGGCACCGACCTGCCGCAGGTGGGGGCGGGGGGGGGGAACGGGGGGGCCCCGGGAACCGGGGGGGGGGCTCGGAGGAAACCGGGGGGGGACGGGACTGGGGGGTAAACGGGGGGGGGAAGGGGGGGCTCGGGGGGGTCTGGGGGGGCCCTGGGAAACGGGGCGGGGGGGCGGGGGGGGGACTCGAAGGAAACCGGGGGGGGCCTGGGAGAGGGGGGAGATCGGCGGGGGAGGGGGCCTCGGAGGAAACCCGGGAGGGGTGGAAAAGAAGCGGGGGGGGGGGCGGGGGTGTTGTGGGGGGTCTGGGGGGGGCCATGGGGAGCGTTGGGGGGGATTGTGGGAAATGGGGGTGGGCGTTGGTGCTGGGGTGAAGGGGGGGGGCAAGGGGATGGGGGGGTCCCAAGGGGATGGAGGGGCGGGGGGGCAAAAGAAACCGGGGGGGGCTGAGGGGAGCTGGGGGGGGCCGGGAGATGCCAGGGCTCGGGGACACCGGGGGGGGCAGCCACAGCAGCCGGGGTCTGCACCCAGCGCTGAGTCCTGATGCGCGCCAGTGCACCCCACCGCACACCAGTACAAACCAGTCCCCCCCCAAGACCCCCTGGGGGTACCCCCCTCCCCTCCCGCTGACCCCCCCGGGGTGCCCCCCCCAACCCCCGCGGCAGGCAGAGGCGTGGCTGGCGGCGCGGGCGCAGGAGGAAGGCTGGAGCAAGGCCACCAAGCTGCAGGGCCGGGCGGCGCGCGAGGGGCTGCTGGGGCTGCTGCACAGCGGGCAGGCGGCCGTCATGGTGGAGGTATGGCCCGAGGGGGGACGGGGGGCCCGGGGGGGGGACACAGATCCCAGCGCCTCCCCCCCCGGGGGGGGTCTCACCCCCCACAGGTGAGCTGCGAGACGGATTTCGTGGCCAGGAACGCCAACTTCCAGCAGCTGGTGCAGGACGTGGCGCTGGCCACCATGGCTCATTGCGGGGGGGGCCGCCGAGCCCCCTGCGACCTGCACCAAGGTGAGGTTTGCCCCCCCCCCCCCCGCTTCCCCCCCCGGCGGGGAGCGCAACGCTCAGACGCAGCCTCTGCCTCTCGCAGCGCTTCCTGGGCACCGAGGAGCTCTCACGGGTCCGGATGGAGCCCGGTGGGGCTGAGCTGCGCGACCGCCTGGCGCTGGCCATCGGTGAGGGCCCCCCCTCGACCCCCCCGGCCCCCCTCTGCCCCCCCCCCGGACCCCCATCCCCGCGGGACCGGGGCTGTGTCCCTGCTCCCCCCCCAGTTCCGTTCAACCCCCCCAGGAGGGGCCAGCTCCTGAGGAGCTCAGACCAGGGATGGGGGCAGCAGCTTGGGGGGGGGGGGGGGGGCGTGTTAAAAAAGCCCCCGGCTGCCCCCCCCCAGCCCCCAACACCCCCCCCCCCGACCCCTTTTCCATCTCCGCAGGCAAAATGGGCGAGAACATGGCCCTGCGGCGGGCGGCGTGGCTGGCCGTGCCCCAGGGCTGCCACATCGCCTGGTACGTGCACGGCTCGCCGCCCGCCGCCGCCCCCCCGGCACCCAACACAGCCCCCCCGGCCCCCGCCCTGGGCAAATACGGGGCGCTGGTGGCGTGCAGGGCGGCGGGCGCCGGCCCCCCCGGGCCCGGAGGCGGCCGCGCTGTGCAGGCAGGTGGCCCAGCACGTGGTGGGCATGGCGCCGCTGGCCGTGGGCTCCCCCGAGGACGAGCCGGGGGGCGAGGGCGAGCGGCGGCTGCTGGCGCAGGAGTTCCTGCTGGGGCCCGGCGCCACCGTGGCGCAGGTGCTGCGGCCGCACGCGCTCGCCGTGCTCGACTTCGTGCGCTTCTGCTGCGGGGAGGAGGCGGCGGCGGGCGCCGGGCAGGAGGAGGCGGCGGCGGCGCGGGGGCTGATGGCGGCACCGGGGCCGCGCTCGGGGCTCGGAGCCGCCCTGGGGGCTCCCGGGACGAGGAGGAATAAACGGGACGAAGCCGGGATCCGGCCTCGTGGTGTCTGCGCGCTGCGGGGGGGCGTCCCCAGTGCGCCATGCCCCCCGCCCCCCGTTGGGCCTGGCCGCCCCATGTTCCCCCCTTCCCACCCCATTCCCCCCCCCAGTCCCCTCCGTCCGCCCCATCCATCCTGACCCCCCCATCTGTCCCATCCCGGTCCCGTGTTCCCCCCCCGTGTCCATCCTGTGTCCCCAACCATCAGTCCCATGACCCCCCGTTGGTCCTGTCCCATACCCCCCCTGCCCCATCCATGCCCCCACAATCTGTGCCCCCCCCCCTCCCCCCCCCAGCACAGAGCCCGGCACCTTTCTCCTTTTTTTAATTCCAATTCCTCCAAAGAGCCCCAAAACCAAGGGACCCCCTCTAAAACCAACCGACCCCCCCCCCAAAATGGCGGGGGGGGGCGCAGCAGGACCCAGAGCCCCCCGGGATGGAGTTTTATTTTTTCGGGGAGGGGGCAGCTTGTGGCACCCCCACCTGGGGCCGGGTCCCTTTGGCAGGGAGAGGACCCCCCCCCCCCAGCAGTAGCACCCACATTTAGGGGGAGAGCCCCAACACCCTGGGGGTGTCCCGTGGGGGGGGGTGGGGGCAATGTCCCCGTATTCTGGCTTGGGGGGGGGGTCATGGGGACAGAGGGGACCCCACCGGGCCCCCCAATGTGGCCAGGTTGGGTGCGGGGACAGCAGCGGGGACACCTGGGGGTGTCCGGCACCTGCTGGGGTCCCAGCACCGAGGTTGCCCCCCCCCGGTGTTGTGCCCCCCCCGCAGTGTTGTGCCCCCCCCCCAGTAGCTGCCCCGCTGCCTGCGGCCGCCTCCCGGACCAAGTGACCCAGGACAGGCCGGGCGCTCAGCGCCTATCCTGGATTACTTGAACCGGGCCACGGCCACCTCCGCGCAGCTCCGACGGCCCCCCCGGGTGCCCCTGACCCCCCCCCCGGGTGTCCCTGAGCCCCCCCGGGGGTGTCCCCATCCCGCCCCCCCCCCAACGTCCCCGTGACCCCATGGGAGCTGTCACCGCCCTGCCGGGGCCACCGGGGGGTGCCGCGCCTCGCCGGGGGGGGGGCGCGATTGGGGGGGGGGTATTTGGGGGGTTATTGGGGGTAAGGAGGGGGGTTGGGGGGGCTCAGGGGGGTATTTAGGGGTGGGGGAGGATTTGGGGGGTTGTTGGGGGGTTACTTGGGGGTGGGGGGGGGCTATTGGGGGGCAGGGGGGTATTTGGGGGCTTATTGACGGGGAGGGGGCGTTTGGGGTTACTGGGGGGGTTGGGCGGTTACTGGGCGTCAGAAGGGTGCTGGGGGGGTAGGGGGGTTCAGGGGGTACTGGGGGGGTTATTGGGGGGTGGGGGGGTATTTGGGGCATTATTGTGGGTAAGAGGAGGATTGGGGGGGTTATTGGGGGGGTAATTTAGGGGTGGGGGGGGATTTGGGGGGTTACCGGGGGGTACCTGGGGCGTTATTTGGGGGCGGGGGGGTTGGGAGGCTGCTGTTTGGGTCCGGGGGGGTCATTTTGGGGTCGGGGCGATTTGGGAGGGGTTATCTCGTGGGGGAGGGGTTACGGGGGGGGCGGGCAGGGCCTGGGGGGGGGGGCCGCAGCGACCTCGGAGGGGGGGAACGGGGCCGGGGGGGGGCACCGGATCCGCCTCCCCGGGCCTGTCCCCCCCCTCCAGCCCTGGGAGGCCCCCCCCGGGCAGGGGGGGGGGACCCCAAGCTCCCGGCCCCGCCCCCCCGTTCCCCCCCCCCCCCCCTTCCCCTCCCCGTTACCTGCGCGCCCCGCGGGGCCGCTCCGCGCCGCACGGAGCCGCGGGCCCGGTACCGGGGGGGGGGGGAGGGGGGGAACGGGAAGGGGGGGGGGGGCACCGGGGGGGGGAGGGGCGGTTTCCAGGCCCCCCCCCGCGCCGCTCGGCCCGGTCCGGCCCCGGGGGGGGGAGGGGAGTGAGGGGGGAGGGGGGGAAAAGGGGGGGAGGGGGAGGGAGCGGGGGGAGGGGCGCGGCGCGCGCCCGCCGCTTTGTTATTGTGGCACCGGCGGCGGCGCGCGCTCCCGCGGGGGGGGGGAGCGGGGGGGGCCTTGAAACGGCCGCGGCGCGCCCATTGGGCGGCGGGGCGGGGGGCGGGGCTTGGGCGGAGGGGCGGGGCTTGCTGCGGGGGGCGGGGCGTGGGCGGCGCTAGGGCGGGCGGCGCGCGCCCGGCGGGGTTTTGCCGCGCAAACATTGCGGGCGGGGCGGGGGAGGGGGCGGGGCCTCGTGGCGGAGGCCACACCCCCCGCCCATTCACCCCTCTGTGCGGTGGGCGGGGCTACGGGAGGTGGGCGTGGCTACGGGAGGTGGGCGGGGCTTGGGGCGGGGGGGGCTCCTGCTGCTGCTCCCCGTTTCCCGTTTGGTTTTGCCCCCCCCGCCCAGCGCCCTCGCACCTGGAGCCCCCCCCGTGCCCACGGAGCCCCCGAGCCTTACCGGGCCCAATCCTGCTCCCACCGGCGCTGGTTCACGGCGCTAATTAACCGCTGCTCGCTAATTAACGGCCGCGGGGTTCGCTGCTCCTGGGCACGGCCAGGCTGGCCCAGGGCTCGGGGGGGGGGGGGGGGGGGGGGGGGGCACAAAACGAGGAGTCCCTCGGCCGCAGCTCCGTTAATTGCAGCACGAAGGCGAACGAGGGACGCACGGAGAGCTCCCGGCCCCGCCAGCAGCGCCCGCTAACGAAGCGCGGGTAATTAAATTAACGGCCCCGAGCGGGGGCGGCGTCTCCAGCCACCACCTCAACTCTAGACGGGGCTCCCCGCTCCCAGCGAGGTGCCGTTGATTTAATTCAGCTTCGTTTATTTTCAAAGTGAATTCGTGGAGAATCGAGCCCCCGCAGAGCCCCTGCGTGGATGCTCGTTAGGGATTAACGAGGAAAAGTCCGCCGGGTCGAACATCGCAGAGCAGCCCCCGTGAGCAGCGCTCACAGCACCCAGGGCACGCAACGTGCCCGCTTACCTCCAGGACAGCGGCCACGATAGCAAAAAACACAATTTGTGCCCCAAAACCGTGGCGGTGCCCTGACTTCTTCTGGGGGAAGCGGCTGGGGAGAGTGGGGTGAAACCTGGAAAGGTTCAACGGGAGCTGAGAGATTCACCGGGAACACCTGGCCCGGTCGGAGCCAGCGCAGTGCGAGCGAGTGCTGAATGCAAACAAAAAGGTGTAATTGGTCAGAGGTTTAATTAGAGCAGAGATTTAATTAAAGGAAAGCGAAGCTATGACAAGTGAAACTGCATCCGTCTGGGGCTCAACAGTGTCATCGCAAACAATCAACCAAAATAGAAGAAAAACTAATCACGCTGATTTTAAACTCTGCTTGAGGATCGATTCTGGGCTGCGGGAGGGTCCCAGCGGCACCCAAAACTTCGTGAAATGGCACAGAAATGGCGAGCGGGGTGCCAAACACGGGGGGAGCTTCGGGAAAGGGCTCCGAGAGGGAGCGCGTCCCGCCTGCAAAGCCGCTGGGAACCCAACGCCGCAGCTCTGCCCCTCGCCTGGCCCAGCCCGGAGCAGGGAAATCCATCGCTCAGCACCAGCAGGAGCCGCGCTGGGCAGGAACAGCGCGAAGCCGGGTCGGAAAACCAGCAGCGCATCCCTTCCCGGGCTGGACACAACTTTTTTTTTTTTTCTTTAAATATAAAAATTTTGGAGGTACCTAAAAGCGCGACGCCGACCCCAACGGCGGCGATGCCTTCAAGTGGAGCTTCCCGGGTGCTCGGAGCCGCCGGCCCAGTGCTCGGCCCCGCAGAGCTCCCCGGGGCAGAGCCTGGGCTCTGCTCCCCGTCCCCATCCTGCCCGGCCCTGCGCCAAGCCCGGCTGCCGGGGGGTTTCCTGCAGCACCAGAGGTCTCCGTTAACGTCTGCGCTGCCGGCGTCATCGAGCCACGACCGAGTCCGCGTCGACGTTGTTGAGGAGGAAGAGCTCGGGGCGCATCGCGAAGCCCAGCTGCTGCTGGAAGAGGCAAAGGAGAAAAGGGTCAGGGCTGGGGAACCGCAGCGGCCTCGGGACCCGGCCACAGGACTCGGAGGTTTGGGGGGTTCTCTTTTTTTCCCAAATCTCTCGCGTACTGCATCGTCAGAGCGACTTTCTCGCAAAACAGGAAAAAATAAAATATTAGGGCTCTTGAAGACTCGCTGAGCTGTTAATGGCGCTAGTTAATTGCAAGTGCTTAATTAATCTGCAGGGAGCGTCACTGGAATCACTGAGGCCGCACGCAGCTTGGGAAGGGGCCGCGGTGCCTTCTGCCACTGCGCTGACCATTGCTTAAGGTATCGGATCGCTAATTATTTGCCACTCATTTGCTAATTAGGGGTTAAAGCAGAGGAAAGGCAGAGCTCGATGCGACACACACAGCCACTGCTATTTATTAAACCGCTCCAGCCCCGGGGCACGTCTACACGCACGGTGATGCTCCAGAATCGCCAGGTTTGTCTGCAGAGCATCCCCTCGGCAGCTTTTAATTCAAACGAAGGGGGAAAGTAATTGAGTTTTGGGTGTAGACAAGCCTCAATCAGCACTATGTGATCACAGTTTGGGTACGGTTGTGTGACGGCAGCGGGGTTCGGGGGGGGAGCGGCCGCTCCCTGCCCAGGTGCAGGCGAAGCGCCCGGCGCTGCTTCACCCCGCTGCCGCCACCAACATGCCAGTCGGGCTCCATGCACGCGGCCGGGAGCCCGCCGCGCCGCTTGGAAGACTTCATTTTAGTGCTCGATTCAATCAAATTTGGCTCACGAGATTCGGCTGCAGCCAATCAGACCGGCAGGCTCAGCGGGACTTACCAAGAGCATCTTACCAGACAGACACAAAACCTACACGGCAGCGGTTAGGGTAGCGTAGCAGGCTTACAAAGCAATCCTTCCTCTTCAAACACAAAAACCAAAACCACACAAAGCTCCCCGAGAGCCAGGAGCAGCGCCCAGCTCCCTCGGAGGGGACGGGGAGGCTGCGGAGGGTTGGGTGCCCCCAGGTCAGAGCAGGAGCTGGCGCTGGCCAGAGGCAGGAGGAGGGGACACGGGCAGGTGGCAGCTTCGGCCTCTGTCTGCAGAAGGGTTTTAGACCACAAGGGACAATTAGCTCGGTCGTTATACGAGCCCGTCCCGCGCCGCCCCGTCCTCAGGCACAAACCCTTCTTCTGTTAGAGCCACGCGCGGCTCGCGCCTCCGACCAACCCCCCAAAAAAGAGCCGAGGAGCCACGTTGAAAAAGTATCTGTCTTTTTAATCGAAAACGTAGTTTGTACAAACTGGTTCAAAGGCAGATACGGGGAAAAATCAGTGTCACGGGGAGCAGGAGCCACGAGGGACAGCGTGATGCAGAGACTCCTGCTCCGAGCTCCGGTCAGCACGTTACATCAGTAGAGCAGCCAGGAAAATCCCCTCTGCAGTTACAAACCCCCAAACCCCAAACACACAAGATCAGAGATGATCGCTACAGCGGAATTACACGAGCCCGTGGCCACGGAAGGCAGACCCTTCGCCACTTACAGACAGGTTCATGCTCTGGCTTTTTGTTCGCACCGTGGGACAGGGGAGCTAGGCACAGCACCTACGGGAGCTACGGGGAGTGTTAATTCCAGCTGGAGTTTCCATGCACTTTTTGTTTTCTAATGCCTGCGAGATTTGGGGGGGGGGGGGGCAAGTAAAGCTCAGCTGGCTTCGTAAAGGGCAGGAACGGCGTAAACAGCCCTGTCCAAGTCAAAACGGAGCTGTAGCACCGTGCGTTGGCTTTTGGCGTCGTGTCACCCGCTTCTACGAAACGTGTCCTCAGCACCACCCAGCACCCACAGCCCCTGCGCTCTGTGCACCCTCCGCTCCCTGCCCTGCATCCGCCTCCCGCGCCAGCTCTGCCGGTGCGAGGCATCGCGCCGAGCCACGCCAGCACAGGCGGCTCGGGCTGAAACTCTGCTGGGACCCACGGCGTGTCCCCAACGCGCCCGTCACCTTCCGCAGGAGAGCTCCGTGTAGGAGAATCGTGAGCAAAACCAGGGCTCCCCTGCCATGCTGCCTGCAGAGCGTGTCCCAGCGAGGCCCCTCCGAGAGCCATCGCCACCCTGCGACCGGGGAGCACCCAGGAAGATGCTGAAATCCCCGAGGAGGGCCCAGAGCCCTGCCTGAGCCCACTGGGGGTCGGTGCCACGCCGCGTGGAGGTGCAGGGCTTTGGAACAGGGATGTCAGGACCCAGCCCGGCTCCTGAGGATGTGCGGGAGAGGCCAGCAGCCACCAGCCCGTGTTTTGGGAGAGCTGAGCCCAGCGAGGGGCCGGGGGGACAGGCAGAGCTGCCAGCAGCTCTGTTCAGTGGAAGCGTCTGTGAACACAGGCTCTTTGCTCACACCAAACCACTCGTGCTGGGTCCTTCAGATCCACAAGAGCAGCTCTGTACCTAAAGATCTTCGTGGAGCTGTGCCCTGACAGCGCTACATCTCCCGGATGAGGAGAGAAACCTCACCGATAAACCTGGCTTCCAGCTTCCAGCACGGTTTTCATGATCAAATCAGACACAGGACACCTCACTGAGGCCACGCAGGATGTAACCTCACAACTCATCTGTCTCGGGAGAAAAGGCAGGCTGCCTTTTCTCATCAGAGAAGCCAAGGGGACTGCTCTCGGCATCGTCAGACTGAGGCTGCCTCCCAGGTGAAGGGTTCTGATTCTCCCCAGCGGATAACGGAACACGTTCCGTGCTGACAGAGGAGGGCAATGAGGGAGGTCACGTAGTGAGCTTAAAACAGGATTTGCACATCAGGCCCTGGGGTTGTGTTACAGCGATGACCGCACCGAAGGCTGATGGCACGCCCTGCAATGTGACTTTGTGAGCCACACGGCAGGGACTTTTGAGAACTGCAGTGTTTCCATGAATCACATCCATAGGAAATTAATTCACAAAACCATAAATAACCAGACAGATTAAAACTTTTTTTTTTTTTTCCTTTGCTGACCACCAAAATCACATGCCAGGCAAGTTAAAAAACCAACATGACAACGCCAACACCGAGGCGTCCTGTCCTTACGCCAGGGGACGCTGCTCCGGCATCCCAGCTCCCACCTGCATGGGAGCTGCACGTGGCATTCAGCCTCACGGTGAATTTGAGATGTTTGCCCCCAGTGTTTTCCAGTGAAACATCAAATGCAGTCAGCTCACGATCCAGAGCCGTGAGCTGACTGCAGAGGTAGACCCTGAACGTAGTGTCACCGCAGGAGCATCCCTCTGACATGGCCCAAAGGGCGCACCTGGAATTTCCTAGCTTATTGTTCCTTTGATTCTGCAGCTGAGACCCAGTAATTACGTGGGGCTGGATTCTCACTGTGCTTCGGAATTTCTGCTACTTGGATTAAAATGCAAGGAGAGGGGAGAGCCTGCTGGCTGTAATGCAAAAACAAGGGGCTGAGGCAGGGCTGAGCCACAACGAGGAGTCAAGTCAGCAGCACAGCACCCTGCCCTCTGCTACGTGTTAGTGTCTGCAAGCAGGCAGCCTGCGTGCAGGTCCTGTAGTGCTCAGCACCGCTCTTACGGCTGTGATTAGAGGCGTTCAGCAAAGAAAACAACTGACTTTTTAGTATTTTTAGCAGCAACGCATTTCCCAGTATGTACATCTGATTTCCCACGCGACAAGCAGAGAACTGCACCAGTAATCCCTGTGCAAACCGCACATACACTTGTATATGTTCACACGGTAAACCATAGAAACGCACTGGCTCTGATGGCTACTCTCTGTGGAGGGGCGCCGCGGCTACTTGGCGGCGTGCGACGGGGACTCCTCCGTCAGCAGGGTCCGGGTGACGCTTACCGTTTTCCCGCAGGCCAGGAAGGAGACGCCCAGAGCGATCAGGCACAGCCAGGTCTGCAAGAGAAGGAGGCGCTGGAGATCAGGGAGACCCGGGCTGCACGGCCAGTTGGGGTAACAGCTAAATAAACAGTGAATTTAAATAGCAGAAGCAGAGTTCAGAAGTAAAACAAACAAGGCACTGATGGCATTTTGCTCCTCTGGCATTATTACAAATTCTCCTCCAACTTTTCACCTGCTGTGACTGATAAATGGAAGCCCTTTGGGGAGCTGCCAATTGCTACAGAAACAGCTGAAAGAGCCGGGGAGAGGCCGTGCAGGTTAGCAGGTGCGGCACAGAGGGTTCCCAAGCCGACCCGGCCACAAAAGCCTCAATTTCCCCATCTGCTCTGACTCCCTGGCAGAGTTTAATGCCTGCCAAACGTGACAATATTAACAGAGTGGTGAAAAAACGAGTCTGCTGATGTGTCCCCCCTACAGGGACACTCCAGACTTACCAAATAGGCGACGAAGGACAGGTAGACCACGCTGAGAAGCGCCGCCCCGATGTACAAACCCAGGTGGTTCAGAGACATGACGTAGGCCACCACGAAGTACATGTTGATGCTGCAGATGAGAAGGATCACCACTCCGCCGCCGATCTTCCAGAACCTGTGAGCAAAATCAGGGCACGGGGAGTGAAGCAGAGGGGCCACACTTGCATCTGGGGGGTCAGGAGGTGAGGTCAGAAAGGCGTGCCTGAGAAAGCAACGCGCCTGCTCCGTCCCCTCCGTACTTACAGTCCGTTGGCAAAGTCATTCATGACACTGGGCAGGCTGGTGAACGTCAGGACGGGGATCAAAGCGAAAGGAAGCTGAAACATGCAACAAAAGGCAGAAGAATAAAGAGTGGAAATCGTTTAGGTTATCTCGGCACGGACAAACACCGCTCACAGCTGACAGCATTTCCCCACGGCTATTGTAAAGCGAGTCAAAGGGACTTCCCCTGGCTGGAAAAAGGAAGCAATCTGAAACCCTGGCGGAACCTCTTCACCTCCCACCACAGACCAGAATCAATCAACGCTAACTTCTCTGCTCAGCTTAGCACCAGAGCCTGAGACGTTCAGGGCTCCAAGCGTTGTTCTGAGCCCCGTCCCTCACCTGGAGGCTCATGAGGACATTTAAGAAGTCGTTCATGCCCGTCAGGTGCTCGACATCCTGAAAGATGGCCACGAAGAGGGTGGGGGTGATGGCGATGGAGCGGGTCAGCAGCACCCGGGCGAAGCGGGACCAGCGCAGATTCAGGAAGCCCTGCAGAGAAAAAGAGCAGCTGTGGGTGAGAAGAGCAAGGAGACATCAAGTGTGTTGGGGGGTGAGGGCAGGAGGAAAAGCTGACTAGTTTGAAAGGCACATAAGAGAATTTCACAGAGCTTCCGTGTGCTCAGTGAAGGGAAATGACCGATATTAGCTCTAAAGGTTCATGAAGAGAGAGAGCAGGGACAGAGGCAGCTGTTAGAGCGCTCATTACCTCCATGACAAACTGTCCGGAGTACGTCCCCGTCATTGTTGAGCTCTGGCCTGCAGCAAGGATCCCGATTGCCCAGATATAGAGAGCGGCGGGGCCAAAGTAACAGCCCAAAACGACGCCCTGGAACAGAGATCTGCAGGTTCCCATCTGCTCAGTCCCAAGTAAATCCCCCGTGGCCAGCGCTTCCCATCATGGGCACAGAGTTGGAGGAGAAGCAATAATCCATTTGGAGAAGGAAAAGCACTCCCCACATTTGCTGCAAGTAAGGCAACGCCCCGTGGACTCCCATCTTAAGAAAGGGGATTTGGGGTGGATTTAAGGGAAAACTCTGTCATGGCCAAGCTAATAAAAGAGGGCAATAGGCAGAGCAGGGGTGTCTCTGGGGTCAGGTTAGATGCAGCACAATTAGCAAAGGGATTGATAATTGTGCTTGGGCATAGGGCGAGGCTCAAGGACCTCCTGAGCCCTCTTCCAGCTCTGCTTTCAGCAACGTCCCGGGCTCTGTTTACCCAGGAGCTTTAGTTTACTGTTTAGCTGCTGTTAGTTTACCAGCAGCTAACAGCCAAGGCTGTCCCGCCCCGCAGGTCCTCACCCCTTTGTAGATGTCCACCTGCAGCGTCTGGTTGTCGCTGGGGAAGAGGGAGGAGTGGGGGCTGCTGGTGTTGGCGCAGACCTCGTGCTGCAACGAGACAAGGGCAGGCGGCTCGACCGGCTCTGCAGGAGCGCTGGGGCCCCTCAGGCTGGTTTACACGGGCAGCTTCAGCACCCGTCGTCTTCCCCCCCCCAGTTACACACAGAATAAGTGGGCTCTGCTTGACACAGGGGCACTGAGGAGGCCCAGAGCCCCCCTGCTGCCCCAGCAGCCCCACGGCTCGGCATCAGCCCAGAAATCACAGCCGTGTCCCAGCCCCACTCACCACATCCGCATTCGTCTTGTCAAAGAAAGCCTCAGCAAAGACGGTCACCACAAAGATGTTGATGATGAAGGAGACAAAGAGGGCTATGCAGGACTCGATGAAGAAATACTTGTTAGCCTCTCGGACTTCCTTCTTGTTTGCACGGTTCACTTGCCGGGACTGAAAGGGAGATGGTGACAACAGCAAGTTTGACAAAAGGGAACTGGATATTCCACTACTTCTAACTCTAAGTATGTTATATCAGACTGGCAGTGGGACACAGGTCACCAAAAGTATGGAGAACACGCTGAAGGGAAGCAAAACTACGAATGTGCAGAACAAGCAATGATTTGGCATCTAAAATGCTGACAGCCCTGTCAGCGTGGCTGTGCTAGCTCGGAACTGGACGCGTCCGACATCCAGGGACCCAACCAGCCTGGGGTTTGCTGTGTCCCCTCGATAATAAATGCTGACTCTCCAAGCTCCGTGGCTGTGACCGCTCAGCACCGCCGAGCTCCCCGCACAGCATTCCCCTCTCTGCATTCCACAGAGCAGCTGCTCACCTTGACCAAGGCAGAGTGCAGGTACATGTTGTGGGGCATGATGACGGCGCCCACGATGCCCACGGCTTGCTCCAGCTGCGGCGTGCCGCAGTTCTGGCAGTAGGGGATGAAGAGCCCTTTCAGCAGCTGCTCCTGGTCAGGTTTTACTGTGACGTACTGGGCACAAACACACAAAAAAAGGGGGGGTTTAGTGTGAGGTGCATCGTGCAGCAGCTTGGACTGCCCATCTGAAAATACTCAAAAACCAAAACGTGGCCACCGTGGGGAGGCAAAACCACACTGCGGCAACCGTGTGCCATTTAGTTAAGGCAGGGATGCTTCGCTGAGCAGCACGCACCGGTGCTCGCGCTGCAGCGTGCACAGCAGCTGGGTGCCAGCCTTACCCCTCCGTACAGACCCAGCTTCAAACAGCCTGCATTTTCCAGCTGCAAGTACCTCGTATCCGAACGTCAGCGCCATGATGGTGATCAGAAAGCCAAAGAACGCCTCCAGTTTCCGCAAACCTGCGAAGAGAAAGAGACTGTCAGCGTGCTCGGGAGGGCCGGACCTGATTTCCCTTCCAGGATTCCACCGGAGGAATTACCGTATTTGTCCAGGAAGAGGAAGACAAAGGTGTCGGCGATGGTGATGAGCACGCCGCCCCACAGCGGGATCCTGCAGGCAGGCGAGAGCAGGCGTCAGCTGATGAACCCCCCCCCACCTCCCCCACCAGAACTTCAGGGTCAAAAATCTCTTTTTCCTTAGGCCATCTGTTTGGGGAAGGAACCACGCTGTGAAGAGGTTTGTTTGCAGTCTGACGAGAAGTTTGCCTACACGGGACAAGACCCCGGAGGTTTATTTTCTGCTCAAAGCAGCAAATAAGCAGCTAAGAGCTCAGCATAGCTCCGGTAATATTTTTTTCCTCAAATCTAGAGAGCAAACTGCACGTCTGCAGCAAGGACAGGAGCGAGCGAGACTTTAGCAGCAAGTTGGTACAAAAAGGTAGCTTCCTTGGAGGTTTTGATTTCCAGCCTTTGTGGCTAAAAAGGGACATCTTCCTGGCGGTCCTTTACTGGGAATACAAAACTTGCCAGGGAGGCAGCAGCCCAGTTTTTGGCACGTATCAATTACAGCTAAAAAAAAAAGGCAGCCACCTACAGTTCTCCTTAGAGCCAAAGTAAATCGGGCACCAGCGGCTGAGTCATCTAGGACAGAGCCAGCACAGCGTGGGTGAATCACCCTCCCCAAAGAGCTTATTTTGGGAGATTTATAGGAAATAAATGAGTACATTTGGCACACACGACGTCCCTTTCTTAATCCTAGAGGGGGGCACTCATTTCCTGCGTCCCTGTGACGACAAACCCAACTCACTTCCCCATCGACAGGAGGTTGATGGCAATCGCCGAGCCGATGACTTCTTGCATGTCGGAGCCGATGATAGCGAGCTCGACCATCAGCCACAGAATAATCCGAGGAACCTGGGGGTACAGAAACAGCCCCATCAACAAAGAGAGGGAACAGCTCGCTTCTCCCTGTAATCTCCGAGAGGAACACGTGATTACGGGGACTGCACACTCCGGAGCTGTTGCTTTTCCCTGCTTTGCTGCTTCCACATCGAATGAACGTGCGGAAAACATGTTGACAATTGGCACTTGGGGCTGGTCTGGAGCAGAAATGCAGGTTACCTGTGGCAATCCCCAGGGGAGGTTCCCGGGTCACTTATATAACCTCAATTACTCGCCTCAACAGATATCGCGCGTTGCGAGAGTGAAACCAGCGAGCTCTGCGTGCTGACGAGCCGGGAGCCCTTTTACACGGTCACGCCAGTGACGAGTCTCGAGGGTTTGACAGGATGGGGACATCACCGACTTCCCCAGCCCTGCTCAGCCGCAGCTGAGGGCGACGCACGGCCCCGCGGGCTTCTGAAGCAGGGGGATGAACCGCGAGAAAAGGGTCTTGTTCTAAACATGCCATTTCTCTCCTCGTGATGCCTTGTGCTTATCTAACCGACACGTATTTCAGCTTGCCTCGGGAACTTAGGGAGGGAGGATCCAGACAGAACAACTGAAATCAGGGTTTTTTTTTTTGCAGGCTCTGGCTGCGAGTCACTGCCAAGTGCCAGGACACTCACCACACCTCCCTCCTCCTGCCTTCCTTCCTGCAAACGGGGAAAACACCGACGGGACCTGAAGCGTCCCCGAGCCGCCTCCTGCCAACCCAGGCCCTCCTTCAGTGGGGCAGCTCTCGGGCTGTGATTAAAGCCTCTCTCTAAACCTGCCTTTCTTCCAACCACGCAGAAGAAATCAACGTAATCCCCCAGCTCCCCGAACAATAAAGACACGAGACTGAAAACATATTTTAGCAACCCAAACACCTTCTCCCGTGGAGGATCTGGCACAGTGAGTGGCAGGAGAGGCGGAAGAGCCCCCGGCCAGCCGAGCGGCGCGGTCACCCACCTTCTGGTACTGCCGGTGGCAGACCTCAGCGAGGTGCAGCCCCGTCACCACGCCGAGGCGCGCGGCCAGCCGCTGCAGGAGCAGCCCGATCACCGTCGCCAGCAGCAGCACCCACAGCAGCTGGGGAGAGAGGAGGGCACCAGTGGGTGTGTGGGCGCAGCGGGGTCCCTGCATCCCGCACCTGCCTGCCAAGTCAGAGTGCTTTTATTTTTTAACACACATTATGAACATTTGGAGGCTGTTTTTCGGGCTTGGAGCTGGCGCAGGAAGGATCCGAATGCGTTACCGGCTGCAGAGCGCACATGGGTGCCTCGTTTCCCCCTTCCCCACCCCCAGGCTGCTTTCAGCCCAGCACCCCTGCCCTAAACCAACCGGGGGCACCATTTCCAGTGCTTCCCTCCCAGGTTTCCGTGCTGACCTTAAACCCTGCGACGGCCCCAGACTGCAAGTCCGACTCGATGTTGCCCGGGTCCAGGTAGGCGATGCTCATCAGAAAGCCCGGCCCGGTGAAAGCCCAGAGCTTGCGGAAGCTGAAGCACGAGTGCTGCGATGGGGAAGGATGGGGACGTCAGCGCCCAGCTCTGCCACGGGGACGTGGCGTGCCCCAGAGCAACCAGCGTGGCAGAGGTTTTGATGTTCATTGCCCCGGTGAGGTCGGGCTGCTCCTTCACCTGCTCCCGAGCCCCGCAGCCATCGCTGCCCGCGGGGACAGCCGAGGACCCGACCCGGCGTGGGAGATGAAGCCTCCCACAACAGCAGGACTGTCACCCCCCTGCTCAGAGCGGGACAAAGCCACACTCGTGTGCTCCCTTTCCCCGATAAGGGAACAAAGAGCCAACCTCCCCTCCCCTGGGCTTGTAAAGGGCGATTTCTCTGCTCGTTGGCAGCTCTTGAGCCAAATCACCCCGGATGAATCATTAACCCCAGGGCGAGCTTGGAGACCCTTCGCCCTCCCCTATCCCAGCCCTGGAGCACGCTCCCAAGCTGCACACGGATGCAGCCGGCACCCAGGTGTGCTGCTCCCCCCCAGCACCCACCGCCTGCAGAACTTTTTCCGACCCGATTTCCTGCTGGGGAGGCACCCACCGTCTCATCCTCGGGGATGGGGATCTTGCTGTCGAAGTAGGTGGTGAAGGGCTCCTCCGAGGAGGTGTCCGGGGGCTGCAGCGGGTTCCTGCTGCCAGAGACGGTGCTGATGCCGTCCCCGAAGCCATCTTCTGGGGGAGGAGCAGAGGGGGAAAGGAAGGAGAGAGTGAAAAACCTCACGGGAGAAACTTGGCAGAGGCTCTGCAAAGCAAACCGTGCGTGTCCCGGCCTCGCGGCTGGCTGGCATGGGTCAGGCTGTTTGTAAAGACAATCAACAAAAAGAGCACGGTGCGTGACCGGAATCATCGAGGAGCCACAGCCAAGAGCAAGGAGCAAGGAATCGTCAAGGAGCAGAGCCGCTGCTGCTTCTGCGGAGAACATCGCCCCGAGCTCCCCTGGCAGGCGAGTTTTCAGGACGGTTTCTACTCGTGAGCAGGGTGTGGGGGTCACCCCGGCAAGGAAACTGCAAACTCCTGCCCCTAAGACCCGTAACGTCCCGTGAAGAGCCCTAACGTCCCGTGAAGAGCCCTAACGTCAGCCGACCCCCCCCCGCCCAGCGGCACAGCGGGGCCGTACTCACTTCTGCTCTCTGTCCGCGGCATTCTGCTCCCGGAGCCGCGCGCGCCGAGCACCCGGCCCTTGGAAGGGGCCGACCGCCACGGGCCGCTCTTTTACCAACTTTCCTATTGCATCATCAGAGCAAACTGCAGCCCGTCAGCTCCTCCTTCCTCCCAGCCTCCCAAAGACCTCGCGGCACGCTTGCATAATGGCTCCGGAGCCGGCCCTGCGCGGGGGGAGCCGGCGGTGCCGGGCTGCCCGGGTTGAGCAAGGCCGGGCGAGCCCCAGGACCCGGGGCTTGGCCCCGCTCCGGGCAGCGATGGGCACACGCTGACCCCGCCGTGGTTTTTTTGTTCTTTTTTTTTTTTGCAGAGGGGGGGCGATTGGAGACGTGCGGGGGGCGCTTACCGTTGGGCGTCCTCAGGTCCGTGTCGGGGGTCCCCATGGCTGAGCCCTGCTGGTGCTCCGGGGACGGGTCTAAATGGGCCGTGTTGGCTGCAAGGGAGAGGGGAGGGTTTGGTTACTGGGGGTGCCGAGGAGGAGACCGAAATCCCCCGGGAGAGCGGCTGCCACCGGCAGGGACAGAGTTATTTCCCCCGGGGGAGCTCCAGCCACAAGGCCGGGAGGAGGGAGCAGAGCACCTGGCCGTGTCCCCGTGCCTCTTGTGAAACTCCAGCTGTGGAGACAAGAGGGGAATTTCCTTTCGGTGCACAAAAACCGCATTCCTTCCCTCCGGGCAGGGGTGTCGGACCTACACCGCGCCCTCACGGAGCATCCAGAGCTCTTCTGGGAGCAGGACGCAGCCCTTGCACCATTGACCCGGGCAGAAAGGCGCCGGGAGCTGGGGCAGGACGCGCAAAGCTGGCCCCAAAAGCCAACCCCAGAGCCCGCAAGGACACCTCGACGCACCACCAGCACCTATCGTAGGGATGTGGAGCGCTTCATCTCCGCCAGCGACCCCGTGCATTAACGGGGGGAGCTCCTCGTAATACGAAGACATCAAAGGAAAACATCCAACAGCAATTCAATTTAAGCGATTCGAACCGATTTTAGGTTTGTGAAGATTCACTTGCTGCTTCCACCAGCAGCAGCAAACCCCCAGCTACGAAGGCTGCCAAAATCACCCGGAGAGGGCAGCGAGGCCGCTGCTTGCTGGCGCGACACGATCGCTGTTCCTCCGTCCGCGCCCTCGAGGCTGCGAGCTGTTGACTTTTGGGCGAACAAAGCAGCCGCCGCGCCCCGGCAGCCCCGAGCTCGCCGCTTCTGGCAGCAGACAGCCTCGAGGGTCTGCTCCAGAGCAGAATTCCCGCTGGATGCCACCGCGCAGAGCTGCGCCGCCGCCTGCCCCGTCCCCTCCAGGGCCGCCGCCGTGCCCGGGGGGAGCGGTGGCAGCCCCGCGGCCCCCACGGTTCTGCCTGGACCCCTCCTGCCCGGGGGGAGGCACGGAGCTTTCCTCCCGCGCACACTTCCACTGTTTCCTTCCTTCTAGGCTCACGCTTAAAGTGCTGCCCCGAGGGCTCCTCGGATCAGACTCCAGCACTAAGCCGTCTTTTCCCCGGCTCCCCGCGGAGGAGCAGCGCTCGCCTCGGCTGCCGGCCCCATGAGCGCTCCCAGCACGGCCACCGGCGAGGCGGAGGGAGGCGAAGGCAGGGCGAACGCTCGGCACGGCGCTGCCTGACCCTGATATCTGCTTGCCAAAGGCGGCCCCGCGCAGGCGGGGGGCAAAACGGGCGCCGCTATCTCTGCCGCGAGCTCCTCGGTTCGGAAGCGATGCGGGGGGCTCGGCCCTGCTCCTACCCCCAGCCCCCGTGGGTCTCACCGTCACCGTGTGGGTCTGGATTCGCTCCCTGTGTTCACACCCAGGCACGGCGGCCGCCTTCCCAGGAGGAAACCCGCTTGGGAATGGGGCGAGGAGCCGAGGATACCGTGCAGTCGCTCTGCTCCAAAGGCAAAGCTGCTACTACTGGGCTTTTGATACCCGTCTTTTTGCTGATGAGCCTCGGCCCTTTGGGTCTGTTCTCCCCGCTAGCCGGAGGCAGAGCCGCCGTCTGTCACGAGGGCTGCACGCTCGGCGTGGGTTATCGGGCAGCCCCAGTCCCACGCTGGGAACAGTTCCTGCCGCTGAGGTCGTGGCATTTGATTTCGAGCTTTGATGTTGCTGCTTTCCTCAGGCACCGGTAACTCTTCCGGAGCGCCCCGGGGCCCTACGGGGCCAGCCCTTTGTGCAATGGTGCAGAACTCCCGGCCACATTCCCTACGGACGCCGCTGCCCTAAGAGCAACACCCACAAAAGCCGAGCGGACTGCAAACCAACCCCTCACCCTCCTGCTCCAGACCCTGACCACCTTCCGCGCCATGGCAGCGCCAGCTATGGACAAAAACCGGGGTTTTCGGGCAAAAACCCGCGGCAGTGCCCGCTTTGGTTCTGCGGGATCCCCTGCACGCCCGGGCTCTCACCCACCCCGGCACCCGACGGGCGACGTGGCTGAAGGTACGGGGTTGCTCAACCCTCGGCTCCGCCACGAGGCCTCCCGGCTGGCTGCCGGGTTAATGAGGCGAGCTCCTCCCTGCTAATTGCACCGGGAGAGGCCGTGGCCAAGGGCAGGAGGGCACCGAGCCGCCCCCGGCCCACCGACAAGCGCCGGCCCCACGGCAATAGCGAGGCTCGGGGCTCGGAAACGTCCCCAGAAAGCCAGGCCGAGGGGGGCAGGCCGGGGCGAGGAACGCTGAGAAGCACGAAACGAAGAGGCGAGGAGCCGGGCGGACCACGGGAGCGCCGTGCCCGCGGTGCCGGTGTCACCGCCGTCACCCGCCGGGGTCACCCCCGGCAGCTCCGGCCTCCGGACCCCGGCCCGAAGCGGTGCCAGGGCAAGGGGACGCGTGAGGCCCCCACGCCCAGGGGGAGCCCCCCCGGGGGCTGGGGTTCCCGGGGGTCCCCAGGCGGGGCCGTGGGGGTGCTGGGGGCTCAGGGATGGGGCGGGGGGGGGGGAGCGTCTTGGGTCTGGAGGCATCAGCCCCCCCCGGACTGACCCCGTCCCTCACCTCCTCTGGGGGATCCCGCAGCACCCCGGGGACCCCCAGCTCACCACCAACACACACAGCCCCCCCCCCAGCTCAGCCCCAGCACCCCAGGGACCCCCCAGCACCCCAAGGCCCCCACCCAGCCCAGCACCCCCAGGCCCCCTCAGGGCCCCTCCTCGCCCCCCCCCCCCCCCCCCAGCGCTCCCCTCAGGGGTCCCCCATCGGCACCCTGAGGGGGGGCCCTCCCCAGCCCCCCCAGGGCTCCTCCCCAGCGCCCCCCCGGGCCTCAGGGGGCTCCCCCTGCCCTGCCCCGGGCCCCGGCCCCGCCGCTCACCGCCTCGGCCGCTCCCGGCCGCCGCCGCCGCCGCCGCCTCATGCCCGACCGCGGCGCCCTCCGCCGCCACACCGGGCCGACCGCGCTCGGGGCCGCTCGGCTCCGCTCGGAGCCGTTCGGGGCCGCTCGGCTCTGTTCGGGACCGCTCGGCTCGGCAGCGTTCGGAGCCGTTCGGCGGCGCTCGGCTCGGAGACCTCGGAGCCGCTCGGCTCCGTTCGGCCGCGCTCGGCTCCCTTCGGCGCCGCTGGGCTCGGGACCGCTCGGCTCCTTTCGGCTGCGCTCGGCTCCGTTCGGCGCCGCGGGGCCCGGGAGCGCTCGGCTCCGTTCGGCTCCTTTCGGCCGCGCTCGGCTCCCTGCCCGGTGCCGCTGGCACCAGCCCGGTCCCGGTCCCGAGGCTGAGCCCGCCCCATGCGGCAGCTGCAACTCATCCAGAACCATCAGACAACGTTGTGGGTTTTTTTGGGAAAAAAAGCCTAGTTTTGGGTCCTGTTCGTTTTTCTGGCTGTTTTTCAGCAGAGAAACGCTGCTTCTCCATCACTCCGGGCTGCTCCCGTGAAAACTCGCGCAGCAATTCTCCTCACGAAAGCTCCGACGGGTTACGCTGGACAGGCACCAAAAATGCCGTCCCCTCAAAACCTCCGCGGGGCATTCCGAAAAACACCCAAACCGGAGAAAAAAACGGGCGGCCCGGCCGCGGGGCACTCACTCAGCTCGCAGGTGGTGGGGCCGGGCTCCAGGCGGTGCCTGCGGGGCATGGTGCGAGGCTCGACGCCGCTCCTGCTACCGGGTGCCCGGCCGCCGGCTATAAGAGGTGTCCCCACCCTGCTGCGCCCCGCGGGCAGAGTCCCCTGGGGGGCCGCGGGGCCGCCAGCCCCGGCCATGCCCGCCCTATCGCCCGCCGGACGCCCCCCAGGCGGCCGTGAGCTTTGATGCGGGCCTTCGCCAGCGGCCTTGCGTGCTCCCGGGCGGCGTTATCGTCTCCCGGCACAATTAAAAGGGCTTTTTGTCGAGCAGCAGGAGCGCTCCTGTAATTAGCGAGCGGGACGGTCTGGACTCTGCTCCACCGGGGCTGTTTCAACGATTAGGGACCCAACCGCCGCCGCGGCGCATTTCCCAGCTGCTGGGACGTGCAGCGCTGATAAAGCGTTATCCCTCCGGGGCCGGATCAATATGGTGAATTATCACCGAGCCCCAGTGGCCCGAACCCCAGGGGTGCAGCACGATAACCCCCGGCTTTCTGAAACCGGCAAAAGGCCCCGGTGCTCCTGATAAGCAAGCGCTGAATGCACAGCCCCGCAGGAGCGAGCACGTAGGAGCCGCCGGTGTGCGTGACCGGCCCCACGCGCTCCGGCTGCGGCCGAGGGCGGCTCCAGGTCCTCCTTCAGGAGGACTTTTCCTTTGGGAAGGCATCGCCCGGGGCTCGGGGGGGGCTGCCGGAAAGGGGCACGGAGGGTGCCCCGTGCCGGTGGTGCTGGGGAGGGTGACGGGGGAAGGCACCGGGGAGCCAGGAGCAGCCGTGGTGGCAGCAGGGCCGGTCCCTGCGGTGCTTGTAAGGTCCAACGGGGCCCAACGAAGGCCGCCAGGCTGTAGGCCTTGGTGCAGGGGACGGACGGACAGCGGGGGCCGGTGCCACCGGGGCTCGGTGCCGAGCAGGGGCAGCGTCCCGGGGGGGCGGGCAGCAGGGGTAGGCCCACGAAGCGGCTCTGCCCGGTGCTCCGTGCCTCGCTAGGGGGTCCCGAGACGCAGAGAAGAGCCCCGAGCCCGCCCCGTCCCCCCCCGGCAGCAGGGCTCCCCCCTCGCGGTCCCCCCCCTCCTCCCGGGGCCTTCCCCGCACCGGGGAGCCCCCAAGATGGCGGCCCCCAGCGGCCACTTCCGGCGGCGTTCACGTGACCGCCCGCGCACCGCCTCCCGCCCCGTCACGTGGGCGCCCGCCAAGATGGCGCTGTGCCGGGCGGGGGCTCGCGGCGCACTTTGGCGGCTCGGCCCCGGGCCCGGCCCCGCCTGGGGCCTCCTGGGGCCGCGGCCCGCACGGGGGGCGCTGAGGTGAGCCGGGACCCCCGGTACCGGCCCTAGATCCCCCGGTGCCTCCCCTGGGAACCGGCCCTGGGACCCCTCCCCCTCCCCGGTGCCATCCGGGGGACCCCCTGTGCCTCCCCTGGGTGCTGTCCGTGGTGTCCCGCGTCCCCCCCCAGCCCCCGGTGCTGGCCGTGGACCACTCGGTACCGGTTGTGAGACCCCCACTACCACCCCAGGACCCTCAACCCCTCCCCCCGGTACCGGCCGTGGTGTCCCGTGTCCCCCCCCCAGCTCCCGGTACCGGCCGTGAGACCCCCGGTACAGGCCCTGCACCCCCCCGGGTACCGGCCGCGGTGTCCCGCGTCCCCCCCCCTCCCCCCCGGTACCACCCCCGAACCCCTCACCACCCCCCGATTACCGGCCGTGGTCCCCAGCACCCCCCCGGTGCCCTCAGCTCCCCCCCCCGGACCCGGCTGTGCCCCCCAGCCCTGCCCTGCCACGGAGGCTCCCGGGGCCTCATCCCCCCCCGGGGGAGCTTCGGGGGCGGGGGGGGCAGCGGCCCGGGACCGAGCGAGCTCCTCACCGCCCCCCCCCCGGCCACCCCCCGCCGCAGGATCCCGGTGCGCGGCTGCTCCGCCAAGGCCGGTTCCCGGGGCGCCCTCGCCGCCGTCGTGCAGGGCGTGAAGCGGCTCAACGGGCACTACGAGCGGTTCCTGCAGCGCTGCTTCCCCCGCTTCTACGCGCTCTACGCCACCTTCACCGGAGGTGGGGGCACGGTGGCGGCGGTGAGACCCCCCCCTCCTACCCCCCTCCCTTCCCGCGGGGCCGGGCCGGAGCTCGCCCGGCGCGTTCGGCTTCCCGGGGGAGCCTCAGCGCTGTTCCCGCCGCCGCAGGGATCCGGTCGCTCGTGGTGGAGGTGAAGGAGATCAGGAAAATCAGGCAGAAAATGGCCCGGCAGAGGCTGAGCGCTCAGCAGCTGCCCTACCGCGAGATGGAGAGGCTGCGGCAGGTGCGGCTGCGGGGGGGAGCGGGGCTGTTTTTGGGGGGGGGACACGGGGGGGACACGAGCGATTCCTGCCCCAAATCGGGGCCTGGGAGCCGTGCTCGGGGCCGGGACGCTGCTTTTGGGGGAGCTGTGGGGGTTTTGCCCCCTGGCTGTTTGGTTTTCTGCTGAAAATAAATTCCCGCTTCGGTTTCCACCGCAGTTCCGCAGGGACGTGATCAAGGCCATCCCCGTGGGCGTGCTCGCCATCCCGCCCTTCGCCAACTTCTTGATCATCGTCCTGATGTGAGTACCCCCAGTCCCCGACCAGCGCCCGCCTCAGGGGGGGCTGCGGGCTCCTCTCCCGGCTGGCGCTGGCGTCTTGGGTTTCGTGGAATCGCTTTTTGGAGCGACAAATATAGGCAGGGCGCTCCTCGCTCCGAGGCACCTGCAGCTCGGGGAACCCGGCCGGCATTTCGCTTTCGCAATCCCGCCCGCCACGTGCCCGGGACCCGGCCAGGTCCGTGCTTCTCCCCAGCTCGGCGGGGCACAAACATCCCTGGCACGTCGCTGCCACCCCCAGCTGTCCCCTGGGAGCGCTCCTCTCCCTGCCAGCTCCCCTGGCTCAGGCTTCCCCTGCCTTTCTAAATCCTGGCCGTCGTGCCCCGCGAGCCGGTGAGATTCCCCGCGGGGCTCTCCGCGTCGTGCCGAGCTCCGCGACCGTCGGCGCAGCTGGGAATGCCCTGCTGGGAACGCAGCCGCCCCGCAGGAGCGTGCCGCCCCCCCCCCCCCCCCCGAAGGGCAGGAGCTCACCGCAGCCTTGGGAGGAGCAGATCCCGCAGGGAGAGGAGCTGCCCCGCCGCAGGACGCTGCTTCTGCCTCCGTGCAGCGAGCGAGGCCGTGCCCGGCTGGTGCGTGCGTGAGTCAGCCCCTCCTGAGCCCCCCCCTCTTCTCCCCCAGGTATTTCTTCCCGCGGCAGCTCCTCATCCGCTACTTCTGGACGCCCAGCCAGCAGGTGGAGTTCCTGGACGCCTACCACGCCATCCGCAGCGCGGCATACGCGGAGGTGCTGGAGAGCTTGGCCCTGGCGGCGCGCTCCCTGCCCCAGCCCCAGCTCCAAACCCAGCTGGAGGAGCTCTGCGCCAAGGTGGGCGGGGGGCTGCGGCTCCCCCCCGGGGGCTGAGCGGCTCCCCGGGGGCTCAGCGGTGCCCAGCGCCCCCGGGAGGCATCGGTGACAAGCGCCGGGGCTCTTGCAGGTGCAGCGCGGGTCCCAGCCGCACGCGGCCGAGCTGTACGCTGTCAGAAGCCTCTTTTCGGGGCCCCCCCTGGCCCTGAGCAAGCTGCGTGTCTCCCACGTGGTGAGTGCCGCTCTCCTCCTCCCCGCGGCTGCGCTGTTTTGGGGTGTGGTGTGAGAAAAACCTCATTTTCTCCAGACGGGACCTTCTGGGAAGGTGTTTTATTCACGATGGCAGTGGCGGGCGTCCTGCCAATTAGGGGAACATTTTAGCAAACGAATCCTAACCTTTTATTCCCTACTACCCGACACCTGATCGCCTCCCCTGTTTCCTCACTGGCTGAGTGCTTCAGGTTCACAGCCTACTCGATGCTCCTCTGTACCGTGTATGCACAGGTTTTTTTTCTCCAACCCTTTAATTCCTCCTTTTTCCCTTTTTTTTTTCCTCTCCTTTCTTATGTTTTGGGAACTCGTGATTTTGTTTTACTGCTCCCGCACTGCTCATCCCGTGTTTCTCGAGCTTCCACCTTATTTTGGAGCAGGGAGGCAACAGAGCTCGGAGAAGCGTTCGGAACAGCGACCTGCCCAGCGTTTCTCCGTGCTGTGACTACGCGGCTCCCGTTGGGTGGCTCAGGTTGTGCCCGAGCCGTCCCGCTCCGCGCTTGCGTGGGCTCACGGGGTGCGTGCCTTGTTCTCTGCTCCAGAGGGCCCTGAGCCACGTCCTGTTCCTCACCCCCCGCCTGCCGGCCTTCTTCCTGAGGCACCGCCTGCGCAGCCACGTCCTGGAGATCCGGCACCTGGACCGGGCCCTGCTGCGCCTGGGCTTGGGCCAGCTGTCCGAGGAGGAGCTGAGAGCGGTGAGGGAGGCTCCGGTGCCGAGGAGGGGTCCCAGGGCGCTCCCCTGTGTGACCCCGGGGCCCGTTGCTGCCCCCCCATTTTTCTTCCCCCCCCCCCCTCCCGTGCAGGCTTGCTACCTCCGGGGCTTGAACTCGACGCACCTCGGCATGGCTGAGTGCAGAGCGTGGCTGGAGCAGTGGCTGCGGCTCTCCTGCAAGCTGCAAGGTGAGGGTGGCCGAGCGGCAGCTCCTGCCTGCTGGGGTCGGGGGGGGGGGGGGGGAACGCGTTTTGGGGAGGTTTCGCTGGAGTTTGGCTGGGAAAAGGCTCAGGGCGCAGCACCTGGGGAGTGGGACGCGGGCTGTGTGCCCCCTGAGAGGAGGACATGGGTGGGGGCTGAGGGGCCCTCGTGGCAGCAGGCCTGGGGGAAGCAAAATGGGAACGGGAGGGAAATAAAGGACAGGGAACAGAGCAAAAAGCCCCTGGGGAGCCCCCCAGACCCCGGAGAGGGGACAGGGAGCCCCCCAGCCCCCCGGGGAGGGGATGAACACGCCGGGAGCGGTTTGGTTTGCAGCCTCTGCTCCCTGCCGCTCACCCCCTGCCCTTGTGGTGCAGTGTCCGAGGTGTCCCTGCTGGCCAACAGCATGGTGCTGCTGTCCCTCAACTACCTCGGGGCCAAGGAGTGAGCGCGGGGGGGGCCCCGGCTGCGACCCCTCACCTGCGGCATCGCGGGGGGGATTTCGCTCCCCCGCCACGGCCCTGGCACCTCGGGCAGAGTTTCGGCGGTGCTGGGCAGAGCCTGGAGCCGACCAGCGGAGCCCCGCGCGCCCTCCGGCCACCGCTGCACCCCGAGGTGCAGCCACGCAGGTGAAGGGGGGTCCCCGTCCCTCCGTGCTGTCCCCGCTGCCCCTCACGGCTCCGTTTCACCTCCTGACCTGCATCACTTTACGGATGGGGGGGGGAACAGGCGTCCCCCCCTGCCTCCGGGAGCTTCCCGTAGCGCCTCCTCGTAGTGGGTTGTGCTCAGCTTGGGTCCTGCTGCCCTCTTCCCTGGTGCGGAGGGGATCCTGGGGTCGTTTACTGAAGTCTTAATGCAAACAGCTCCTGAAGGGGGGCGAGGGCCAGCCCCCGGCTCCCCCGGGACCTGCATGGGGGGGGGGGGGGGTCCCTGTGTTTTGTTCCCAGGGCTGGGGGTCAGCCCCTGCCCTGCACCGAACCGCTGCGGCCACGGACGGCGCTGGGAAGGACCGAGCTGCACCGGCGGCAAGGACACGGCCTCCGGCAGCGCTCAACACCGGCAGCGCCCTGCCCCGCTCGGGTTCTGCCCCGCGCTTTGGGCTCCTCGGGAAAGGATTTGGGGGCAAGAGGCCGGCAGCAGCCTGCGGCGTGCTCCCCCCGTGTCCCCGAGGGACTAAACCCAGCCTCTCACCACCTCTGTCCTAGCGCGGTCTGTGCATGAGAGACTCTGGAGTGAATTTCAACCTGCTTTACGTGTTTTATTAAAGACAAAAGCAAGCGAACCGCTCGCCTGGCTCTAAAACAGCTGCATCAGTCCCTGCGCCTGCTTGCCTTTCCCCACGGAAGCTTCCTGCTGCCCCAGCTCTGTTTTTGCCCCGAGCAAAAACAGCCTGCTTTTAACGCCCTTTAAGCCCAAAGCGACTCCCGGTGCAAGTTTGAGCATTTCTTTATTTTTACACTTAAATATTCTCTTTAAATACAGCATTATCACCATGGAAAGAACGTAAAAGGCCAAAAAAAAAAATAAAAAATGCGGAGGACCTGACAAGCGTTGGATTCACACTGGAACCGGAAAGAAAAAAAATGCCACCTGCGTACAGTGTGTGAGAGATGGGGGCGAGTTAGGAGGAGCAGGGTCAGGATTTAAATAGGAGGAGCTGGGCTGGGGCCGGGGGGGGGCAGGCTGGGGCCGTGTGCCGGTGGCACCGCTCCCGAGCAGCCCAGTAGCACCAGTGGGGGCTGACGGGTTCGTCACGCAGCTGATGGGTCAGTAAGAGCCGGCGTGGTGCCAGCGTTAGTGTCAGTGAGTGTCGAAAACGAACGAAAAAGGCAGAAATGCACTTCCATTGCACTATTAACAGCATAGTTATCTTTGTAAAAATAGAATAAATCCTATTAGTTCTTTGCTTAGTGTGAGCGCGCCCAGCCCAGCCCGGCGGGCGTCCTGCCCTCGGGTCTCGCGCGCAGCCCAGCCTCGCTGCCTGACCCGGCTTCGGTTGTGGCTGCGGTGTCCGAGCTGGGGAGCGCTGAAGTCATTTAAACGAAAGGAAAAACCAAGAAAACACCCCCCCCGCCCCCCCCCCCCCCAAAAAAAAAAAAAACTCCAAAGATTTAATCCTATTCAAGTGTCACCGTTTGCTCTGGCTTGGCAGCGCAGAGTTTTGCACAGGAGGCTGCCCACCCCGTGCCCTTGCTGGCTGGGGAACGGGGCCGGCACAGCGGGGGCACGGCAGCCCCCCAGGACGGAGGGCGGGGGGGGCACGGCCCTGGGTAAGGCGTCGTTCCTCCCAGAGCCCGAGCGGGGACGTAGCCCTTGGGTCCCGGCCGTGCCGGTAAGGCAGGAGGGAGCGCGCTGGGGCAGGAGGCACCGAGCCCCAAAGCCAGAGCCCCCCCCCCCCCCCCCCCCCCCAGTCACCGGGGTCTGTCCCGCCCCCCCCCCCCAAGCTGCACCCCTCCCGGGCTCTGTGCGAGCCTGCGGAGAATGGGGGGACGGCCCTGGGCACACGAAGCCGCCCACGGAGCTGCTGTGTGCCACCCGAGGCCCCGCTGCAGCCGCTCGGAGGGGCACCAAAAGGTCCCAGCCTGCCACCGGCGTGGGTGGGAGCGGCTCAAAGGCATCCCGCCCCCCCCCCCCCCCCCCGACCCCAGCGAGCGGTCACCAAGCAGAAGCAGGAGAAGAGCCGTGAAACAAAACGAAGCCCGAACAATTAAAGCACTTGTGCAGAACACAGTTTGTCCCAGTCCGCTCTCTCCGCTCCCCAGGGCTGGGGGGGGGGGGGGGGGGGGGAACACAAACGTCCCTTTGGAGTGGGGGGGCTCCTGCCAGCAGCAGCGTTCGCAAAGGAAATGAGAGGGTGGTGGCGGCCCGGGGCTGTATTGGGTTTCCATCCTCCGGCGGCAGGAGGAAGCTTGTGGGCAGCAGGGAAAGGCTTCAGGAACAGCTTCGGAGCTCGGCACCTTCTCCTCCGCTCCGGCACGGCAGTCGGGGACTCCCGGGGGGGGTTCCGTGTGCCCCTCTCCTTCCCCTCGCTGCAGTCTCCCTGCGAGGTTTGCTCAGCTGCAGTCCGTCTGCGCCCTCGGGCAGGGGGTGCTCGAGGTGTGGCTGGGGCTGGAGCAGCGCAGAGCTCCCGTCCCCAGGTCGGATGGCGTTGTCCCACCGGGGGGGGGAGATGGAAACCGCTGCAGAAGGGCAGGGGAGCTCTGCTGCTCGCTGGGTCCTGCCAAACTCCCCTCGGCCCCGCGGGGTTGGTGTGAGGAGCTCGAAGGAGCAGCGCTGGGGAACAAACCCCCGGGGGGCTGCAAAGTGCTTTCACCGCCCGGCGAGGGGGCAAAGCGGACGCGCTCGCCTCTGCCCCTCCTGCAGGCTGGTGGGGGCGGATGGACGGACGGACGGACGGACGGGGCTCTCCTCCCACCGCGCTGCCTCCGCGGCACGGAGCCGGGTGTCGTTAAAAGCAATGAGGTGATGAGAAAAAAACCTTCCAGGAGAGTTTGTGGGCCGTCTTCTCCCCCTGTTGTGCAGCTAAAGGGAGGTTAGGGACCTCTCCCAGCAGCGCGGGGTCTTCACCGCTCTGTCCCTGCCCGCCCGAGGTCTGCCCGGGTGCGACGGGGCAGTGCCGGACAGGAGGGGCTGGTGCAGCACCTGGAGAGATGCGAGGCTGCGGCACAGCCCGGTAAACATTCAACACATTAAAAAAAAAAAACTAAACTAAAAAGGTTGTCTTCTGTTTAAAAGACAAGGGGAGAAGGTGCCCAGGCGGGCGCTGCAGCAGGGCAGCTGCAGAGGCGGAGGACGGGGAGAAGCAGGAGGCTGCGTTCGCATGCGGACGGCAACCGAGCGGCCGCGGATGGTGGCCGAGCCCCGAAACCGTCCCTGCTGGGCTGGCGGTGAGAGGAGGGCGAGCAGCGGGGCCGCGGCCACCTGAAAGCAGCCGAGCACGGAGGCCTCGAGTCTACTGCTCCGAGACGCGGCCACGCGGCGTGGTCCCGGGGAGTGCACCCAGTGCCAAGCACAAGGAGCCGCCTCCGAGCAGCACCCGCCTGGGCTCGTTTAAAATCACCTGTACAAAGCAGCCCTGCTCCCCTCCCACCCCCCCGCAATTAAATAACCTCGCGTGGCCGCTGCTGGTCTGTAAAATAATTGTTAATAAATAGAGGAAGGGGTGCCCGCGGCCGCTCAGACGGGCAGGGCAGCTCCCAGCGCGCGCTCCTCGGCGTCGGGCAGCTCCCGCGCTCGCTCCAGGGCTTGCTCCGGTGCAGGGGACGGAGAGTTTGTGCAGGAGGGAGCGGCGGGTGCCGCACGGCAGCCCTCACCAGCAGCTGCAGCCTCCGGAGCTGGGGCTTTTGCCGCTTCTCCCTTGCTCAGAGCAGCAGCGGCTCGGCCGCAAGTCACCAGCGACGCCACGGGGACGGAGATGACGCTCAGGTCCTTCTCGCTCGGGTACGTCGGGGGCACCTCCAGCTCCTCGGGGCCGCTCTCGCCCTTGGTGCCCAGCACGGAGCGCTGCTCCACCTGGTAGTAGACCACCGGGCCACCGTTCAGGTAGGGCTGGTTGCCCGCCGCCGCCTGCTCGGTGCCGTCGGCAAAGCAGAGGACGGAGGAACCCGGTGGCAGCTGGGCTTGGATGAGGATGGGGGCGGCGAGGCCGGGGCACAATACCTCCGGCACGGCCAGGGGCTCCTCCAGGATGCAGACACCCAAGCTCTCCACGCCGGAGCTGCTGCTCGAGTCTTCCTCGGCCTTCAGCCTCTCCAGCTCCTCCGCCGTCTGCAGGTGCATGACGGCCGTCTCGTTCTCCGCCATGAACTCCTGGAAGTCCTGCGTCTCCGGCGGCTGCGTCCCCGGCCAGGCGCTGCCGGAGCCCTGTGCTGCTGCCGCCGCCGCCGCCGCCTCCTCCTCGGCAGGCCGGGCTCCCTGGCGCTTGTTCTCCAGCTCCAGCTTCATGATGGTGTGGAGGTAGTGAGTCCGCACCCGGATGGGGTTGAATTCGATGCGGCCGGCCATGTTCCCGCAGCCGTCCCGCGAGCAGCCGCAGGGGAAGGACATGCGGTCCACCTGCGAGAGGGAGACGCCGCAGCTGAGGACGGCGGCGCCGGGAGCACGCGTGACGGCGATTTCTGCCTCCTGAACCAGCCCCACCAGCGCCCAAACGCCATCCCACAACAGGGGCTCAACCCCTGGGAGGGTTTTCCCTGCAAGGGGTCCCCAAAACAAGGCTGGGGCTGCGCGCCCGCCTCCTCCAGTCCCTTCTCAGCCCTCCACGTCTCACGGAGGGCCCGGCGCCGCGGGCAGGCCGCAGGCTGGGCGCTGGCAGCTCCCACCCCGACTCACCTGGCATTTGATGCCCGCCTGGCTGCAGGCGCAGGCCTCGGGGTCGCAGTAGAGGCGGCAGTCGCAGCCGCACTCCTCCCGTGACAGGCGGATGGCCCGCAGCTCCTGCTTCTCCTCGGCGTCGATGCGGTGCACGCCGGAGGCGCGGAGCAGTGCCCGGCGCCGCTTGGTGGGCAGGGGCTGCAGGAAGAAGTAGTCGTCCACCTCCACGTTCTCCACGTCGATGTCGTCGTCTGAGACGTCCTCCAGCGTCAGCCCCTCCGCCTCCTCGGACTCCACCGTGCCGTTCTTGGTGAGCTGTGGGGCGGGGGGACAGCGCTGAGACCCCGCAGCGATGCTGGGGGGGCTGCGGGTCCCCTGGGGGGCAGCGCCAACCCCGACTGCGCACCTCGGGGCAGAGCCAGTGGGAAGGATCGAGCCCGTGCCCATCCCCAGCCCCCTGGTCCCATACAGCGGTTTACAGGAAAAAAAATATGAAGGAGTTTAGAGCAGAGGCTCCGCCGCCTTCCCTCCTCCCCGCAAGGAGCATGACAAAAGGAGGTCGCCGCTTCCTAAAAATACCCGGGCCCTGGGAGAGGAGGGTTTGGGGATGAAACTTCGCCTCCCTGCCGGGGTCCGTCCCGTTCTCGGCCCCCAAACCCTGGCACCAAGGGCGCGCGGCCCCGCTGCTCCCCGGGGAGATGCAGCCGGACCCAGGGGCCGTCGCCAGCCCCTCCGGCCCCCGTGGCTCCACCAGCAGCGCACGGAGCCGGCGGAAAAGCCTGTGCTAAGAAAAAAATGGTAAAACCCGAGGCGGCCGGCTGGGCCTGCGTCCCTCTGCCAAGCGCGTTGTCATGGCAGCAGCAGCCTGATTAAAGGCTGGCTTCGCCGACAGCATCCGCGCTAACGAAGCCCAGCCCCGAGGCAACGCCCAAGGGCGCGCACCCTGCGCCTGTAATTGGGGACGGGTTGGGGAGCAGGCAGAGCCACCCGGACCCGGATCCTCCCTGGGCACGGCCGCCTCCCAGACTGGAATTTCCACTGGCACAGACCCGGAGAGGTTTGTCCGGGCTCTCCAGGAGGGAAGGGGGGAGTGACAGAGCAACCGGGCAGTAAGAGCAGCAGCAACAGAAAGAAGAGGTAACAGGAGAGAAGAGGAAGCAAAAAAATAAAAAAAAAAGGCACAGAACAGAGCTAAACTATCCCAAATCCGCACGGAACAGCAGCCCGGATCCCCCCCTCCCCGTGCGCTCCCTTTGCCGAAGCCCGGGGGCAGCTCCCGGCCGTACCTTCATTTTCTTGGCGTGGAGCTTCTCCTCCTTGAGGTGCTCCCGCAGGATCTCCCGGTGGTTCACCTCCTGCTCCTGCGCGAACTCGCAGAGCGTGTAGCGCCGCACCGAGTTGTGGCGCTGCGCCATGCCCAGGGAGCTGCCGCCCTGGCTGGGCACGCTGGTGAAGCCCTGGCGCCGGGCGAAGTAGTACACCGTCACCTGGTCGAAGCGCACATTCTTCCTGCGCAGCTGCTTCTGCCTCTTCAGGATGGAGGTGGCTGCGGGGAGGGCGAGCCCAAGGGGGGGTTGGAGCAGAAAGAAAGCCCGCTCGGCGGCCCCGCGGCGGCCTCCCACCCCCGGAGAGCGGCGTCTCCACGCCCCCCGCCGCGTGGAGGGCGCCTCGCTCGTGCCAGCAGCCCTGGGCTGGCTCGCGGAGACTTGGCTGCGCCCACCCGGGCTGCTGCTGCCACGTAGACAAATCCCATTAATTCGGGTCCCCTCGCAATGCCCTCACCCCGTTCAGACACCCAAACGTTTTGGTAGGGGCTGGAAAAGGAGCGGGAGGAATAAAGGCTCGGGGACGGACACTCGCCATCTCCCAGTTGGCAAGGGATGAGCGTGGGGAGAGCCGAGGTGGCACAGCGGCACCGCCAGGGACCGTCCCCGTCCCCGTCCCCGGCCACTCACGTATGAAGCCGGTGGAGCTGGAGGGGTTGACGCTGTCGCAGCTGTCGGCGCTGTCGCTGTTGGAGATTTCATCGTCCGAGTTGGAGGCCGGGGAGCCCACGTCCGCATCCTCGAACTTCCTCTTGAGGCCGCCGCTCGTGATCGCATCCATTTGGCCGCGGCTCGCATGGAGAGCGGGCGCGCAGCGGGCGGGGGGGGACCTGCCACCGGCTCCCCGGCGCCAGCCCCAGCTGCCGGCAGGCTTGCCGTGGACCTGCGGGCACGGGGAAAGAAAGTCAGCACCCAGGGACCGAGCCCGATCCCTTGCTCCTCACCGGAGCACCCGCAGCCCGGGGAGGGTAACGGTCCCCAGCCCTGCTGCTGCCGTGCTCTCAGGATGCAGAGCTGCGACGCCCCGGCAGCGCTCGTGGATAAGCAAAGCGACACCCAGAGTGCCCCAAAGCTTCCCCCCTCCAGCCAGGAGAGCTGCGAGACCCATGGGACCCAGCTCAGAGGCCCCGAGAACTGTTAAAAAACGGCCGATTTTCAGGCAGAGCCCTCAGGACGGAGCCTGGCAAGGAGGTGGCAGGGACCCGTGGGCCGGAGGAGCCCAGCCCGGATCTGGGGAGGGCCCAGGAGCAGAGGTGAGCTCCTCCTGCCCACGTTTAATTCGCATTTAACACGTTTGATTCGCAGTTAAACGACCGCAGCGCTTCCCACGAGCCGCAGACTGGCCGAGAGCCGGACTCAGACCGATCCGTAACCCCCCATCAAAGGGAAACCCCTGGTTTGTAGCACCCAGGAGCATCCGAGCGACGCGCCGGGGACTGAGCAAAGCCACCTCTGCCGGGGAGGCCGTCGGTCTCTGCATCTCCAAAATCTACAGCCCGAGCTGCTCCCGGCGCATCGTCCCCCGCCGCCGGCCCCGTGCGAGGTGCTCAGGACGCGGAGCCGCCGGATCTCGCTGGGAAGCCTGGAAGCGCTGGGCAAGGGGGGGGATTTCGGGGAGCCCCCGGGGGGGGAAGGCAGAGCCGAGGCTGCTGTGGACGCGGGCGGCTCCGTCCCTGTCCCTCTGTGCAGCAGCGCCGGTTCTCATGGCAACGGAACAAACGGCTGCGGGAAACTGCCGGCAGCGTCCGTCCGTCTGTCTGTCCGTCCGTCCACCGGAGACGTGGATGCGCCCCGAGGAGCCCCCAGCCCCCTCAGTGCTGCGGAGGAGCCCGTTTTCTGCCCCAAAAAGACAGCGCTGGCGGAAAGCCACGGGGAGCTCGCCGGTGTCCGCGCCCCGCAGCACAATTTGCCCCCACTCGGATGAGCCCAGGCTGCACGGATGCTGTGGTGTGGGCTTAAAATCAGCTTTTTTTTTTTAAGGGGAATTGGTTCTGGTTAATCGTGGTGCTGGAGAGGGGAAAGGAGCAGCTCTGGAAGCAGCGTGGTGCTGATCTAACTGCGCTGTGCCTGCACGCGGACAGGGACGAGCCCCAAAAGTAAAGTGAGGGCATAAAACAGCTGCTCGAGCACCCCTGCCCCAAGGAACCAGCACCACGTCCCTTGTGCCACCGTGTCCCTTTCCAAACCGGCCCCCTGTCCCTGGCCTTGGCGCTTCCTCATCCCCGTGTCCCGTTTTCGGGGGCAACTTTGCCCCTGGAGCTGGTGGCCACGCACCCCCCATCAGCTTCCTTTCGGGAAGGAGCTCGCTGGTGAGCACAGGGGGAGGTTCCTGCTGTCCCTGCAATCCCCGACACCAGCAGGGGTGGATGAAGGAGGAACACCCCACGAGCCTCCTCGTTTCCTTGGGGCTGGGCCAGGACGCTGACGCCGATCCCTCCCTGCTCGTGGCTCCCTAGCTCTCCATCCTTTCCCCGGGACGGGGGCGGCAGCAGCCCCCGCACGATGCCCGCAGCGGGACGTGGGCTCTGTCCGTCCGCTGGCTCAAGTTACCCTTCCGAAATAGAAAGTGCGCTCGTGAAAATGTCCCGGGCACGGATGCGAGGGGCACAAAGGCGCCGGATGCGTAACGGAGCCGTTCACAGCCCGCAAGGGGGGGACCGGGACCCTGACCCGGGCGTTGCGGGGGGGACGTTGTGGCACCCCCGTCCTCCCTGTTGCTTGTCCCCTGCAGGTTCCCTTTGGTTTTGGGCAGGAGGTAAAGCCTCGAGGAGGGAATTTGACTGGAACGGAGAAAGGAGAAACTTCCCTCGCACGCCGGCCAGAGGTTTCCATGCTGAGCTCCGCGGGAAGCCATCACACGACACCAATTCCCCTTCTTTCCGCTATTAAACCACGCCGAAAGGAGCTAAACTAAAAATATTAATTTTTCCATGTCAACAGTCGCTGGAATTGCCCTTGGGAGCAGGAGCAGGGAGGGCTTTGTGCAAGCGAGGAGGGCGGCGGGGCGACGAATGCTCCGGGGCGCTGCTCCGGCCGCGAGGCCCCAAAATCTGAGGCAACCGCGGGCAGAGGCGCTCGCAGGGCCCAGGGGAGCAGCTGAGGGCTCAGGGCAAGCACCCACTTTTGGTTAACGAGCTGGGGTGACCACGAGGCACTAACGACGGAGCCAAAAAGCCGAGCTGCTGGCGCGCAGCCGTGCTCGGGCTGGGGCTGCCATCACCTCCTTGGTGACACTGGGGCAGTCCCGGCCCCGCTCTGCATTCTCCTGGCTGCCTGCTTCGGTTTTCCTCCCTCCGCCTGCCGTGGAAGCGTTCCTCCCACGGCCGGGGACGGCTCAGGCTCGTCGTGGCACACGGCAGGAGCCTGGAGGACGTTGGCCACGTCTCAGGCGCTCTCCGTGCAGAAATCCCCGCAGTCCGTGCGCAGTTCTATCCCAGGCAGCGGCAGCGAGCGGTGCCCGTGGGGACCCTCGGGGGCTGCGCCTGTGGACACCCTCCACGGACACCCCCGAAGCGGCAGGGCTGGGGGGGGCGAAGCAGGAATTCGAGCCCAGCACCTCGCAAGGCTGGAGCGGGAGCAGCGCCTTCGGGCGCGGCGGCGCCGGCACTGGGTTTTTGGAGGGGGCCGAGTTGGGTTAAGTGGCCTGAAAAGAGCAAGAAGCCAAAGCCTGCGAAGGCTCCCGGGTTCTAGGATGTCAAGAGGCGTCGAACACCCAACCCACATGGAATAACCCCAAATTCCAGCCTGGAAGGAAGATGACCTTTGCTGATCTATGGGTGTGGGAAGGAGCCCTCCCGCTCCCCGCAGCGCGGCCGGGGCTGAGCCCGCACAAAGCCCAGCACCACTCGGAGAAACGCCAGCGTCCATCCGTCCGCCTGTCCATCCGTCCGTCCACCCTCTGCCCACTAATCCCACGCCGGAGAGCAGCTCCTCGGCCGGCAGCGAGGCAGCAAAGGCCGATTGTTTCAGCAGATGGAAGAGAAGAGGGAGGGAGGGAGGGATGGAAACGCCCGCAGGGGGCTGTGGGAAGAGGACGGAGGGGGGCGAGCAGCGGGGAGACCCCCCCCCCCCCCCCGATTTATCGACACCAGTGGAAAAAGCGGCCCCGGCTGAACTGGGCTCACCGGGGGCGCACGCACGTGGGCATCGGCAGCAGCCCCGCACAAGCAGAGGGCAATGCGCAGCCGTCGAGCCTCCCTGCGCCCCAGGAGAAGCACCTCGGCCCCGCCACTGTTAATGTCTAAGGCCGCAGCACAGCGGGCAGGATAAAGCCAGGGAGGGAGGAAAACAACCCCAAGGAGCCCATTTTATTCCGCTGCAGCGCCGAGCTCAGCATCCCCTGCGAAGGCAGCACTGCAGCACGAGGCAGAACCGGCAGGGGAGAGGATTTCGGCGATTTCCCTTCCACCCGAGACAAGGGGCAGCGATTTCACAGAGGGAAAAGGTCTCCGCCGCGGGCCAGGCTCCTGCTCCCCCGGCTTGAAACCCACCCCGCAGGGGCTCGGCCGGCGCTCGCCGCGCTGCAGCAGGAGCGGCGCTGCCGGGGATGACGCGGCAGCAGCGCCGCAGAGCCGCCGCAGCGAGATGCCGGCCCCAGAGGAAGCTGCAGAGCGCGCCGGGGGCTCGGACAGACGGACACCGGCGGCTCGGACAGACGGACGCCGGCCGCACAGCCCCGCAGCTCAGCGGTGGCACGCAGCGGACGCCCTCCACAGCTCCCCAGGATGCGCGGACGCACACCCAACGCACCCAGCCTGCGGAGCGGCTGCTTGCAGCCAAGGGAGAGCAAAAAAAAGAGAAGAAAACCCTGGTCCTCGCTCCGCAGCTCCTCCGAAAGCGGCCGAGGCGCTGGGCTCCCTCCCCAAGCCCTGCGGAGCACCCCCGGGATGGCTCGGCCTTGGGCCCAGCCCCTGGGAAAGGGCACGGCTCGGCGGGCAGAGCGTGGCACCGCCTGCCCCAAGGGGGCTAATCGAGCACGGAAGGCGCTGACGCCCGACGAGCTCCGCAGAATTAACCCCGGCACAAGGGTCCGGGACCTCGCCGAGTCCAGACACCGCCCCAGGGCCGAAGCAGGGATCCACAGAGGAGAGACGAAACCACCTCCAGCGCGGCGGGCCCGTCCCCCAAGGGGCAGCCACTTTGCAAACGCGACGCGTTCAGGGGTCGCCGCTCCGCTTGTTTACAAACCACTCGGCAGAGGCTTCCCAAAGCGTTCGGTCATCGGCCCAGAGATTTAGGGACCCGCTGCGCCCCGAGCCGTCCCCGTTTCGGAGGGCGCTGTGCTCTGGGGAAGCCCCCGGGTCGGGGCTCAGCGCTCCTGCCACCAGCGGGGCCGGAGCGAACGGCCGGCCTCGCCTTTGCCCCCGCACCACGGTTCGGTTCCTCTCCTGCGCTGCGAGCGGAGCCAGCGCATCAATCTGGGCTACGGCTCCCCCGGCAGCGGCACCACCAGCGCCTTACGCAACGAGCATCAAAATTAGCAGCGACGGGCCCAGGTCGGCCTAGCGCAAGGGCCCCAAAATCGCGTCTCCGGGCACGCCGCGGCCAGGCTGAGCTTCCCACGCCGCCGCCGGGCCTCCTTGGGGCGGTGAGACGGGCAGGGTGGAAAAGGCTGGCCCCGAAAAGCAACACGGGGCCCTTGCCCGGTGCTCACACTGAGCCGCCGATGCTGGGCCCACCCCGTGAGGTCTCGCCCCGAAGACCTCGAGGCCAAGGGCACCGCAAGGCGCTCCGAGGGAGGCCGAAGGCCAGCACGCCGCGAGGAGGAGCGTGAGGAGCACGCCGTGCCCTGCCCTCGCAGCTCCTCCCAAAAACCCCATGGAGGGCCGGGGCCGCCTCGCAGCAACGGCTGGGGAGGAACCCGGTGGGCACCGGGGCACCGAGAGGCCTTGGGCAGCCCCCGTCCCCCCCGCAGGAGGCAGAGGGGGCTGGGCTGGGCTGGGCGGAGGCCGCCAGCTGCCTCAGCCCCCCAGAATTGTCCCCACACCACCATGGGGCTGTCAGCGCCTTCCCTGGGGGCTCGCAGTGAACACTGAGGATCCCCCGAGCTATCCCCGAGGACCCCCCCGAGCTGTCCCCAGCCCCAAGCCACCCTGGCAGCTCCGTGCCCGGGGTCTCCTCTGTGCCCCCATCCCGGCTCCTTCATGCCCATGACCGCGGCCCCACCGCTCGGGGCCCTCCTGGGGGGGCTCCCCAAAAGCCCAGGGCTGGCTGCCCCTCCCCTGGCACCCCAACTCTCAGAGGGGTGACAGCCACGACCCCCCCACCCTGCAGCCCAGTGCCAAGGGCACCCTCGGCCTCGCACCCTATGGGGTGCCCAGCACCACCCCACGTCCTCCATAAGCATGAGGCCCTACGCTCCTCACAGCCCCCCCAGCTATAAGGGCCTCCCCATCTCTTACAGCCCCCCTAAACACACATCCCTTACGGACCCCCCAGACAGCAAAGGGACGATCCCAGCTGCAAGAGACCCCCATCCCCTAGAGGCCAAGGGCTGCAGAGCCCCCCACGTCCCCTATAGCTCCCCCATCCCCTATAGGGCCTCAGCTGCAGACCCCCCCTCACCCCCTGCAGGCCCCCAGCTGCAGAGCCCCCCTCATCCCTATAGGTCCGCAGCTGCAGAGCCCCCCCCATCCCCTATAGACCCCCCCATCCCCTATAGGCCCCCAGCTACAGAGCCCCCCCCCCATCCCCTATAGACCCCCCATCCCCTATAGGCCTCCCCCAACCCCTATAGGGCTCCAGTTGCAGACCCCCCCCTCACCCCCTGCAGACCCCCATCTGCAGAGCCCCCCATCCCCTACAGCCCCCCCATCCCCTATAGGCCTCCCCCATCCCCTATAGGCCTCCCCCATCCCCTATAGCCCCCCCCACCCCCCATCCGCAGCCCCCTCCCCACAGGCCCAGTCCCATAGGGTCCACCGCCTGCCGCCCCCCCACTCACCGGCTCCCCGGGGCGAGGCGGCGGCGGCGGCGGGGCCTTGGGGAAGGGGGCCCGGGGGGGGGGGGCCCCGAGGCCAGGGTCCGGCGGCGGGGCGGGGCCGGCGGGGCGGGGGCGGCCCCCGGGGCGGCTCGGCGCTGGGGCTGCGGCCGCGCGGACCCGCCCCGCCGCGGCTCGCCGACAACAATGGGGCCGCCGGCCCCGCGCCGCCCCTAATATACCCCGCGTCACGTGACGGCCCCGCCCTCGCCCCCGCCGCGGGGCGCGTCGGGAAAGCGAGTTCGACGGCGTGAAGGGAGCCGGGAGCGGGAAAGGGCGGCCGCGGGGGGCGATGGGAGATGTAGTGCGGAAGTGGGCGCCGGGCCTGGCGTGCGGTGTTGCGCCAGCTGCCCCATCACGTTAAGGATTACCCGAGTTATTAACCAATTAGAAGCTCAGGGCACTTTTAATCAAGGGCTCCTTGATTAAAAACCCTCTTCCTTTCCCCCCTCCCCCCCCGCCAAGCACTTCGTCCCCCCCTTGTTTCCAGCCAGCAGCTGGGGGCTTCCATTGCCTCCTGCAGCCGCCCTGCATGACCCCCCCAAAAAAACAGCATAATTAAATTTAATTAATTAAAAGAAGCCGCACACACCCAGAAGCATTCATTCAAAAAGTTTACCGAGCCTGCGTCGCTGCCATACACATCCGTTACACTTGGTGCATACTAACAGGAAAAAACAAACAAACAGGGTTAAAATAGGCATCGGCCCCCGCCCAGGATGAACTAAACCATGGAGAAAAGGCGTTTTTAACCCCAGCCCCCCGGGCTCCTTCCTACCCTGATGCTGCCCTGCGGTTTTGGGGGCTCAGGGGAGCGGGGGTTTTGCAGAGCTGCTGCCCCAGGTCCTGCCCTGGGCGCTGAGAAGGGAGCTGGGAGGTGCCGGGGCGCCTTGCGCGAGGCCAGCGCCAGCCTTCTCCCCCCACCGGCTCCAGGGCGTGCTCAGGGGTTTGATTTCCATTTCCAAGGAGAAGACGGCTTCCAGGAGCCAGCCCAGCAGGTTGGGAACAGAATCGTTTATGGCTTACACACACAGCCGCTTACAAACTTCAGCAGCAGGGAGGGGACTCGGGATTGTCGTGCACACCAGTGCCTCCGTTCTCCTCCCAGCCTGTTCCAGCATCTGCCTTGTTCTGGATGTTGCTGAAGTCTGATTTAAAGCAAGAGGTCTGCTTTACGCTGTATTTTTCCCCCGAGATACTTTTTTTGGCCAAAACCACGCTCTGGTAGTGCAGTCCCACGGGGGTAAGAGGCAGGTAGGTGTCACCCAGCCAGGGAACGGGATCCATCATCGCAGCACACAGCAGGCCCTTCGCTCCAGAGGTGCAGCTGCTGTCCTGGAAAGCTCCACACAGGCACTTTTGTCCCCATCAGGTCCCCTGAACTTGTCTAGCTCCTCCTCAGTGCACGCAGGGCTACACCAACGCTGGGTCAGCCGCAGAGGCTGGGCAGGGGAGTGCAGGGGCAGAAAACAGGGCAGCACATAGAGATCACCCCAGTGTTCAATAAAGGTATCCAAGTCTTTCTCCCTTTCCCTTGAGAACCCTGAAACATGCAGAAAGGAATCCCACAGACCAAGCTAGTTAGCGATTTCTTTATCCAGCTTTGCTTCACTCCACATTTTGCTCCAGCTTTACACGTCCACGTGAATTAAATCTGTAGAGAGAGTTCCTGACAGCCTTATACCTGCGAGGGAAGGATGGCACCACAACCACACCATTTCCAGGGTGGGTGGAGAGGAGAAAAAAGAAGTCACCACCTTTGTCTAACAGATGCATTGTAATATGAAATGAAAGCTTAACAAAATCTTTAAGAAAATCCCTCCCAGCCCTAGCCTACCGCTCCACCAGCACAGCACATAGCGTGTTTGAGACCTGCTCAGCTCAGCACGTGCCAGAGGGCCAGCTGGGTGTGCTGGACCACTTCAATTCAGGTTTTCTTGCCAGTCTGTGAGCGTCACGAGAGCTGATGCCTCTCAGAAAAGCAGAGCACGCTTGCCAGAGAAAAGCCTTCACAATCTTAGGTCCCAATGACAAATTTCTACTGAGAGCTAGAGGAGAGCGCAGCCTGGTGACTTCAGCCTCGCATCTCCAGTGACCAAGCAGCACGTTTCCATCACTGGCAGCTCGCAGGCTGTAAGAGCAAGGCGGTCCCCTGCCAGAAAGGCAGCCGAGAAACGAACAGCTCGGGGGCTGAGAGGGTGCCCAGAAGCATCCAGATCTCTGCTCGTGTCCTTGTGCTGGAAGTGAGGGGTCTTCATGCGTGACAAAAGGATCATAGGTGTCTCTTATCCCGTCCCCTTCTATTTTAAGATGATGTGGTAGCTATCATTGGTTTCAGCTGCAAAGGAAGAAAAAAGCTTATGAGACACTCATAAGAGCAAAGGGATCCCCTGGATTCAGCGGATCTGACACAAGAGCTCCCCGGGAAGTACACAAAACCCGGGCACTTACACACCTTTCATGGTGTCCAGAACAAAACAGGATTCATCTTGGAAGTTCTGAATCATCTGAAAGAAGCCAAGAAAAGCAGCTCAGTCTGAAGCTGTATTTAAACACGGGAAGTGTTTCACAGAAAGGGCTGGAAGCTGCTTGCTCGGGAGCTCAGTGCTCTGGGAGGTAGGAGATGCACCAGCCGTAAATATTTATTCCTTCATCCAGCTCTCCAAAGCTGAAGATCTGAACCAGCAAGCCAAGTGAACCGACCGTATTCTGAGATGCAGGTCTGGAAGCAAAGTCCTCCCACGGCAGCTCCCCTCCCTGCTCTCACAGCACAGCCGGAGCACAGCCGAGCACGCAGGAGGGCGCGCGCCCAACCCGCGGTGCTCAGGGAGCGCTGCTCACCGCACCAAACCCCACAGCTCCAAGTGATCAGAGCCAGCAGCAGAGCAACGTCCCCAGTGCTAAAATCCTTGGCTCTGCGGGCTTCACCAACTGACTCCAAGCCCTCAGAAACCAGAGGCAACGGAGCAGGGCCCTTCCCAAAGACCTGCGCAGGCGGCTCGGGCAGCATCAGACACAAACCAGCTGAGGCAACCCAGCACAAGAGGTAGGGAATAAGGAGCACCGCGAGGCGGTTACCTCGTCGCTGATCAGCACGTGTATCCCCGTCGGGCCTTGCTTGTAAATCTGGCTGATCTGCTGCGAGGAGATGCTGAACAGCTGGGCCAGCTTCTCCGTCAGTTCCACCGCCGTCAGCTCCTCCAGATAAATGGCGTGGTACACTGCAAGGAGAAGCGGCGTTGTAGCAAGGCAGAGAGCAGCCTCAGTGCCTGCACCGTGGCTGCAGAGACCAGCACGCTCACCTGGGGTGCTGGTGTGCAGAGCAGCACCGCAAGCAGGAACACCCCAGCCCCCTGGGAAGGGCCGTGCACCTTTTCAGCAGTGGGCTACCTGCTCTGTGAGCTTTCCAAACCCAAGCCCCTAAATCGTCACACGACTGCAGCTGGTCTCTGGTGAATGCTTTGACTACGTGGCTGCAGCGTGCCCCCAGCTACAAAACCTGGCCATCGTCAACACTTGATCTGCATTCATGCAGTCCTCGCCTCTAAAAGCTTCTCTTTTGATTACCACCAGCTGAGCAGCACTTTGTACCATTCCTGGTATGCTTTGCAACGCAGCGGGGTAGAAAAGCCACCCCTGAGCCCCCTCGTTCTCCCACTGCTGCAGCGGGTCCCGGGGGATGCGAGAGGACCCAGACTGGAGCAGGGCGAGGAGAGGCCACGCCGCCTGCTTTTGCGCTTGCCGCTCCAATCACAGAGGTGGATAAACCGGCGCCTGGCTGCTCCACAAATGTAGGTCACTCGTTGTCTGGGCAAGGCTGGGTTCTCGCAGGAGCTATCATTTGCCGGCTCAGAGCAGGCAGCACGCCAACAGTCAGTCTGCAGCCACCCGTTTGGTCAGCAAGGGGAAAAAAAAAAATCAGCTGGGTAGGACTGGGGCAAGTAAGAAAAGCGCTCCCGGCAATCCTGTGCCACCCTGATCAACGGAGAGTGTGCACAGCGCCCTGGGTCACACACAGAGCCTGCATTAGCTTGCAGGGGAACTCTCTGCCTCCTTGCAGGGTGGAGATGAGAAAGCAGCCAAAACGAGGCACAGCAGCTGAAAGCCAAAGCCACAAACCCTCTCTGAGCTGCTACGCAGACTCAGCGTGTTCCGGTAAGGTATCGACAGCCCTGGCTGTTTGCTGGGGGATGCTCCATGGGGGCTCAAAACCCCAGGGACAGCAGCCTAGGGATCAGCACTGGGGATCAGCCCCGCTGCTCCTGCGTTTCTGCCTGCCGAGCCCTGCTGCTGCTTCCTCCTCCTCGCCACCACCCAGGCGAGCGTGTCCGCAGCGATGCCACAAAGCCCTTACCGAAGAACGTGCTGGTGACGGTGTCCCTGTCCTCGTGCTTCTGCTGGAGGTCCCTGAGCTGCTGGGACTCCTGGCACACGTAGATGGTCAGTCGGGGCCGCACCATCCTACGGACAGAGCAGCGAGTGAGCGCAGCGCCCGCAGGATTGCCCAAGGACCCTGGCGCTCAGCCAGCAACCTTCTCTCCCCAGTGTCCTCAGAAAAAACAGAGCAGGTTACGGAATTCACCTCGAAGCAACGTGGAAGGGGCATCGCGGGTTCCAAAAAGGGTCCCAGAGACAGGTATAAAGCAGCATTCCCCTTACAGGAAGGTTACTCCACTGAATAACCATCAGCGGGCAGAAGAAAGGAGCACGGCACAGGCAGCACCTCCTGGGCTGTGGCTGCATCCCCTGCCACCGACCAAATCTTTCCCTCTCTCCCTTCCAAGAGGAAAATCATTTCCAATGCTCCTTGCCCACATGGATTTTCTTCCCCCAAATTGTCCCTGGAGCAGTTACCCTGCTGGCCAAGCTGTCAAATTAAACTGAAAGGGGTTCACAGAGGTTCATGAAACTCTGTCCTCTGTAATAGCAAGTCCCAAGCAAACGGGTTAACACCAAACACGCTTCCCTGCCACGCACGATCAGCTTTTAGAGCAGCCAACTTACCGTCCTTTCAACGCATTGAAGAGCCTGATGCCATCTGCAGGGCCACAGATCTGGATAACATCTTCTCTGGTCAGCTTCAGTAAATCTGCACCTGCAATTTGACATCAAGAGGGGAGAGAGTCACAAAAGCAGCCCAGAGCTCCTGGGGTGGGGGCCCTGGACCTCAGGGTTGTGCCAGCTCTCCCTGCAGAGCTCACCCCATCCCAAAGCCTTCAGCCCTCTGCTGACAACCTCCCCCCGCTTCCCCCGGAAGGACATTTGCATGTTTTTCCAGACTGTTTTTGGAAGAATGTGCTTTGGTACGACCCCACGGCCGGCATTATCAGCCTTTTTCCTCTTACAGCCTGCTACCCAGTGCCTCAGTGACCCTGGATAACGGAGACCACATTGCCAGGGAACGAGAGGAAAATAAGTACGAGCAGTCCTTTACACAGTGCACCAGATCAGCATTTCCCAGCTTGTTTTAAGACTAGAAGGTGCTGCGAGCTTTTGGAAGAGAAGCCACCACCATCCCCAGTGTTTTGTCAGTTGAGAGCGAGGTGAGAAACGAAGCCGACAGCTTTCAGGTAGCCAAGCTTTATTGCGTTACAAAGACACGAGATTTTCAAACAGCTGAATTTGCAAGGGGGACAGAAAGACGGCCTGGGGAGCAGAAGGAAGCAGAGCAACGGCACGGACACGGAGGGGCCGCTGGAACCTACCTGAGAAGTTTCGGAAAAGCCGAGAAAAGGTGGAGAAGCGATTCCGGTGCAGCCACTGCTGGGCCTCCTGGGGGGTGCTCGTGGGCAAGAGGTTCTGCAAGGCAGGAAAAGAAGGGTCACAGCCTCAAAGGTGACACGGACGTTTCCACCGAGGAACGAGCACAGGCCAGCTGGTTCGCTGTCTGTAATCTTACATCGAGAGCAGACTGGGCTGGGCTCACTACGCGCACACAATAAAGGCTGCAGCCTGGATGGGTTTTGGTTTAAAAGGCTTCAGAGGGACAGAGGGGGAGGAAGGAAGCAACGGGGAAAGCATTAGCAAAGATAAACTGATCAGCAAAGGTCACAGCGAGCTCCAAGCAGCTTGCTCCCAGCTCTGCCTTGCTGTACTGGACATTTTTCACTCTGTCACCTCTTCTTTCCAAACAGGAGTCAAAATGAAGTTATAACCCCCCAAAGACGTTAAACTACAGCAGTCTCTTCCCAGGCAAACTGCAGCACAGCCACCCACGAGCCCACCACCACTCGATCACAGCAAAGCCCCTTTTGCGACCCGTGTCCCATCCTTACCACAAGCACAAGCTCTGAAGTGTGACTTACATCTGCGATCGGAGGGGGTGGCTCGGGCTGGTGGTTTGGAGAGCCATTTCTAGATGGGGGAAAGAGCCAGACAGAGCACAACACGTGGTTAGCACTGCCCTTCCCTTCCTGGCACGGGATGCCCGCAGGCAACAACACCGCCCTGCAAAGCACAGCGCCCGGTTGGTATCGGTGCCGCTTCGACACCGCGGAAGCACGGGGGCACCGCTGCTTGCGGGCAGCCCCGCAACGGCAGCAGCACCATCATTGCTGCAGCGAGACACTTTGCAAGCACACACGGCTCAGGTAAGAGCAGTCAGCACTGTCACCGTTGTACTGAAACACTTTGCAAGCACAAACAGCTCAGGTAAGAGCAGTAACGCGACGGGGGAAGGCAGAGCGCAGCAGGCTGGAAGCTGAACGCAAGGGGCTGCTGATCGAACGCGCACACGCTTCTCGTGCAAGAGCCGAGCTTTCTGGGAGCAAGGAGAGGCAACGGTGCTCAGCTCCGAAGGCTTTCGTTTCTTTTTTTCCACCCTGACGCTGCCTCTGTGCGGGCTGCTTCCGCCTCCTTGCGCCCTGGCACCGGGCGCTTCTTCCTTGTGCTGCCAGCTGGGGTGCATCGACCTCTCCGGCGAGCCAGGAACGGACAGCCAGGCAGCCTCCCCTCCAGACTCACCCTTCTCCGATGGAAAAGCTGCTGTGGGAGCTGTTGAAGCCAGGGGACGGCGCGTTATTGACGTACGTTATCTCTGGCCAGGGAGAACACTGGAAAGGAAAAGCCAGAAGGGTCACAGGTGGCTTTGGACAAGCCCACGCGTCCGCTCCGCTCAGCGCATGTTAACGGCCATTTGCTGGCTGGCAACTGGTGACGAAAGAGAATTAAAGAATAAAGTCGGGGATTAAAAGGAGCCCTGCTAATTCACCGCAGACAGGCACAAGCCTCAGACTAAACAATCCTTCATCTCAAAAAGCCAAAAGCCCCCAAATTCGAGTGCAGGGAGATCAGACTCTTAAGTGATCTGTGTCACTGGGCTGACTGACACGTGCAGCACCGCCAGCCTCAGCACCTCCAGGGCGCATGAATCACCCGGGGTGGGATGAGGGCTCCCTCCCCAGGGCGTTTAAGAGCTCAGACTACCAGGGTTTCACAGACTGACACCTCCCAAGCAAAGGGAGGAAACGGGGGAGGTTTTCTGCTCACTCATGACCTACATGGCCGATTGTCATGCAGGCAAAACAAAGCTTGCAGGCAGAGGGAGCATCTTTCGTTATTCAGGGGAAAAACCACCAACTTTCGAGGCACAAGAGCCCTTTTTCAGGCCTGCTAAAAATTACCTCCTCTGCCTAGAGTATTTATCTGGCTTTTGCCTTGCAGCCACAAACAACTGAGGCAAACACCTCAGAGCAGAGCAGCCAGCTCCTCGCGGCCAGGGCAACGCAGGCTTCACTCAAACAACGTCCCCGCCCCGCACGAGGACGCGCCCCACCTCGGTGAGTATCGTGGTCTCGTAGGAGGGCTGGTACTTCTCCTTCTCGTGGGGCGTTCGCTTCTCCATCTTTTCCCGGTCGGTCTTCTGCTTCCGATCAGCTCCCTTGGGCTGGGGAGGAGATATCGGTGTTAGATCAGCGGTGCGGGACAGAGGGAGAACCGCGACAGCCTGAGGAGGTGACTCGTCCTCCTGCTCTCCACCATTTCGGTGGCACGTACTGCACCACAACACAGAGAGCTGGGTTATGAGCTCGGCTTTGCTGTGACCTCGAAAAGACGTCTACTTTCTTATAGCCAGGCCTAGGAATGCTTTTGCTTGCTGCCTTTATAACGCGCTCAAAGCCTTGGGGATGGCAGCAAGAGAGGCGTTAAAACCACCAAACCGTCCCGGTGCTCCCCTCTGCAGGACCCTACAAACAATAACAGGCAACATCCTAACAGCAGCAATCCAGCACGGCGTGAGGCATCTTCCTCCTCTAGACAGCAGAGAGGAGACCTGAACAAGCTCCCAGGCAGCTCCAAGCTGGGTGAGGAGGTGCTGCTCGGCTGCAGCTCAACCAGCCTGCTGCAGCCACAGAAATGGAACGGCTGCTGTTATCTTTCCAGCCTCTGTGGTCAACGTTGTGGCTACTGGAAGCCAGGAAGGATCCGTGCTCCAGCCACGGACGAGCACAGACGAGACTGACACCGAGGGAGCTCTTCTCAAAGCAGAGACGCTCCCAATTTGAGGGGCAGAGGGGAGAAAGGGAAGAACGGGGCGGGAGCCCAAAGAGCATCAGCCCTAACCAGACAGCACCCTGCAGGGACGGGCCCACAGGCACCACCCCGAGCCTGCTGCCCCAACACTCACAGCCCCAGGGCATCAGGGCAATACCGGGAGCCTCTGCCAAGGGCTCGGGCAGGCAAACGCCGAGGAGGTCGAGGGTCCCTGCGCTCCGGAGGCCTGGCGTGGGGCAGCGTGGGGAGATGGCCGGTGGGAGGGGTACAGCGGCGTTCCAGAGGGACCTTTTCGAACGCAGAACGGCAACGGGCAGCGGCTGCAATTTATCGTTTTGCTCCCGCAGGTGCCGCCAAGACCATCCTCAGCAGGGAGGCTGCGCCCTGAGGCTGCAGCTTCGCTCATGGGCACTTCAGCTACAGCTCTGGGTTTCCCCGTGGCAAGGTTGTCAGAGCCACAGAAAATAAAAGCCACCCCCAAAACACATCCCTGGCGCAGAGCGCTGAAGCTCAGTAGAAACCCAGTGCCAGATGCTTGCGATGCCACTATCCTCAGGGTGCTCATCTGCAGCCAGCCTTATCCTCTCAGCACGCAGCTCCGCAGCCATCCTCGTAGGCTATTTACATCCAGACACGAGCCAGAGCTCAAACAAGCCCTAACAAATCACCCCCCCGCCCCTGCCTTCGAAATTTTATAACGCAAGCGGGCAGGAGAGAGAGAAGGGGAAAGAAGCCAAGTCAACAGCAGCAGGGCACGCTGCCCGACATCCTACAGCAACTTCACGATAAAACTGCAGAGCGGCGCAGGCTCCCAGCCAGGCAGCCGACCTGCGGCGAGCCAAGCGCCCCTGGGGGGACCAGGGCAGAGGAAGCACGGCCACAGAGGCTGCGTGGCATCGGAGGGAGGACGGGGACAAGGAAAGGGACAGGGACTGGGCAGGCTCTTTGAGACAACGTCAGCGACCCAGACAGCGTGGGCACGGCCGCCCCGCGGTACAATGCCTGGGCGGTGCTGCAGTCACCTCGCTGGCACGTGCTGCCACAGCCAGATACGGCTTTGGGTGCCCTGCAAAGGATTCGGAAGTCCTGGAGCAGCTGCACACACACAAACCGACAGCAGCCACAATAGGAACTGGTAATAATGGGATAAGGAGGTCAGACGGGCATCAAAACTCCCAGCAGGATCTCCCAGGCAGGTAAGACGCGAGGCTGAATGTGGGAGCTTTGGCAGAGAAGCATCACAACCCATTTACTCCCTAGTGTGCTGTTCTTGGCTTTCCAATTTTTGAGCCACAACGGCATCCAGGCTCCACTAGGACAGTAACTAGACCAGGAAAAGAGGAGCGACCAGAAGGACCGAGGGTTTTCACTGCCTGCAAGCTCGGCCACGGTCCTGCAGCCGTGCTGCTCGCTGGGGCTGCGGCAGGGACTGGGACCGGCTCCTGGCTCGCCTCCCGGAGGGGCAGGACACAGCGGACGCTGCGTGCACAGCGGGCCGAGGTACCTTGAAGACCTTGATCTGGCAGCTGGCCGAGTGTAGGTGCTCCGTGTACTCTCCGTTCTCGTTCTCCTTAAAGGTGTCTATCTGGACCCGAAAGGGCACCCCCTTCTCCCCGCCGTGCTTCCGCATGGTGAACTCCGTGCTGATGCAGTGAACCTGGGGGAAGGCAAGGCACCCCGCTGTCAGTGTTGTGTAAAGGGCAAAATGCAGAGCTCGCACGGGAGCACACAGAACCAGGAGCGTTAAGGAGTTAAGGGGACGCAGCAGCAGAGGTGGAGCCGCATTCTTCCAGCAAGTTTTGCAAGCTCTCGATGTTACGAGCAGCCCCCGGCTCAGCAGGGCAGAGAGCTCGGCTGCACCAGCCTCTGCGCGCTGGAGCCTGTTTGTTCTGGGCAGCGGGGCCAGAATATTGCCAGGAGGTATTTCAGGCAGCCGGGGAGATTTGCAAAAGCATCTAAGCAAGATGGGGAGCGCATCACCTAAACCAGCAGGGCCTAAACCACCACACAAATCAAACAACTCGTAGGTGGTCAGCCGAGCTTGTCTGTTGCCAATCCACGAGCTGCCACTCTCTTGCACTGCTTGTGGCAGGAGGCGAGGTGTATTTCAGTTTATACCCTCTACCACTGTGGCATCTGGCTGCTATTTCAGAGTTCTGAGTCAAAAATCATCTCTTTTTTAAGTGGAAGTTCCCCCGTCCCTTCCGTTACCTGGATAAACACGGACGTCCTCTTGGAAGGATCCCATAAGAACTCCACCGTGTTGAGCTGGGTTGGATTCGCTCTGGGATCAATGATGCCCACGGACATCGGGATATCTGCAGGAGCACATGCAGACAGGTTTTGTTAGGAGGAGAAGCAGGGGAGTAGCAGGGAAGCTACGGAAGGACCAAGTGCGTGTCTCCGCCTGCAGAACGCGGCAGAGCTTTGGGGGCTCGGAGGCAGGCCCCGAGGTGCTGCCCCAGGGACTCACCGATGTCCAGGATCCTGTCCCCAGGCCTGTTCCACCGCCAGCCCTCCAGCTGCTGATGCTCCGTGTACTGCAGGCGCCGGTCGTGGAACACCACCCGGAAAATGCTCTAGAGGGGACAAACTGTCAGCGGCTGGGGCTCTCCCAGTAAACCCCCCGGTCCTCAAGACATTTTCCAGTGCAAAAAAAAAGGAGCAGAGAGGGAAGTGGAGGGACCTGAAGCCTCATGAAGAAGCCAGGGCAACAAAATAAAGCCCAGCTGGACCCTTGACAGGACACGACCTTGTGTGCTGCTCCCTACAGCCCCAGCTGGACCTGTGCACCGAAGCTCTCCACTTACCTTCACCAGTTTCCCATTAATCTCTGGCAGCTCCCCAATTTTCCTGTTGTCCAGCATCCGTATTTCATACGACTGCCCTGAGGGAAGGAAGACGAAGGCTCCTTGTTGTTCGCCACGTACAAGCCTTTGCTGCCACCCTCCCTTGCATTTTGACACCTTTTGCTGCCACACCAGACACGCCACTCAATCTCCTTGCCACGTTTCAGCACGGGGTCCCAGGAGCATGACCATCTCACCGCCCCCCAACGCTCCTCTCCAGTGACATGCAATCCTCTCCCTTTCTGCTGGCGGATTCCCTAGCAAACCCTTACCAACCAAGTGCAGACCCAGCACAGGGCAGAAATCGATTACTCAGCTTCATCTGGCTGTGGTCACCAACCCAGACCTCCTGATTCTACTGAGAAGCGATGGCTGCAGCTTGAAAGCACAAGACGTGCCCACTGCAGGGCACCCCAGCACACTCCTGCCCAGCTCTGGCAGCACGGAGCAGCTCAGACAGCTTGGCTGCACCCAGTTCTCCAGCTGCACTTCACACCGCGCAGATTTTACTCGTGTGAAATCCCACGGGCTGCTCGCACCACCACAGCAAGGCGAAGGAGCCAGCGGTTTCAAACAGGAGCAACGTGGGGTTTAGTAGCGAGGTGCTTTCCACTCCCAATGGGAAATAGCCAAAGGCAGACCTTTAGGGTTAAAACGTGGCGGGTTTAAACCAAGCGCCTGGGGTTCCCTCACCTTGGTTGAGGTAGGTGAGCGTTTCGTCGTGGAGCTTCACCGCAGGGGACGTGGCCGCACACAGCACATACTGGAAGGGCAGAATTTTGTTCTCATTCTCCGGAGGCAAACTCGATTCTTCCTGTTTGAAGATGGGCAGGGCAAGGACGTCACTGAAAAGAGAGGTGTCAGACATTCATTTCGGCTCTGGCTCCAGGGGTGAGGCGGTAGGTGTTGGGTTCCTCCTGCGAGGAAGAGCCTTAAGATTTTTAGTTAAACCAAAACCAAGAAACAACAACACCACACGAGCTGTGACATCTCTGCACAACTGCAAAGGGGCATTAAAGCAGGCCAAGGAGATCTGGGGAGAGGCCCTGACACCAGCTCTTGCTGCAGCTTTTTCAAGTTGTCCCCCCTAACACACGTTTCTTGCTTCAAACCTATGCAACAAGCGAGCCCGCGTTGCAGACAAAGCCCAGCTCCTTCGGCAGCACGCCTGCCCCGGCAGAGCAAGGAAGGCAGGATGCCTCCAGCACCACGCTGAGGAATTCCTGTCCTCCCCCTCGAGGTACCAGCCCAGTGCCCTGCTCCCTGCAAGGCGGTGGTTCAGCTTTGGGGGCACAGGAACGGGAGCCACATGGGGAGAGCCAGCGCGGGGCAGAGCCCCCCGAGCCCGTTTTTAGGGTGGCACCGAAGTGCTGAGCTCTGCCACCGAGTTAAGCCCTGCTCCTTCTCCGTGAGAGGCTTCTGGACAGCTCCCTGGACAACAGCAACAGCTCCCTGCCAATTCCACGTGCTTTTGGGGAAAGCCTCCGCTTACGCGCTTCGTATCAGGGTGTGGGAGAGGAGCTCCTGGAACAAAAGGAGCAGAAGAACCGCAGCCAAGTTCTGCAGGTGGAAGCGCCCGCTCAGTGCCCAGTTATCGCCTCCGAAGCCGCCGCTTCTCCCCCAAATCCCCAGGCTCCAGCACAGACCAGCAGCACCAAGAGCTCGGCTGCGTTATGCAGCATGAAGCACAACCCCACAGCGCACGTCGTGAAGGAGCAGCGGTGTCCAGCCCTCGTCGTGCTGCCGGCAGCCACCTACCAGCGCTCGGCCCCGAGGTAGCAGAGTCCCTCCTCCATGGGGAGAGCCCCAGCCGGGCTCCGAAATGGGGGCGCCCGTCGAAAATGTTCCCCCCCTGTCCTGCACCGCGGCGCTGCCGTGAGAGATGGGAGGAAAATGTCAGATGTCAGGCCACAAAGGTCAGCGCGCTCACCTCCGGGGGTACGCGCTCTATTTACGGGCGGCTTAGGTCAACAAAAGTCTCGGAAAAAAAAGAGTCAGGTTTCAGCCGGCTCCGGCAGTGCGGTGCGAGGGTCTGCCCGCGCCATCCCCAGCCGATGGGTGACGGAAAGCTGCCGCCGGTGTTCACAGCGAGGTCCCGAGCGGAGGAACCGATCCGAAACGCAGCCGATGGCACTGCTGCGATGGAGAGGGGATGGGTGCGCTCCTCTCAGCTCCTGCATGTCTGCGATTTGGCCAGCTAGCTGCCTGAGGATCCTCAATTAAACAAAACCAAACGGTTCTGGCATCCCAAGAGGGGTCAGGGATAACTCCAGGAAGGTGCTGCCTCTCCTTGTCTCTGGAAGGAAGAGGAGAGCTGCTACTCTGCTTCCCCTGCACGAGGGCACCAAGTCAGCAGTTTCTTTCCACCGCCACCTTTCCTCTCTCCCAGCGCCTTGTTTTTAATCCCAACATCTAACGTTTCCAGCTGCTCAAAGAACTCAAGTCTTGCGTCAGCTCGTCCCGGGAAGGCCTCTTGCAGAGAGAAGTCGGGGTCACAGCTGGATTTACGTGAATTCTTTCTGGCTGCACCTCTGGGCTGCAGGGAAAACCAGAACAGCTTCCTGCAGCTTCACCTCCACGCCAGCTCGCCCCAAGCTCCTACCTGGCCCCAGCCCTCCGGTCCAGCTCTCAGCACCACCGAGCAGGCGCGTCCTCGTCACTACCAGGAACAGAGCTGGGGGCGCCAGGGGAGAGCTGCCAAGCAAGCACGAAGCCACCTCCGGAGCACGGGCCACGTGCTCGAGCAATTCGGTCTCAATGTCCAACACCGCAGGGTCCTGCTCCTGCTCACCGCCCGTGCACGAGGACTTCCTGGGGGTCCCGGTCCTCTCCTTCGCTCCTGGCTCTGCTCAGAGCCAGGGCAGAGCTGGTCCCAACGGACAAGCGCCCGTCACTGCTCCTCAAAGGTAATTATTTGTGGCAAGGCAAAGCTCCTGGGGCGTTTACGGCACGAAAACAAAGCCAGGGAACGGGGGAACGGGCTCTGCCAACCGGCCCCACACCAGGCACAGGACCGGCGCCGCGACTGAGCTGCGAGTCGAGGGCTGGGGGAGGCCGTGCGCTCAACACCCGCCTGGCAGTGCCCCGGCCTCCAAAACCACCTCCAGCCACCGCCCCCCCACCCTACCCCGCGGGCCACCCCGAGCTCAGGCCTTCCAGTGCCCGAAACCGGAGCGGGCAGAACCCAGCTCCCGGCGGGCCCGGTGCAGCCGCAGCCCCATCCCACGCCCCCGCCACGCTGGGCACCCCCAGGGACTGGCACAGCACCAGGGCGCGTGGATCCCCCCCGAGCCTCCCAAACCTCGTTGAGGGGCACAAAACCGCCCCGGGGGACAGTGGGCGCCACCCTCGGGTGTGCCACGAGCCCGGTGGGTGCAGGGACAGCCCCCCCACCCCTCCTACCTCATGCTGTAGGCCCCGGCGCCCAGCTCCTGGCCGATGCCCGAGAGGCTGGCATCGAAGTCCTGCACCAGGCCGGACTCGATCACCTCGTCCGCCAGCGGCAGCTTCAGCGCCCAGGCCATGATCCTCGCCCCACGGGAGGCCGGGTGTGTGCCCCCCCCCGGTGGGGGGACGAGCAGGGGGGGAGCCCCGGTACCTCGCCCCTCTGCAGGGGGCAGGCGGCGGGGGCCGCCCGGGGGCCCTCCGGGGTCTCTGCGCTGCTGCCCCGCTCCCTCCTCACGGGCTCCGAGCCCCCCCCCGGGCCGCTTTGGGGCACCCCCAGACCCAATTCAGGGTCTCAACGCCCCCCCGACAACTGGCTGCACCCCCCGGGGCCCTCCCCGAGCCCCGCAGCCCGCTCCCCGCGGGCTCCGCCGGCCCCGACTCCCCCGGACACCCCCGCGCCGGCCTCACCCCCCCCGGGACCCCCGGACCCCCCCGGGACCCCCCCCGGGACCCCTCCGGGCCGCAGCCCCCTCCCCAGGGACCGCACCCCCAGCCCCGCTGAGCCCCCTCCCGAGGGGCTGCACCCGCCGGGGACCCCCCCCAGGGACCCCCCCCAAGCCCCAGAGGCTCCCTCCGTGGGGCTGCCCCCCCCCCCCCCCGGGACCCCCCGCTCCCGGCCCCGCTCCGGCCCCGCCGAGGGCACCGGGCCGCGGCCCCCTCAAAATGGAGGCGGCGACGGCGCGGACCCCCCGCTCCAGCCCCAGCGGGGAGCCGGCCCCGCCCCCTCGGCCGCCGTCAGCCAATAGGAGCCCCGCGCGGCCCGGTGACGCGCGGAGGGGGCCGCCAGTGGTGGGCCCCGCGCGGGGCTGCGGGGGCTGTGATTGGTCGGGAGAGGAGGTGGGCGGGGCGGGACCGGCGCGGCGCGGGGCGCTCGGGTTCCCCCCGGCGGGGAGCGGGGCTGGGCAGCGACTCTGGGGCCGCCGGTTCGAGGCCCGGGCCCGGCTCATTCGTGCGCTGAGCTGCGCGGCCTCAGCCCGGGGGGGGGGATCCTGATGGAAACGGCCCCGCTCCGGCCTCGGAGCTGCTCAGAGCCCCCTCCCCCAAAAACCAGGCCCCGGTGGCACGGGGGGTGCAGCCCGGCACCGAGGGTGCACCCAGGGCAAGGGAGAGCGCCCCCCGCACCCCTCCGAGAAGAACAGGAAAAGGAAAAGAAAAAAGAAAAATACTGTTTATTTCACACCACTACATCAAGTGCATCAGGCTGCCGTGGCCCCGGCGGGGCCGTCCCCCCCACCGCGCTCCCCGTCCGTCCGTCCGTCCGTCCGTCCCCGTCTGTCCATCCATCCCCAGGCTCAGGGGGTCTCGGAGGGGGGGCTCCCCCCGCCACGGGACCCCCAAATCCTCCTCCCAGCTCGCTCTGCCCTCTGCTAACCCTGCGCGGTCCCCCCCCGTAGTGCAATGTCCCCACGGGGACAGAGGGGCAGGGGCACGAGGCCACCCTTATTTAGGTCAAGCAGCACCTCCCAAGGCCTCGGTGTCTCGACACCTTCGTTTTCGGGTTCACGCGGCTCTGTTTGCTCCGAGCCTCCTCGCATCGGCAGGGGGAGAGGGCTGGGAACTGGGGGGGACGATGAAATAAAAGGGGGTGAAACTAAACTGGGGCTCACCGCTACCGAGCCGTGACGCTACCGGGCCTTAACGCTACCTCGGGAACACAGGGAAGTCACGGAGAAGGGAGAAAATGGCCCAAAAAATGAAAAATCACTCCTGGAAGGGGGGGAGACCTGACACAGAAAGGCGGGGAGGGCGGCCCCCCCCTCACCCAGGGGGCGTCGGGAGACACGGTGAGTGCAGGCGGGGGTCCGGCACCACGCACGTTACGGGACGACGAGGCACGCGCGACACGGGATGCGAACACGGTTGGGCCACGTGTGGGGCGGGAGGGGGGCACGGACACCTACGCGCACGGTTGGGGGGGGACCCGAGCCCCCCGCCGGAGCCGGGCAGAGGGGCAGGGGCCAGGGAAAGTCGGTCACAAAGTGCTGATGGCAGGAGGCTGGGGCGGGGGGGGGGGTCAGGGAGGGCGTCTGGGCATGGGGGGCCCCCCCAGCCCCTTTCCTTAGGGGATCTGAAAGACGTTGAGTTTGCTGGTGTTTTTGAGCGTCTGTCGGCGGTTGCAGAACCACACGCGGACGACTTCGCGGTCGTAGTTGAGCTCCTTGGCGATCTCGGTGATCTCCTGGCCGGTGGGCAGCGCGTTCTTCTCGAAGTAGGCATTGAGCGCCTCGATGGCCTGCGGCGTGAAGGACGTCCGGCGCTTGCGCTTCTTGGAGGGCTCGCCGCCCACGAACTCCATCAGGTTCTGCTGCCCCTCCTGGTTGCGCAGCTCGGCCTCGCTCAGCCACTTCTCCAGCACCGGCTTCAGCTTCTGGGCGCTCTTGGGGGTGATGTCGAGCTTCTCGAACCTGCAGGGACAACACGGACCACGGGACACTGAGCGTGTGGCGGGGGCGAGGGGAAGCCCTGCAGCACCCCACGACACCGGGACCAGGAGGTGTTTCCCTGGCAGGGGTGCTGCCTCGTCCCGACCTCCCTCCTCGCCACCTCTATTCCTCCTCCAGCAGCAGGAGATGCGCTGCCTACGCCCCACGGCACCCCCGGCCCCATGCCGGTACCTGCAGATGGCCGACTGGCTGTAGGCAGGGCCCTCGGTGGCCGTCAGGGCCTGCCCCACCTGGGTCTGCGTCAGGCCGAGGGACAGGCGCCGGATCTTGAAGTTCTTGGCGAACTCCCGGATCTCTTCCAGGTTGATGCCGTCCTCCTCCACGCCGCTGTTGGGGGCCTGGGGCTCTGCGAGCGGAGGGGCGGCATCAAGGGCGGCCGGCGGCGACCCCCCGGGGCTCCTCTCCCCTCGTGGGGAAGCCCAAATCCGGTCCCCCCCATCCCTGTCCCCCCCCAGAGGAGGGCAGAGCAACTCACTGGCCACCAGCTGGCTGACGGTGGGCGTCTCGGAGCAGGTGATGGGGACGGGCGCCGAGGCCGCCTTCGCTGCCGGCGCAGGGTTGGCGATGACCACGGCCGGCTGGGGCAGAGCTGGGGCCGGCTGGATGGGCTGCACCTGGGTGGGCAGCGAGGGTCAGCAGCGGGGCTGGCACCCTGGCCAGCACCCAGCAGGGGTCCCCGATCCGGCACCGTGTCCCCGATCCCGCACCGTGTCCCTGTGGCTGGCCAGCCACGGGCTCGATCTGTGCGGTTAAACGAGCGGCCACCGTGCTGCTTTGGCTCGGGGTGGGGTGAAACGGGCTCGGGAAAGGAGGAGGGAGCCACCCAGCCACCCAGTACAGAGCCCACCTGGTTCTGTACCGGGTCCCGGCAGCCCACTGCATGCAGGGGGGAGGCGAGGCGCTGTGGGGCAGTTTGGGGGTGGCTGGCACCTCTGCTGGCACCAGAGCCAGATGGGGACACCAAGCGTCCCCATCCCAGCTGGGAAAAGCAGCCCGTGAGCGGGATGCGCAGCATCCCTACGGGGCCGGGCCACGTCCCGAGGATGCTCGCGTTGTCCCCAAGTGCCGTGGCCCCATCTCACCTCGCTCTTGGTGGGGGGCTCGGGGGGGGCGCTTTTCTTGATGGTGGCCGCTTGGATGGTGCCGCTGGCCAGCGTGGCGATCACCTGGCCCTGGGCATTGAGCAGCAGCTGGGGCGTCACCGCCTGCACCTGCAGGTTTGGGGCCGGCACCGGGCTGGCCGCCGCGATGCCGGGGGGGTTCACCACCCACGGCAGGGTCCCGATCACCTGCGCAAGGGAGGAGAGCGGGGGCTGTGGGGGCACGTCCTTCCAGCGCCCTTCCCAGAGCCGCAGCACCACGTTTGTGGGGGGTACCTTGGGGACACCCCTCCCCATCCCCGGCGGTACCTGGCCCTGGGCGTTGGTCAGGATCTGCCCCGTGATGCCCTGCACGCTGGAGATGGTGTTGGCGATCACGGGGGCGGCTGCCAGGGAGCTGAGGAGCTGCGTTTGCCCCCCCAGGGAGGCGGCGCTGATCTGCGGAGAACCAAAAGGCAGGGGTTAGGGACGGGCGCACGGGGCTGCTCGTCATCCCCGCCGGCACGGCCACCGCTCGTCCCGGGGTCACTGCGTCCCCCCCTGTGGCAGGGCGGCCCCCGCCTCGCTGCCGTGATGGGAAGCGGTCGCTCCGAGTCCTTTACCGCGAGGGTTTTTTTCCTAAGCCACTCGGAGGGCTGCCCGTGTGGTCACCGGAGAGGGATAAGCGTCCGTCAGGGATAGGGAAACTGAGGCCGGGGATCTGGTGCCGGGAAAGGGGAGCGGGCGCGGGATTGGGGCTGCCCGGCTCCTTACTATGCCAGGGTTAAAGGCAAATCCCGCGGGCTGCACTGCGATCTGGGTCTGCGGCTCAAGCGGCTTCGCCACGGGCGGCGTGGGCGCTGCAGCGGGCTGTGGCAGGATGGGGGGCTGGCTGGGCACGGCGGGCGCCGGGGGGAACACGCTCTGCGGCTGGAGGGGGGGCCGGGGCTGGACCGCAGCCGGCAGCGTCTGGGCAGGCTGCACCGGCGCTGGGATTGCGGTGTTGAGGACGGCGGCGGCTGCAAAGAGATGGAGAGAGCGTGAGCTGGGGAGAGCAGGGGACGTCGGGGAGGCTCCAGGATGAGACCTGAGGCTCAGTGGGTCCCCCGTCGGCCCCCTCCCAAAGGGCACCGCATCGCCCGTGGCGCCTCCGTGCGCTCGCACGTCCCAAAGGAGCTCCCGGCAGCCGTGCACCGGGCAGGGCTGAGCTGCAGGATGCATCCTGCCCGCTGAAGGACTGGGTTAATCCAAACAGAGCGGGGAGCCCGGGGCCCCCATCCCAGCTGGGGATGGATCCAGACAAGGCTTTCTCCCCCCGGCTCCGCAGGGAGCTCGGAGGAGGCAGTTCCCTGCTGGAGAAGGGCACAAAGCCTGCCTGGGCACCACAGAGCCCCTGCGGTGCTGCCCCTTGGGGAGGGTCTCAGCCCTTGCGGACCTGCACCCGCTGCAGCGGCGTGACACGGCCACAACCCCAAACCTGCCCCGGACCCCAGACCCCGAGCACTGTCCCTGTACCCCCATCTCCCCCCCGCCGCTGCCTTCCTCCCCCCCCCGCCGCTGCCTTCCTCCCCCTCACCGCTGCCTTCCTCCCTCGCGCCGTCTCCTTCCTCCCTCCCTCTCGCCGCCCCTCTCCGACGCTCCCAGCACCTTTCGGCCTCGGGGGGGTCGCGACAAACCCTGCTTCTTCCAGCGCCCGCGATTAAACACCGTTTCAGACCCCTCCTGGAGAGGACGGCCTCGGTTCGGCAACAAGCCGGGGAGGACCAGGCGTGCAATTAAGGATGCTGCAAAGCAGAAGAGCACCGGTTACCTTGCAGATTGGCTATAGGTGGTTTGAAAATTCCCCCTGTAGGAGAAGCAGCCGTCAGTCCGGGAAGGGCAGCGACCGTTGCTGTAGGAAATGTCCACACAGCCAGCCCCTGCTGACCTGCCACTTGACCTGCAATACTGATGGGGATAAGAAGAGGTTGAGTAACTGTCCCTGCTGGAACCATTACTCCTGTCACAACTGTTGCTAAGTTTTCCTGAGTCAAGACCTGCAAAAGCAAACAAGATTTAAAAAAGAACAAAAATCAACGCCACTGCAGACAGCATCAGCGAGGCAAGAGCGAGCACAGTCTTTGCAAAGGGGCGCGCAGCTGGCCCGGGGTCCCTCCCATCTCAGCAGCTGGGTTCCCAGCTCCGCGGAGCCCCCCACGGCCCCCCCGAGGGGGGGATGCCCCCCACTGCCCCCCCCCCACCACCACCACCACCATGGCCGTGGCTCTGGCAGCACCTCGGGCGGCGAGGGCGCCGAGCGGAGGGATGGCGGCGTGGTCCGGGAGGCAGCTCCTGCGCCCCGTGCCACCAGCCGCCGTCGCTGCCCCGGGTGCCCACCACCAACAGATGTCCCCCCCCGCCCCCAGCCCCAGGTCCCTGCCCCCCCCCCCCCCGGGGTCCCCTGCAAGCAGCCGTGCTCCCCCCACTCCACCCCCCCGGTGCCCCAGCCCCATCCCATGCCCCCCCCAGGGTAGTTACCTGCGGGGCGGCCAGCGGGGCCAAGGGCTGCGGCTGCTGGCTGGCGGCGTGGCCGAAGGTGCCGCCGGGGGGGACGCTGCTGGGGGACGCTCCGGCCGCCGGCTTGGTTTTGCCTTGGGGGGGGGCAGAGGAGAGGGTTCGAGAGGCGCTGGGGTAAGGGGGGGACCCAAATCACAGCCACAACCCCCCCCCGGGGATGAGCGTCCCTCCCAGGGCTGCCCCCGTCCCCCCTGGGATGGTGCTGGGGCAGCACCGGAGCAGCACTGCAGCCCCCCCTTGGGATCTGGGGGGGTCGTCACCTTGGTTATGGGATGCAGGAAAAGGGAGTTTGGGGCTTATTATGGGATGTTCAGGGCAGGGATCCAAGGAGGGGGAAGGAAGGGGTTAGGAGATCCGGGGGGGGATGCACGCTGCGCCTGTGCCCCCACCAGCCCAAATCAGCAGCGGCTGCAGCGGTGCCAGCGCCCAACGGGGGCACCCTGGGGAGGTGGAAGTTTTGTAACAGAAAAAAAAAAGTTTCCAGAAAATGGACGCAATTCGCTGCACGAGTGAAATCTTGCATTCTTCTGCTAAAGCTGTTTTAGCTAATTTTCCTTTGTGATTTTCAACCCTCCGCCCAACTGCACAGGAGATATTAATATTTCTAAGTTATCATTAACATCCAGGTAAGAGGAAACCTTGCTCCTAATCCTTATTTATTACTTTTGAAAGACCTATTTATTTTTTGAGCAACCTCTTGTATTTATTCTGCTCGACTTCTAATAACGGCAGCCCTTGGGTACAAAATCCACATAATCCTCTTCTATTTTTGTAAAAAGAAAGACACCCTTTTCCTGTCTTCTCCTTCGGCAGAAAAACTTTTACCAAATAAATACTTCTCTCATCTACGAGCCAGGCATTTCTCAGATTTGGGTCACTGCCCAGAAATAGCTATAGGTCTGTGAAGTTTTTTTAAAAAAAGCCTTTTTAAATTTTTTTTTTTGGTAGCAAAATCTAAGTGGTTCTAAGCCCGGGTCTAAGCGCTGCTCTGAGCGCAGGATGCTTCCCCCTCCCAGCTGCCGGAGGAGGAATTGGTTTGCTGAACCCTAACAGAGCTCGGCACGGGGATGCTCTGGAGCAAGGGACGGGGGCTGCTCGTCCCACCGAGCGCCCCGGAGCCCAACCTGCCTGCAGGGCCAGCAGGAGCAGGGCAGCCCAGGGAAGGAGCCGGGGCAGGAAAGCATCTCACCGGCCGCCTCGGCGCTGCACGAGGTCTCGGCGCTGGGCGGCACGTCCTCTCTGCCCGGGTCGCCGCTCCCTCGCGGGGAGCCCCGTGCACCCTCCCCGGGTGGCATCTCCAAAGGTTTCCTGTCCTCCTCGGCCGGCGGCGGGGCGTCCACGCCGACCTCCAGCACACGGATCGTCTCGTGGCTGGACATGACAATGACCTGCGAACGCGTCCCCAAACGTCCGTCAGCTCCGGGGGCTGGCCCCCGCGCCCCAGCGCAGAGCGACGGCTGCTGGGCTCCCCCCGTCCCATGGTACCCCTAAAACAGAGCATGCAGAGCCCCCCATCCCCTCGAGAAGGGGTGTGCAGGGGGTGAACGCCACCCCAGCACAGAGGGGTCCAGGCCAGCACCTCACTGCTTGAGTTAATCAGCAGCTTCAGGGCTCCCCCATAATTAAGCCCAGCTCCGTGTGCATCGGAGGGTGATGTCTGTAGTGGTAAAACACGGCTGGCAACGGCCGTGGCAGCCCCAGCAGAGCTGGTATTTGCTGCTAAAAGCCAGCAAACCAGCAAAACTCCCTGCAAGGTGGCAGAACAACGCCAGCGTGAACGGCTGGGGCTGGGCAAGCCCCCAGTATGCTGCCTCTTGCACGGGGACACAGGGAGCCCAGAGCAGTTTTGCTCCTGCGGCTGGAGCTTTGCTCCTCTGGATGCGAAAGCAACCGACGGCAGCTCCTAGGGCTGCGGGCAGCCGAGGCGTGGAGCAGAGGTTTCCTGCAGCCGCTGCCCCAACGCCTTGCCCTGCGTGCCCCGTGCCGGGACATGGGGTGCCCCTACCTGCTCGTTGACCGTCAGCGGGGCCTCCTGGGTCTGCACGGCTTCGGGGTCCATGATGTCCCCGGGGAGGCGGGAGAGGGCAGGGGGAGCCGGCTCAGACCTTCCTCATGCTGCAAGCGAGGGACACCGGTGTTTGTCCCCGAGCCACCGGGTGCCGCGGGGCCACGCACTGGGAACCGAGCGTGCCCGGAGGCTCCCCGCGCCGCCCTGCCCGTCCAGCCTCCCATTTCACCAGCTCTTTCCCAGCCCTGGCTGGGGCTCGGGGTGGTGCAGGGCTTGCTGACACCCCCCTGCCCTGCTCCAGGGGGATGCATGAGCCTGGGGGGGCCCTCCGAGCACCCCGTCCCCAGCAGGAGGCTGCGGAAGAGTCGGTGTCCCCCCAGAGGGGTTGGGGACGTGGGGCCAACCCAGTTTATTTGGTGAGGGTCAAACACACTGCGAGCAAAGCAAGAAAACGTGCTCCGAGGGGCAAGCCTCTTCCCCTCTCCTCTCCCACTGCGCTTGGGGAGATGAGGATGCGATTCCTGCAGCCCCTTTCAAAAACCCTGAAAAAGCAGCCGTGAACCGTGGCTGCTCGGGCACAGAGCAGGTCCCCAGGGGCCTCGGTGACACCCCCCGGCTCTCCCAAGCCCCCGATGCGCAACGCCAGCAGCAGGAGCCTCGACCTGCTCCATCCCAAGGGGACCCGGGTCGCTGGGGTGCTTTGGCTGATGTCTTCTGGGGGGTGAAACGAGTCGCTCCCGATGGAAGGGGCTCGGCACACCTGTTGGAAGGCGGCTCGTCCTCCCCCAACGCCCCTCATTATCCCGTTTGGTCACGTAGTGTCCCCTCGCCGCCTTACAGGAGCATAATTGCCTTTATAAGAGGCTTATGAATTTTTTATTAGGAATGTCTCTGGGACGCATTTAACCAGCCAGCCTGGATGACATTCAAAATTACTTGATGCATGTGCGAAGGTGTCCTTGTTTGTGGAGCTGTGCGGGCGCCTGGCGCGTATTTATCCTGGTGGGTGCAGCCAGACCCCGGCTCTCCCTGCCCAAAATGCCCCAAAACGCTGGGCCCTGCAGCTCCCTCTGCCCTGGGCCTGATTCTGTCTCTGCCTCGCGGAGTGCGTCCTGAGCCGGGGCTGGCGTTTGTCTGCGGTTCCTAAACACCATCACTTGGATCCCGCCACTACAAGGGGGCCCAAATTGAATTAAGAGCCAAATTCTCATTTGAAACTCAACAGGGGCCGAGCATGTCGCTCCCTGAGGCTGGCTTTTCAAACACCGCTCATCATTTATTGTCTGCAGCCAAACGATGCTGGGGGTCCCAGCAGAGCGCCGGGACGGGGCTCGGCAGCCGCCTGCCCCTGCCTTGGTCCTGCCGGGCTCATCCCAAACCTCGCCCGGGACCGGGGGGCTGCAGAGTTTCAGCCCCGTGGCCGGATTCGGCGAGGGCGTCCCCGCAGCCCGTGACTGCTCCCCAGTACCCGCTGCGAATTTTTAAACCTGGCTTCAGAGCACACAAACACCTTGGGATGCCAGCGCGCGGTTTAATTAACAATTTATTCTGGTGCAACAGAGAGCAGAGCGAGGGACGAGCTAGCGGCTTACGCAGGCAGCTGGCGTTATTAAAAGTTAATGAGCTCCCCGGCAGCCAGAGCTGGGCGAGTGGCAAGGAAGCCGGAGCAGGGGACGCCTGTGCTGCCTGCACGGGGCAGGCAGGGAGGAAAACCGGCGGACCCGAGGCGCGAAGGGTCCCGCTTCGTGCCGGGCGAGAGGGAGAAGGAAAACTCGCAGCAGGTGGCAGGCGCTGGTCGGGGGGCTCTGCCCTGCCTGCTGCTGAATTCCCCCCACCGGCTGCAGGCTGGGTGCCGCATATCGCGATATGTCGCCTCTGGGTCACCCGGCCCGTGGCCCGGCACCAGCAGGGCAGCCTTTGCGCCCTCGTGTTAAGCGCCTGGCATCGCCCAGCACCGGGCAGCTCCGTCCGGCAGCTGGGCCTGCAGGAGGTGGGGAAGGTCCTTGGTCCCGTCCCGTCCCCTCCCTGCCTGGGACGTCACCGTGTCCCCGAACGCCTGCCACATTGGTGTCCCCAGCGGGGGCACCGGGGCTGCCCTTATGGAAGGGGACGCCGGCACAGCGGGGCCCCCCGGTTAGGTGAGGTGAAACCCAAGAAGCTCAGCTATCTATAGCTTTACATAGCGTGCGTGTAAGCAGCTGCTGGACAGACAGACAGACAGACAGACAGCTCCGCGCCCCAGGAGAGGAGCCAGGCAGCCCCTGGGCCAGCCCGTCCGTCTCCAGACCCCAAGGGTGCGTAGCACCCCACTTTTTGGGCTGCTTCAACACCGTGATGGAGAGGGACGGAGCACCCCAGGGGCCGCATGGTTTGTGGGGGAACCCTTCCTAACAGCCAGGGAACAGCCAGAACCCCAAAACGCCCCCAGGGCACTGCAGGCAGGGCATGGATGAAGCCCCTGGAACAAGCGTGCCCCAATGGAGGGGTCTCGGGGCAGCCCCGGGCGCTCACTCACGGTTTGCTCAGGGTGCAGTCGGGTTCCTGGAGGGGCTCGGGGCTGGTCCTCGGGGCAGCGCTCCGGGTTCGCGCAGTCGGCTGTGGGGAGAGAGAAAGCAGAGCTGGAGGGGAGGCTAACCCCTGGGACAAGGAGCCCCGAGCCGAAGAAGCGAACCGTCCCCAGCACGCACGGTAGCTAAAAGCTAACGCATGAATTCGGGGACTCGGGGGGTCACGATGCAGGGACCCCCCCGCAAGCACCAGGGCTCGTTTCCACCCATCCAAGCCCCTGGCCCCACAAGGTGAGGCGAGGCCAGGAGCCGCTCTCCCAGCCGCGCGTTTCTCCCAGCACGGCCGGAGCAGCGAGAGGCTGCGGAGGGCATCGCGCCCGCGCGCCAGCCGCCGCATTTATCGCAGCGAGGGACTTCGATCCGCTCAGGCTTGCCCCGCGGGGGAAGACTCAAATAACACAGAGAGAAGAGGAGAGAGATATTCTTTTTTTCCTCGGTGCTGTGCAAAGAGACCAATTAGCGCGCTAGACGATTAAACAGACATTTCATCATGTCAGGCTCGGCGCGGTTTGGCGGCGCGCTTTGGGTTTGGGAGCGGGCTGCTTCTCCTCCAGCAGCCCTTCTGCAGGTCGGCAGTACCATTTCATTTTCCTTCTTCACACATTTTTCGCAATTAATGGGACAAATAATTTGTCCAGATGGTGGTGTTAAGTGCACGCAGCAAGAAGACAGCCATTTCGCAACAGATGGCGACAAGGAAATGAAATGCACAAAATAATAATAATATTAAAGAAAAAAAAAGAGAGGGAAAAAAAGGAGAGGATAATTTAAGATGCTCTGAGTCTCACTGTGAATATAATTGCCATGTTAATTACAAGTGTTGATGAGTCAGAAATGTAGCCACTTGGATCCCAAGTGGGCAGAAATCTAAGTTTGAACAAACTTGCCACAGGTGAGAAACCCTCAGAGGTTAATTAGGGCCGGTCCGTACAGAAGACATTTTGGACACGGTTACAGCTCGCTAATTACTCGCTATCGTTACCCCAGATTAATTCCTTTGGATGGCCATTCCTGCCCCAGGCTCGGGACTTTCCATGCTCCATAAGCAGCAGCCGGGGAAAGGCCCTGCCACAGGTGGGCGAGCCCTAAAAGCCACCCCAACGTGGCAAGTGCAGGACTCAAAGTGCCTTTTTACCCTTTCTTGAAGTTTATGGCCCCTGAGACGTGTCAGTGCGAGGCTGACCCGCTGTTTATTCTCAGAGGATGCGCTGTGCGACCGCCGGCCTTTGCAAAGAGGAAATCCAGCCCTCAAAATCCGCGCCAGCTCTTTGGTTTTCACAGTATGGCCACTTGGGTTTTTTCTTTGAAGCCCAAATATCTGCTGGCACCCCAGAGGCACCGTACCGAGGCTCCCAGCACACCTCGCAAGCCACCTCTGAGTCCTGAGGGCAGTGCGCCCGGCCACGGCTACTTGGGGAAACTGAGGCAGGGGATGAGATGTGCCCCCTGCCACAAACTGGCTTGCAGATCTCAAACCCGTCCATTTCCCGACAAAAATAGGCTGCTCGGAGCTGCCGGGAGCATTCCTGCAGCCGAGCCGATGCGGTGAACTCTGGCAGCCCTGGGCTCAGCCCCGCAGCATCACGCTGCCGGACCTGAATGCGGAGCCGTGTGTGCGGCTTCTTAATGCAACCTGGCGGGACAAAGAGGCTTACGGGACCCAGAGCCCGAGGAGATGAGCCTCTAATTCCTTCGGTTGTGCTTAACAACACATGCCTCCTAATCAAAACCTTTCCACTAAGCAGCAAGAGCATGCAAACCTGATTTCTGCCCCATCCTTTTGGCACCGCGGGGACTCCGGGACAGCCTGTTGGCATCACTCGGTCATGGTAAAACGGCCCCTGGGCGCACAGGGCTCAGGCCACCGGCGCATCCCTTTGCGCTCCCAGGTTGCTGAGATCATTTCACCCCAAAACCAGGCACCAGACCCCAGCGTGGCACCGCACGAGGACCTCAGCTCCTGGCACAGGACCGCAAAATGCTGATGTCCAATTGCAGGAGCAGCTCCTTGGTCCCTGGTCCAAGCCCTGCCTGGCTGGCTGCAGCAGGGAGCGTGGTTTTACGGCCAGCTGTAAATTCCTGGAGACTGGGGCTCTAAGGGAAAGCTGGCATCAGCCGTAAGTGGAAGGCTGCAAAGGCTTCAAGACAGAGGTTTCTTCTGCTGGGAGGGCTTTGGAGCAGCTCCCTGGTGCTCCCGGTTACTCATCCACGGCGTGAGTCAAGCTCGTTCCTGGAAAAACCCATGCCAGGGCTTGGGCCGGCCAAATCTTGAAGGCGAGTCCGGGAAAAGGAATCGACGAGCCCAAGGGGAGCCCTGCCAAGGCGAGCGAAAAGACGCGGGGGCTGCTCGGAGCCAGCAGGAGCCACGCTCGTCAAGCGAAGCGAGCGGGGCCAAGCCGAGCTCAGCCGCATGCCCGCGGGCACCAGGGCAGGAGCGAGCTTGGGGAGCGGGTTGCAAGGCTGAAATGGAGCCCCCTGCAGGTCCCAGCCTGCACCCCCTCGCCCCAGCGCTGCATTTTGGCTTGCAGACACCTGTGTGAGATGTAGCACAAAAGGGAGAGGGCGCTTTGCATCGGCCCGCAGCGATGTGCCCGGTGCTGGCACCACGCGCTGTGGGACCCCAGCCCAAGCACGGGTGACCTTGCAGGGGAAACACCCAAAATCAGTTGACCAGGGCTTCTTGCCAGGTTGGGGGTTTAACTCCATTATTTGCAAAATCCTCTTTGCACCGTTGAAAATCAACATTTTTCTCCTGGCCGTGTTGTGCTTTTACCCTTTCCAGCCACTATTGCCCTAAAACGCCCACGGGAAGGTGCGGGGCAGCCCTGCGCACTGCGCCCACCTCCGCCACTGACGGCTCGCACAACCTTGGTTGCATCACTTCACCTTCACTTCCCACCTTCACGGGGTTTGGGTGGCAAAAACCCGTCCCAACCCCAAATAAAACCTCGGAGGACGATGGGGATCCCCCATTCCCCCGGCACAGACCCCGGCACCGGGAGCAGCCATGCGGTGACTTCCCAGGAATCCGCTCATTTCTCCGGAGAGCCGGGAAAAGTATTTTTATTCCCGCTGCGCCGACGGGGAGGAGAGGGATTAAGTTCACCTCCCAAGGTCATGCCAGAGGAGGGTGGCAAAACCAGGAACAGATTTCCCGTCTCCCAAGCCGCTGCATTCGAAGCTCCCATCTGGCTCCCCCCAAAAATAGCGACCGCAGCATCGATCGCCCGGGGCTGCCAACGCGAGAGGCACCCGGGGGGCCCAGGACATCTCGGAGGGACGGCGGGGCGGGTTTGGGCGGGGACAGGACCCCCCTACGCACACCCAAAAAAAAAAACCAATAACACTACGGTCCTGTGGAATGTAATGGGGGGGGCAGTGCTCTGCCCCTCACTGGGGTGGGGGGGTAAAGGGGGGTTCCTGGGTGAAGACGGAGCCCGTGATGGTGGCATGGGATGGGGAGGGGGCCGAGGAGGGAGGCAGCCCCCCCATCCCCTGCACCTCTGCCAGCTGGGGCTCTGCGGCACCAGGGAAAGTGCCGCCCCCCCCCCCCCCCCCCAATGCAAGCGGGGGGCTCAGAGCAGCAGCAGGAGCCGTCCCCCCCCAAGGGGCGAGATGTCCCCAGGGCAAGGACCCCCCCGCAGGGGCACACGGCCCCCCCCCACCTTGCCGCACGCCGTGCCCAGCCCCACACTATGCCACAGCCCCCCCCGAATGTCCTTGTCCCCCCCCGGCCGTACTCTCCATCCTTCCCCGACGTGCAGCATCTCCCCCCTGCCACCCCCCCGGGGCTCTGCTCGCCCCCCCGGAGCCCCCGGGCTCCCAAATCCCTGCCGAGCCCCCGCACCCCCCGGCACCCGCACCCCAAGGTGTGGGGGCACCATTCCTCCCAGCCGGGGGGGTCCCTTTGCCCCGCACCGCCGGGACCCCAACATTGTCCCCCCCCCCCCCGCAGCACCCTTCATCCCTAGACCTCTTTCTCCTGCCCCCCCCAAACCCCACCTCCCCCAGCCCCAAATTATTCCCGTCCCCCCCCCTTAACCCTGCTACGATCACATTTTCCCTGCTGCGTGCGGGGGGGGGGAGGGGGGGGGGGCCCCCCAAGCTCCGGGACCCCCGTGCCCCCCCCATCCTCCCCTCGCCCCCCCGTGCCCCCCCGCCGTGCGCTCCGCGGCCCCGCCGCCTCTCCCCGCTTCCCCCCCCACCCCCCCGAACCCAACCGGGCTCTCTTTATCATAAATATATAAATTATGCTAATTACGGCATTGCATATTCACCGCGGCGGGGCCCGCCGCCCCCCGCCCGGCCCCGGCCCCGGCCCCGCACCGGCCCCGCACCGGCCCCGCACTCACCGCCGGGCTCCGCGCGGCCCCGCGCCCGCTCCCGCTCCGCTGCCGGCGAGAATTAAAAATTCATCGCGGCGGCGGCGGCGGCACAAAGGGGAGGGAGGCGGCGAGCGGGGCCCGGAGGCTGGAGGGGGGGGAAAAAGGGAAAAAAAAAAATAAATAAATAAAAAGGGGGGGGGGGGCGGCCCGAGCCCGGAGCTCCCCGAGGAGGGAGGTGTTGGGGGGGGAAAGGGGGAGGTTGGGGTGGGTTTTGGGGGGGTTTGGTGTTTTTTTTTAATTTTTTTCTTTCCCTCGGTGGGATTTTTTAGCTGCTGCGTCATGAACATAATTTATGCGCAGGCCTTTGCCGCATCCCCGGGCTGCCACGCTGCTCGCCGCCGCCGGGGGCGCACGGAGCCCCCCCCCCTCCAGCCCCGAGACCCCCAAAGTCAGAGCTCCCCCAAAACAGAGCCCTGTCCCTGAGCCCCGAGACTCCCGAAGTCAGAGCTTCCCCAAAACGGAGCCCCCTCCTCAGCCCCGAGACTTCCAAAGTGAGAGCTCCCCCAAAACAGAGCCCCCTTCCTGAGCCCTGAGACCCCCAAATTAAGAGCTACCCCCAATCCCAGACTCTCCGGCCCCATTAAATCCCTGCCTCTCCCCAACACCAGAGCCCCCCGACCCCACTCCCAGCAGCAACCCCCATGCTTTGGGGTCACGCTTTGCAACCCCCCAGCAGCCGTGTCCCCGGTGCACTGGGGGGGGGGTGTTGAGGGGAGCCCCCCAGCTCTGCACCACCCCTCAATCCCTCCGGCTCCGAGCCGGCTCATCGTAACCCTAACGCAGCATTTGATCACCATAAATTAATGTGTTAATCGTCACATTAACGCACAGCTCCCCGGGGCAGCACAAAGGGTTCGATCCGCTCCCCGTGCCCCCCGTTAGCCACTTTCTTTTTGGGGCTGCGACTCGGGATAAAGCCCTGGGGCCAAACCCTCTACGGGGCTCAGGGCTTTGCTCCAAAACCACCCCAAAAATCCTCGCCGAGGCTGATGAGGAGGGAGCTGGGGGCCCGGGCAGGAGCAGCGGCTGCCTTGGCCCGGGGAAGCCCCAGTAATAATTCAAGAGGCTCCATGTTCCCAGCATAGCATTAGCCTCAGATCCAGCCTCCCGGCGTAATATGCAGGAGGCTGAGCTCCGAGCCAGACTCGGCTCTCGCAGCCGGCCGGCATCGCGCTCCCCGCCGCAGAGCCTCCCCTCCCTGCCCTCCCTGGGGCTCGGGGGAGTCTGGGGGCTTCGGGGCACGCGCTCGGAGCCTTGGGAGGCTGCTCTGGGAAGGTTTTGCCCGAAGGGGACCCGCAAGGATGCTCGTGGCTGCTCGCACCCACCGGCCACGTAGCGCAGGGGCATGGGCCGCGGGGTGGGTGCCAGCGCCCTGTGCCGCGGTCGCTGCTGGATTCCTGCCCGCTGGTGGACCGGGAACAACACTAACGGAGGCTCTTGGATCCTACCGGCGGTTCTCGGCTCCGGGCACGGCCGTGCGGAGCCGTGCGATGTGCCCCAAAGCCGTGCCGGTCCCCGGGCCCCTCCGCCAGCTCGGGGGGACCGGGGCTTCGGGGGCGCCGGGAGAAGGAGCAAGGAAGGGCGCACAAAGGGAACTCAGGTGCAGCGCGAACCCTGTCACCACGCAATTAAAAGAAGGAAGAAAACTATTTCTATAATTGCAAAGCTCGTTAGAAGCACAGGTGCAATTCTGCGGCTTTTCAAGCCAACTCACGGACCAATTACAGCCTGTTTGGAATCATTAAAAAGAAAGGCAGCGAAGTGTATTCTCTTGCATGTCGTGTCTTTTACATTTTTTTAAATTGCAACTTTCTTCTTACCTCCTGGCAGGAAAAAAGGAGAAAAACAAAGACAAAATCTCCAACTTAGCATCTCAGTTATTGGTGCCTCTTAAAAATGAGCACGGCTTGACAAAGATGAATTATTTTTCTTTCACATCTGTATTATCTGAAAGAATTACGCCTTGTGTCTGTCCTTGCAGAAAAAGCCAATGCACTGGTTTATAACTTTGTCTTTTAACACCTTTTCCAGTCCATCATAAGATTTTCGTAACTTTTTTCCAAAATGAACTTCTGATCATCCCATGAATGCAAAAAAAAAAAAAGAAAAAGAAAAAAAAGTATTTGAAGTTTGTAACAGGCATTCTTGTTTAAAAAAAAAAAGCGTAAATGCCACGGGCGGTTCTTCCCAGGCTAAAATTCTCTCCCACGTGCCTTCCTGGGTGTACAGAAAAGTTTCCTGAATTAATGCAACCTACCCTCGACTAGCCTCATCTTGCAACACACCGTGGCAATATTTCGTGCCGGTTAGCAACAAATTGGAGGAGCTCAGCGGACGGCGAGGGGGGACGGGGGCTCACGCCGCACGCTCACATTCAACAGGAATTAAACAGGTGCTCAACGCCTGGCCAAGGCTCGTGCCCAGGCACAAATACTGACAACAGGCAGCCAGCACCGGCCACATTTTCGTTAATAACCGAACTGGATATGTTAAAGCATCTTCGCTTGCATACAGCTGCTATTTGAGACTGCAGCGCAATTCTGCTGAGAGCCTGGTTTGCATATGCTGTGCTGTGATTATGAATATTTAAATACCTCCATCTAGTTGAATTGCAGGCTCATTTACATACATTGGCATACTGCTTAATATAATGCATATGGGGAACAGGGTGCACATTGCATTTTTAATTTTTCTTGAAGAGGAATTGATTTTATGAGTGCTGAAAAGCTTTTTTTTCCTCGGGAAAATAGCTTGTTTGGAGAGGGGGGTGGATTTTAATTAACTGACAGGAAGAGCTGGCAAAACTAAAATGCTGACTGCAAGAATGTGTCCTTTGTTCCAGAGCTCGCTCTGCCGACGAGAACTCTTGGTAGGTGACCAAATTAATATCCCAGCTCTCTTGCCCACGCTTCTTTCGCTGCTCCCATCACACACAGCAATGGGTCAGAGAAGGGTTTGCACCTGACCATCAAGTTTCTGGCACATCCAATTTGCTACGGAAAGGTTTCCAGCCCTGCCAGGGACGTGTATACCACAAACCAGCCTATTCCAGATGTTCCAAGAACTTAATGACTGGGAGCGCAGGAAAAAGGGAGCCAGATTTTATTTTGGCCTCCGCACTGCAAAGCAACTCCAGCTGCTCCCAAACCTTCCGCACACCTGAGTTAAGCACTCGATTTCTTTGGTACTCCGATAGATCCGGCCTCTGCCCTGTTTTTCTCCTTAGAGCTGGAAATAGGCTCTAAAATTTCCATGTTGTTTTTTTTTTTTCAGGCCACTTTGTTGTGTTGGACGCAATCTAGTCCTGGCAAATCCAAGTACAAATCCCCTCGATTTCAGTGGTGTGGGGAGGAAGGGCATGATTTTCTCCAGGTGGAAGATATCATTAAATAATTAACAACTGATTATTCATTGTTTTTATATAGTTAACTACAGGCCTACACCCGTAGCATGTCCACTGTCTCAAAGTACCTCTTGCCCCCAATTACTCACATGAGCAAAGTTTCACAAACACAGCTCTGATTTTAAGGCCACAGATATCAACAGCAGAATTTTTACGCTTTAAGTAACAAAACAGCAGTCGTTACCCCAGCCAGCTCTGCTTTTAATAGCGGTTAAATAACCCCGTGTTGTGTAAATAAGGACTGCCAGCCCGGGCCTCTGCTCGCCCGGATCCCAGAGCTGAGCATCTGGGCGTTATCTGGGTCGTGTTATCTGCAGCAGCTCCTTCGCCCTCCAGCCGTGCCCGGTGTGGGAAGCAAAGTCCGTGGCCAGGCATCCCGAAACCTCCTCCGGGTTTCCATCCCGGGGCTGCGCAGCGCGAGGCACCACGAGCCGATTTTACACAGCTTTGGGCTTTCACGGGAGTTTTGCTCTTGGAGTCGCAAGAGACCCTTAAAGAAGGCAACGGGTGATAAAAATACAAATAAAACAATCCCAGGGCATTTGAAGGCAGGTGCGTTCGGAAGAGCCTGGCTCTGCTGGCTGGAAATGTTTTCTCCTCACCTTTCACACCTTGCAGAGCATTTCCACTTGTCCTCTGCAAGGAAGTTTTCTTTATAACGGTATCAGGGGAGCGGAAAAAGGCACGTTTCTGGGAATAAATCAGGAGCTGCTGAACAGCCTGAACCCCCGGCCGCTCCAGCAGGTTCCAGGGCTTTGCAGGGTTGGGTTCGGAGAGAAAACATCAGGGCTCCGTCCCTCAGAAATCACCTTCCCAGTGCAGCTCCTTCCCCTTCCCTTGCTTTCACCCCCCTCACTCTGCATTTCCATGGGCAAGTTCCAAGCCATCTTCTCTCCCACTTTAAAGGGTAAATATTTTTTTACAGTTCCTGTACAGTTACAAGGTGAAGAACATTTTCTGGGCATGAATTATTTATGAAGCCCTCCCAGGCACACCAGCCAGCGTGCATATTCATCAGGCACCCGGTACATTATTCATGAGAAGTTCGCTTAAATTGGGAGAGAACAATGATATTGTTGATTGAGATGCCTGGAAATGAGCTTGAAAAAGAGGGCTGTGCCCTCAAACGCTGGGCAAAATGCAGCCAGAAAGTTCATCAAAATCACAAAAGAAAGGGAGACTGGCTTTCTTTATTGTGCTCTTTCATTGCCACCCATACACATTACTATATATATATTTATTTATTTTTAAAAAGGAAGACTTCACACACAGACTCTGCACCATACCTTATCTAAGCACAGCTCCAGACCCCTGGCTGAACCTTCTACTCCTGCATCTTCAGCAGTTTATTACTTCCAACAGATTTTTGGAGTGGCAGTTAGCCCTAAACTCCCACCAAATTTGTTAAGTGTTGTTACAGGAAACCTCACTCTCGTTCTCTAACCCAGTTTTGGATCAGAGGCAGATGCCGGGGCTTTGTTGAATGGGGCTGGTATTAAATAAATGGGACTGAATGGTGTTTGAAGGCCCGGACACCTCCGCACGGCTGTGGAAAGCATCGGTGGGGAGGCCGGGACACCGGGAGCACCCGCGGCACTTGGGTGATGCTCCTAAACATCGCTGTGTCTTTTGGGACACATTTTGGGACAGCCTCTTCGGGTTAGATCACTGAAGTTTATTCAGGCGATAGATTACCAGGGCAAACGTGGAGACCGGGGACTGCCCATTTTTGGGATTCGAGGCAAAAAGAGCGCTTAGACCAAACTTAGACCAAAGAGGTGTCATTTCCACAAGGCACTGGGGGATCTGGGGCAGCTGTGGGCTTCTGGAGGCAGAAAACGGGGCCCTGAGGGGGGCCTGGGGAGAGGCCCGGGGCCTGTCCTGCCCCCCCACGGACACGGCGCAGAGGAGCCCACACAACTTGGAGGCCTCCGGAGCCAAGTGAGCGCTAGTTGCGCTAATGAGCTGCTCTCCCTGCTGATGCCTCACGCAGTCCTTGAGGCTTAATTAAGCTTAACGATGTTTGGAGGTCACCGGCCATGCCCAGTCTTTTAAGCGGGAGCTCAGAGGCGGCTTCTGGGGGTGCGATTTGGGGGGAAGCAGGGGGAGCACCAAGGGCTCTGCTTGCCCCCCCCCCCCCATTTCCTTAGTCCCTGGCCTGGGGAAAGGCCTGGTCTGACCCCCCCCCTCAAATCACCCCGGGCTATGCAGGGGTACACCCCCCCCAAATTCCCCCCTGGGCCATATAGGGTGACTCCCCCCCCCCCCCAGATCACCTCAGGCCATACCCATACAGGGTGACCCCCCCCATATCACCCTGGGCTATACAGGGTGGCCCCCCCCTCAAATCACCCCTGGTCCATACAGGATGACCCCCCTGCCCCCCAAATGACCCGGGGCCATACAAGGTGACCCCCCCCCCCAAATCACCCCGGGCCATACAGGGTGACCCCCCCCCACCCCAACGCCCCTGGGCCATGCTGGGTGACCCCCATAAAAACAAATGGGCTACACACGGTGCCCCCCCCCCCAAATCACTCCGGGGCCATACAAGACCCCCCCTCACCCTCAGGCCCTGCCCCTCCAGGCCCCCCTTTTACCCCTGGGCTCTACCCACAGCCCCCCCATACCTCAGTTCCCCTCCCCCAGCCTCAGGACCCCCCCCCGCCCCCCCCCCGGGCCCTAAATGACGCCCCCCCAAAGGTCAGGGGGTAAAAGGGGGAGCGGCCCCTTTAAGAGCGCTCGGCCCCGCCCCCGCGCGCGGTGACGCAGCAGCGGGCGTGGAGCGGCCGCTTCCTGCCCCCGCCCCCCCCCCGCGCCCCCGCGGGCCGCAGTGACAGGCAGGCGGGAGCGCGCGCGGCGCGGGCACAGCGGGACCGGGCCGCCGCCGCCGCCGCCGCCGCCATGAACGGCAAAGGCAAGGACCGGGCCGCGCCGCGACCTCCCCCCGCTCCGCCCGGCGCCACCCCTACCCGGGGCCGCGGCGCCTTTAAGGGCCTCGCCGCAGCGCGTGACCGCGCGGCCGGGCCGGGGCCGAGCGCACCAATGGGAGCGGGGCGGGCGGGGGGGCGGGCTCGCGGTTGCCATGGCGCCGCTCGGCTCGGCCGGGCCGTTAACCCTTTCTGTGCCGGACGGTGTGTGGGGGGGAAGCCCGGTGACGTAAGGGGCGGGGGGGCGTTAAGCGCTGGGGGGGGGAGCCCTCGGGTGACGTCAGTGGATCCCCCGCATGACGTCACGGGGGCCGGGTGAGGTAACGGGGGGGGGCCCTCGGGCGGGGGGGGCACTGGGGCGGGGGGGGGACCCCGCAGGTCGGGGGGGGGGGGCATGGACTGGGGACCCTCCCTGGTGACGTCGGGGAGCCCCTAGGTGACGTCAGGGACTCCCCCGGGTGACGTCAGGGGGGACCCGCTTCGCGGGGGGGTGGGCAAGGGGGGGTTCGGGGTGACGTCATAGGGGGGGCACGGGGACCCCCCCGGGTGATTTGGGGATCCGGGGGACGGCGGCGGGGGCGGCTGAGCCCCCCCCAAAAATAAAAGGGGGCGGGGAGGAACGGGGGGGGGGCTCCGGGGGGGAGAACCGCGTCCTGCCCCCCCCCCGCCATGACCCTGGGACCCCCCCCGGGCAGCCCCAGGACCCCCGGGGGGGTGGTGCTGGGGGGGGAGGGGTCACGGCCGCCGCTGCTCCCCCCGGGGGGGGGGTCTCGGTGTCCCCGGGGGGGTCCCGGTGTCCCCCGGTGCCGCTCCGCCACGCGTGTCCGTTTTGGGGTGAATTCTCGTGTTTCTGACTCGGGGCGAATTGCCGTTTTTTCCCCGCAGGGCAGTACCCCCCCCAGGCCGCCTACCCGGTGCAGCCCCCCGCCAACCCCCCCGTGTACCCGCAGGCCCTGCCGCTGCCCCAGCCGCCGCCCTACACGGACGCGCCGCCTGCGTACTCCGAGGTAGGTGGGGGGCTGCTGGCGGGGTTTGTTTCTCCTAAAAAAAAAAGGAATCCCTGGCTAAACGTGTCACTGGTTATTATTATTATTTTTAATTATTGCTATTATAATTATTTTTACGCTGGGGGGCTGGTTTGCTGCTCCTATCCCTGGGCCCCAAATCGACGTGAACCCAAGTCACGGGCGTTGCTCGGAGCTTCCCTTTGAGCTAAGGGGATCCCCAGCGAGCCCCCAGCCAAAAATCCGTCTGTGGCAATGTCCTGGGCGGACTCTTGGGGGCTGCGGGGGATCTCTCCCCGAGCGGCAGCAGTGGGAAATTGCCCCCCCCCAGGACACACACAACTAAACGCCCGGGCAGAGCGCTCCCCTGGGCAGGCGGGAGGGTGAAAGTCTAGCTCAGGGCTTGTTCTGAGTAAGCAGGTGGGTGTGGGGAGTAATAAAGCTCTAAACCTGCCTGCGTGGCTTTTTTTTTTTTGCAGCTTTACCGTCCCAGCTTCGTGCCTCTGGGGGCCGCCACCGTCCCCACCATGTCCGCGGCGTACCCGGGCACTTCGGTCTTCCTGCCCGTGGCCCAGTCCGTGGCCGTGGGTCCCATCGGCTCCTCCGTCCCCATGGCCTATTACCCCGTGGGCCCCGTGTATCCCCCAGGCTCCACGGTCCTCGTCGAAGGCGGCTTTGATGCTGGAGCCAGGTTTGGGGCCGGCGGAACGGCCAGCATCCCTGTGAGTACAGCCAGCTCCTCAGCACGCTGCGCGCTTCGGTCGTGGGGGTGCGCGGGGGAGACGGGCCTGGTTTTGTGAGCAAAGCGAATTCGTCACGTTGGCTGGGAGAAAAGGAGGCTCCTGCCTTCGTGCGGAGGGTTTTGCTCCCTCTGAGCTTGGCTGAGAGCAGCCGACGTGTGGCTCTGGGGCTCCATCTACTCACAGACCCCAGGTCACCCCGGGGGCCACACCGTAACATGCCCCGGAGGGAGGCGAGGCAGCAGCAGGGCTGCTGGGTGACCCGGCTGCAGCTCGCCCTCGCTCCCTGCTGCCCTGGATCTCCTCAGACTCGCGGCCACGCCAGGGTTTTGCTCCTCTGTGCGCACAAAAAGCCTCCCAAAAGCAGAGGGCAGGGCGTGGAAGCCCGAGCGTTTCCCACCCTGGCCTCGATCCCCGCCTGGCAGCCAGCAGCAGGTGCCGGGCGCCCGCGGTCCGAGGTGGATGGGTGCCAGGAGGAGCTGCAGCGCTCCTCCAGCCCCCGTCCTTTCTCTCTTTTGCAGCCCCCCCCTCCTGGCTGCCCCCCCAACGCCGCCCAGCTGGCCATCATGCAGGGAGCCAACGTCTTGGTGACGCAGCGGAAGGGGAACTTCTTCCTGGGAGGCTCAGACGGCGGCTACACTATCTGGTGAAGAAGGAAGGGGCCGGGGGGAGAGGGGGGGGGCTACATTTGTGTAAGGAAAGACATCACATACCGTCAGCACTTCTCACGATGTAACTGCTTTAGTCCATATTAACCCGAGGTTGCAGATCAGACACACCGCTGCGAGGTCTCTTCCTGGCTCGGCGCGGCGGAAAGCGAAGCGAGGAGCCCCCGCGCCGAGAGCGGGGCCTCTGCTGGGACGGGGAGGGGAGACGGATTCCCCAAACGAACGCGAGCTGAGCAGCCCTGCCTCTCCCTCGCGTTTCGCTGGGGTGACACCGCAGCGCCGTCGCTGGGCTTTATTAATCGGCTGCTTTGGGGAGGGCGAGGGAGCCGAGCTGGTGGCGGGGCGCGACCCCTTCCCCTCGCGTTCGTGCTGACCGAGCCCCGCAGGCGTTGGGGTTTCCCCTCCAGAGAAGCAAAGGTGCTGGGTAGGAAGCGAGGCAACCTTCACCTCCCAGTACCAGGGGCACCTCGGCGCTTCTTCCTTCCTGACCTCACTCTAGAGCGGATCCCTCGAAGCACCCTGTGCTCACAGTCGCCCTTCGCTCCCCTCTAGGAAGGTATGCAGCTGGCGTGTGTCATGGGATTTCTTTTATACACTCCAAGTAATCTTGGATTTCTTTGCACATTAGATCTAATCAAAGCCATGCTTTGGTGCCAGAAACACAATGCAACTCATGTTTGAACATTTCATTAAATGCTAACTAGGCTTTTAGGACTATGCTTAATAAACCAACTCTTTTTCTTTTTTTTTTGAACTCAACCTGGTGTCCTGACACCAAAACTCCTTAAGGCTGTTGTTCAAACAGAGAGGCTGGTTACCATCTGCACAAGGGTGTGTAGCAACTGTCAATCAACACAAATTAGCTTGGTTAATCAGTTGTTTTACGAATGCATACTTCAGAAATGACTTGGGTATAATGAAGTCTTAGTAGGGTTAAGAAGAATATTTCAGGGATCCTCAGTGTTTTTCTTTTTTTTGTTTTGTTTTATGAAGAAAAATATCAGATTCAAATATATTTTATCTCGAGGTTTCAGTTTAATCTAAATCTGTGTCCTGTATATGTTGTGTTTAACCATCCAACTGACTGTTATGGAAGTTCAGCATTACGTATCTCTCTGTATACACTGTGGTGCACTTAACTTGTGGATTTTTTTATACTAAAAAGAAGTAGAATAAAGACTATTTTGAAAATTTGAATAAAGTGGCAGACTTGCGTTAGACTTCAAATAAACCCCCTTGGCTCCTGCCGGTCGCACGCCTTAGGGTTTCTTCGCTTATTTCCTCTTTGCTGCTATTTTGCAAACTTCCTCCTTCAGGTTTTTTTGGGGGGGCTGATTTAAAGGAGGAACTGCCCGTGCCAGCAGCCCCTTGTGATTTGGGTGATCGATCAGGTTGCTTTACAAGCATTCTCCACCTTAGCCTCGAAATTAGCCACGCTGATTACCCCAACCCTAAACCCAGAGCAGAATAACTTAATTGTTTCGTGAGATAAGGAAAAAACAACAGCGATTCTTCACGCATTTGTCACTGGGCTGTATTAGAAAGCACCAAAGGGAGGACAGGGTGTGAGCAGCCAGAGCGGGGCTGCCCTCTGCCACGCCTGGTTTTTATCTTCTATGGTTTGCTTAATAAATTAAGGGGGAAAAAAAAGGAAAAAAATAAAAGAAAAAAAAAGCTTCTAGATCCCAGACTCCGAGAAATTTAGGCCACATGGCATCAGACCTGAGTGCAAGAGAGGGGCGCGCGCTGCACCCAGGGGCTCAGATGAAATACTCTTCCTTCTCCTTGGAGGGGGCATCCTCCATCTGCACCGACACGTCCGTCTCGGCCGCCGGCTGCTCGTAGGTGAGGTAGCTGCCTTTGTTTCTGTACAGGTAGATGATGATCACCACCAGGACCGTCAGCAGGGTGATGAACACCAGCGTGATGACAACTGCCGGGGGAAAGGCGGAGAGGAGCAGGATTTAGCCCCGAGCGGCCTGTCCGGAGCTGCTGCCCGGTTGGCGGGGTGGCCGCGGCACGGAGCCCCTACCTGCGATGACAGCCGTGTTGGCGTCCTCATGCAGAGGGGGGGTGTGCGCCTTCTTCAGCCCTGGGGTTGTCAGCTCTTCTGCAGCAGCGTTGGGGAAGGAGAGAGGAAAGTGAGCGAGGCCGGTACCGAGCCGGCTCTGAGCTGGACGGGGCACGCGGTGGCCTCGGGCGAGGGCTCCTGGAGGATTTGGGGGCAAAAAGGCAAACAGGGGTCCCGGGGTCTTACCTGCAGCTAGCGGGGGCTGAGCTCCTTCCATGGCATCGGCCCTGGCGCTGCCGGCTCCTTCCAGGCGAGGGTCTGGGCTCCTTCACGACTACCAAGAAAAGGAAGAAAAGCTGTGAGCGTGCAGGGCAGGGGTCGGCACAGCGCGGGTCCGCTGCTGTGAGGGGCTCGGTGCTGAGCCAGCACTGGTGGTGCTGGACAGCCGGGAAACGCTCAGTGCAGGGGCTTCGCTCGGGCTGGTGGAGAGGCGCAGGCTGGGGCAGGAATTGCTGCTGCGGGTTGGAGCGAGCTGTGCTGGGGCCATGCATCCCAGCCAGCAGGCGTGCACTGGGGAAATGGGCTGCAGGTTTGGCAATTTGCTCTCAAAAGTTTTAAGTTTTGCGGAGCCAAATTGCCTTTGCCTGTAAAGCCTTGCAAAACCTCGCAAATCTGACACCCGGAGCTGCTGCAGCCGTGACTCTGCCCCTGCAAAGCTCCCTCCTGAGCATGCTGGGGGACGAGCAGCCACCAAAGCCATCCGCAGCAACAACCTTGGCAGCCCCCAAAATAAGTGGTCGCTGCTGCTGCTGGCAGGCCCGGGGCAACGGCTCCTGCGCTCGGGCACAAGTGACTCAGCGGCCCTGCGGAGAGACGCCGCTAGATGTCAGGAGCAAATAAATCTCACCCCCCCAAAAAAAAAAGAAAAAAGAAAAAAGAAGCAAATTGAACCACCAGGAGCGAGCCGAGCGCTGGACGCGTGCCCGAAGCGGGAGCCGCTGGATGCGGCCCCCTGGCACGGCCGGCGATGCCGTGAGGGTTGGAGACGCCGGGAGCTGCCCTCGGGAGCTGCTCTCGCCCTGCTCGTCCCGCCGTGTGCCCGTGTGACTCAAAGCGCTGTCGGGCCAGGGCTTGTTCAGCCTGAGCGTGCAAACCAGCCCTGACAGCAGCGGGGTTTGCATCCAGCCGCCAGTGGAGCCCAGCCGCCGGGGCGTACAGCGCCGGGTGAATTTGGGCTCACAGCCCCCTGCCCGGCGCCGTGCGGCGGTGCTCGTGCTGTGCCCGCTCAGCAGACGGGGGCCCAGGACCCCGAGATGCTGGGACCCCGAGCTCGGCAACATTGCCCCGGCCTCGACAACTTTGCCCCGGGCTCAGGCGAGCCCCGGACCGGCTGCAGAGCGCAGAACCAGTTTCTCGAGTGCGATGCGGAGCAGACGGTCCCGCTGGCACCGCCGCTGCAATCCAGCATTGCAAAAAAACCCGTCTGAGCCCAGCGATGTGGGACAAAGTTTCAAAGCCCAGTGCAGAAGCTTGCATGGCATTTAAACCAGGAAATTTGCTTTAAAGCTCTGCCGACAGCGATGTCTGGGCGGAGGAGCTGGGAACGAGCCATCTCTGGGGCTGAACCTGCCTTGCATGGGCACAACCTGCAAGCACACAGCCTCCGAAGGCAGCTGCTGCCTTGCCATGGAGCAGCAGCAGCTTGGGCTGCTTTGGAGTAAGGGATGGATAATATTTCTGTAAGAACCTACTGCTGGGATTTCAAGGAAAGGAGGAAAAAACGCTGCTGATTGCACAGGGAGCTGGGTACTTTGAGGAGAGGGGTCCCTGGGGGGCATTTGGCCAAAGTTTTGTTTCTGTATAAACACGGCGCTGCCCATGGCTCCCTGTAAAGCTCGCTGGAGCTATAACCAAAGCGGCCGGCACGCACCTGGCCCCATTTCACCCAAAATTCAGCTCTGGGAAGAGACTCTGGCAGGAAAACATCATCGCTCAATCATTAAAGCAAAGCCCCCCCCCCATGTTGCATCCCAGCAGGAGCCCGGCCACCCCACATCACTCCCGTATCCCTCCCCACCGCACCGGCACCACGGGAAGGAGCCCCCGTGCTCAGCATGGGGGGGCCCAACGGGGCAGGGATCTCAGCACGGCGGGTACCTTGGCGGGGCAGGATGCGGCCACGAGCTGGCGTGGGGTCGGGGTGTCCGCGGCACGCAGGGTGCTGTGCCACAGCCAGGCTGACCCAGCTTCCCCAGTGTGCCGGATCCCTACAGATCTCCATGTGCTTTTAAAGCAGGAGTTGGGGGGGGAAAAAAAAAAAGAAAAAAAAAAAAAGCTACCAAAAAACCCAACCCGAATCTTCCTCATTCTTGCGTGCTGGCCAAATCCTCCGAGTTGCTCAAGAGCAGTTCCCACGGCGGAGCCCTCCCCGCCCTGCAGCTCCCAAAAAGCTCGAGAGCAGTCGGGTGCAGGGGATGCTCGACACCCCCTTCGCAGCCCCCAGATCCCAAACCCAGTGGCCAGAGGCTGGGGCGAGCAAAGATGCTGGGTGACCCCGTTTCCTGCTCCGTCTCACCGCGCTACATCCTGGGAACGGCGCCTCGTGCTCTCCCGGCGCCCTGCCGGGCTTTTGCTCAGGTTTCTGCTGATTTAAGCTCTGTTTAAGCTTCTCCCACCTCTCACCGCGGTGGGCTGAGGCCGTTCCGCTTCCTGCTTGCTCCCGGGGAAGCCGCTCGCCAGCCGGAATCCAGCGGCCGTGCACCCATCGAGGCAGCGATGCTTTGGCACGGCAGCCCGGCCCCTTTGCAGCGGGGCCGAGCAGATATCACCACCCAGCAGCTCCACGGGGCAGCCACCGACGCAGGACCTCGTGCTTCATCGAATGCCCATTTGCTACGCAAACCCATGCATGCAGAAACCCCCCTCGGGCCCCCCCGAATCTCCCCACATCTCCCCGTACCTGTGCCAGCTGCGCCGGGGCGAGGGGCTGCCGGCACCATGTGCGCTCGCCGCTGCCTGTGCAGCCTCGCCAGGGCACAGCCCAGGCGTTTCCCCTTCCTGCCTCACCTTTCCAGTTCCACTGCCCTGATAATAAAGGCTGCAATTCCTCCCCGCTTAACCCCTTGCTGGCGAGGGAGAGGGGATCCCGCAGCAGCCCCGTGGCCACGCGAGCGCTTTGGGTGCGCGCCAGAGCGGCCACGCATCGCACGAGGCTCGGCCAGCGGGGTCCGCTTCAATTTGCAGGATTTCAAAGCGAATTGGGGCTCTTTTTCTGCATGGCAGCAGATTTTGGGGAGAGGAGCAGCCAGCCTGGCGTGAAGAAACCAGCCCGACGCCTTCCTCGTGAGTCACCGCAAACCGCAGAGGCGGCCCGGCAGTGCCGGGGGAGAATGGGGAAACAAATCCCACCTGGATCCAGCCCTAAACCCACAGGCAGGGAGCTCCCACGTGAGCCGGTGATGATGCCCAGGCATCCCCAAGCTGTGCTTTTTGGCAATTTTGCGTGGGCTGCTCCAGCTGTGCCGCATTGCAGCCCCCCAGCGCTGTCTCTCATGATGGAGACGAGATGCCCGGCGCCGATATTCGGCCCTTGGTCGCCTTTCCAGAAAATTCCACCTCTTCTTGCTGCGTTTTCAGGCACCGGTGTCTGCCCTCTGCCTTTATTTCAGATGTGACGGGGGGGTTGTAAAGCGCGTTACGGTTAAACAAAGTTATCTGCAGGCAGCCCCATAAAAGCTCCTTCCCCTCCCTCCTGCCCGCACCTCTCCAGGCGCTGGGCTCACAGGGACGTGAGGCTTTCGCTGGGGTCCTGGGGGGGGTCCTGGCTCGCGTCCTGCTCCAATTCCCCGGGTGTCCCTTGCTCCTGGGGACACAGAGAGCGGGGTGACGCTGGGCTGGAGACCTCGTGCTTTGGTCCGTGGGGATGAAGCAGAGCCCTCACTGCACCCACCTCAGTTTGGGAGCCGGGGGGGGCGGCGCTGTCCTGGATGCAGCCACTTGATCCCTCCTCGAGGGCCAGCTCCAGCCCCATCTGCAGCCGGATGAGCAACGCACCAGGCTGGGACTCACCTCCTTGCTCCTCCCCCTACACCCCCAGCCCCATATCCCCTTGCTGGGGCCGGAACCGCTGGGAAACATTTGCTGGGTGCAGCCCCCAGCACGGTGTCCTGGCCCCCCTGCCCCTTCCGGACACCAGCTTGTGGCACGTCACCCCCCGCCGCTCTCACCTGCGTTTTGGCCGCCTTTGGCAACACATCCACCACCTCCACGCTCTCCTCGGAGTCGCTGTGCTCTCCCACGGCCCCGGCGAGCTGGCACGCACCCTGCCCACCGCCCAGGGACAGGCACCCTCGTGCCTCTGCTGTGGGCCCGGTGGCACCGTGGGTGCTGGCTGGGGATGGCGGGTCCCCCCCCGAGCTGTCCCCGGTGCTCTCAGGACGTGCGAGACCCTCGCTGTCGGCGCCGTCCGGATCCTCTGTGGCACTTTTTGGCTCCGCTGGCGTGGTGCTGGCGGCCGTGGCAATTGCCTCGGATAAAATCAGTGAGGCCAGGGAGGCGGCGATGCCCTCGGCTCCCACCTGCACCCCTCCATCAGCCCCTGCTGCCTCTAGACCAGCAGACACGGGGCTCCCAGCCTGGCTTTTGGGGAGCCCAGGGGACCCAGTGCCCTTGGACACCCCCGTTTCAGGGGACGGAGCTTCAGGGGTGAGGACAGGCTCCTGGGACTCCTCGCTGGAGACCGATGCGGTTTCTGACGCAGACCCCATGCTCGCTGGTGAGGCTGGAGGAGGACCAGGGACGGGAGCACCCAGCTCACCAGCACCCATCTCCGCGGGGCCATTGGAGATGCTTTCAGCGGCGTCGCTGCCCTCCTCGGGGGATGCTGATGCCATCTCCGCTTCCAGCACGGGCTCCCAGTCCGGGCGCGGGGCTGGTGAGGTGGGTGGCTCGCCCGGTGCCTTCCCTGGGCATGGGTACATGGCTGGGGGGCTCACGGGTGAGGAGATGACCAGAGAGCGCCGGTTGCTGCATGGAGGGGGGACAGGGGCGTTTAAGTCCCTGTGAGCCCCCGAATGCTGCTGGATCCCACCTGGGTGCATGCAGCAGCACCACCCTCCACCCAGCACCAGGAGATGCTCGTCCATCCCCAGGGACCACAGGCAGAGCCTGGGGGCTGCAGCACCCATCTGCTTCCTTGGGGAGGGGGCGATTCAGCGGCGTGAGCCTCCCCCTTTACCTGGAAACGCCTTTGATGATGAAGACTTTGCTGGAGTGCTGCTTGTCCAGTTTGCCCATCACCTCGTAGAGGTCGCGGTTGAGCTGCATGGGCAGGAGAGAAACCCTCAGAGCCCCCTGGGAAACCCGGGGCTCCCACTCCCCACCCTGCGTGGGCTTGGAGCCCACAGCCATGCCCCTGGGCAAATCTCAGTTAAAAAGCAGCTGGTTTGGGACCGGAAAGCAGCCCCGCTGCCGAGGAAGTCACGTCTCCCATCCTTCCTCTCCTTGGCTCTTGAGGCAGCAGTCGGGAAAAATTTTTACCCCAGCGCAACTTCCCAGGGCTGACGTTAACGCAAATCAAGCAACCCCACCTCTATTTATCCACCACACAATCAATTGATAAAAAAGCTTTCTTCCTAGCCCCGGGACTGCTGTAACTCTCAGGCTAGGCTGGGGGGAAACAACAGCACTCGTCAGCCAACAACGCCATCGGCACGCTGGAGCCAGCGCGGGTCCCTACAGCAAACGGCGAGCAGCGCAACGCCGGCGAGGGGGGAGGAATTCTGGGGGTCTTACCTTGCTCATCTCCTTGTAGAAGATGTCCCGGAGGTTGGAGATGTTCTGGAAGATGGTCACGTAGCAGGCAATGCGGCTGCGGGAGAGAAACCGGGGTGGAGGCAGAGGGAGGAGGGTGGCCGGGGGGTTGCGGAGCCCCCCCAGCCACGAGCACCCATCCTCGGGGGGGGGGACGAGAGGGGCCTGGGTGCCTGTCCCGGGCTGTCCTGCTGCGGGGGCAGTGCTGCCATCTCCCGGCTGTGACCGCCCCACGTCCCCAAGCCGCCGCACCGCCGGCAGCACCCATGGGGGCTCGGGGGAGAACCCCCCCAGCTCTCCCCAGCAGTGGACGAACAGCGCCGAGCTGGCACCGTGTGGTTATCAGCCAAGATCCGGGGAGCTGCCACACATGAATTTGCAAGGCTTTCGCTCAGACAACGCCATTCCAAGGGGCCCACTTGGGTTTTGGGGTGGGGGCTGGATTTGCCGCCCTGCCCCCCCAGAAGGTGCATTTTGGCAGAGCAGAGCGGGCACGTCCCGTGCGCCATGCGCGATACCTGCTGTAGAGGACGGGCAGCTCCTCCCGAAGCTCCCTGTTCAGGTCTTCAAACACCGCCTGGGCTTTGTTGAACTCCTCCTCAGCCTGCGGAGAGGCAAGGGGGGGCCGTGGGGTTCCCGGCACGATGCACGGCCCCGCCGGCCACCCTGGGCAGGGCTCCCGCGCCAGCCCCAACCTTGGCGATTTTGGCCTCGTCCTTCTTTTTGGCGTTCTGCAGGGCTTCGAGGTGGTGCCGGGCGCTGTCGTAGTCCACCAGCTTGCGGCCCCGCTTGGCGATGCGCTCCTGAGGGGGGGGCACCGGGGGCTCAGCCGCGAGCCGGCTGCGTGCCGCGCCGTGCCACCGCCCGCGGGGGTACCTTAATGTCACCGAACTGCGCCAGGTAGTTCTCCATCAGCCGCAGCGCCTGGTCGGCCAGCTTCGCCTCGTAGTCGTCCCACAGGAGGTCGTTGCTCTGCGGGGACGAAAAGGGGACAGGGATGAGTGGGGGCAGAGCTCCTGGTCCCCCCCCGGCGCTCGCCGGCTGGACGTGCTGGGCTGCCTCCCCCGGGAGCTGGCTCTGCGCCCCCCGACCCGCGGGGGCTGTCCCCAAGGGGGGCTCACATCTGCTATGGCTTTCAGCTCCGCGTGGCCGTCCCAGTCGGGGCTGTAAATCTCCTGCAGAGTTTCGGCCACTTTCCGGGAGCTTTCGTGCATCACTGCGGAGGGGTTGCAAAAATTCAGAGCGTGCCGCAGGTTCGCGATGCACGGCAAGAAAACGCAGCAGGGCTCGGCTCCCCCCGGCTCCACCGAGCTGCGTTTCCTGAGGTCGGGGTGCGGACGGGGGCTTGCACCCTACCTTTCACCGCGTTGACAAAAGCCTTGAGGTCTTTGTAGAGTTTGTTGCCTTCGTTCTGCAAATCAAATATATTGGGGGGGGGTAGAGATCAGAACCGCATGGGCGGGGTGGTGGGGGCCACAAGCCCACTGGGGACATGTGGAGCACAAGAGGCTGTGGGCATGGAGATGGCACGGGCATGGCACGGGGTGTCCCTGTCCCCCCCCAGGTCCCCTCCGCTCCCCGGTGCAACCTGCTGCAGCTGGAAATTGTAGGCGCTTTGCTCGAACTGCTCGTCCTTGGTCTCGACGGTTTTGCCCAGTTTCTGCAAAACCTGCGATGGGGAGAGGGGGAGACGCGTTGGCACGGAGCGTGGCAGAGCTCTACCATGCGGGGGGCCCCTCCTGAGGACCTGACAGCCCCAGCTTGGAGCCCACCCGGGCTGGGGTTTGCCTTAGGGATGCAAAACCTCTTCACAAAAAACCTCGGTGGTTTTTATTTTTAGGGGAAAAGAGTGGCTTTTTGGGAGCCAGGCCAACACGGCGTCCCTACCACCCTCATTTATGACACCCTACAGGTCTGCGCTCCCCAAAACATCCCTGCAGGTGAAGCCAGGTGCAGGCAAAGCCCCAGGGTGCTGCCCCACTGGGAACTGGTGACGCTGCTGGGAGGAGGAGGAGGAGCTGCGGATGAAGGCCACCCTCAGCTTCCCCATCACAGCAGCAGCGCAGTGCGAGGGGTGGCCAGGAAGAGGCTGGTCCCTGGAAGCGACCGGGGCCTGTCCCGGGCTGATACTGCTGCGGAAGGGCTGAATTTAGCCCTGAGCCCCCGCCAGGAACTGCAGGAGCTGCTCCTTGCTTTTTTTGGGAAAAAAAAAACAACAGAGGGGATGGTCTCGAAAGAGCATCAAATCACCCCGTTTTGACCTGCTTCCGCAGCCCTTCCCCCTGCTTCCTGCCACTACGGCAGCGCTGCGGGGGCCACCCTGGTGCCAGGTCCCTGCTGTCACCGTCACTGCCAGGGACAGGGGGACCTGGACCCGGCCCAAGGGACCCCGGTGCCACCTACGCCCACCGCCTGGCAGCCTGCACCGGAAGATGGTTTTTTTTTGGAAAAAAACTGCTTTTTGAGGCTACCAAAGCACCCTCGGGGGCTTTGGGGGCAAGTTTGCACCCAAAGCCTTGCAGCCGGGGTGGAGTCTGCCCAGAGATGCGTGCAAGCACGCAGAGGCACCCAAATTAACTCTCCAAGAGCACCCATGGGTGCTGTCCGGTGCCCAGCAAGAGCAGCCCCTTGGTGCCACCCTACCCTCACCCTGGGAGAAATTCAATAGGAAGATGAAATAAGGGATGGGGAGGGCCGGGCCGTACCTTCTCCTGTGCCCGGCTGAACCGCTTCTGGACCTGCTTGGCGAAGAGCCCGGCTCCCCCGCTCTTGCCCTCTGCCATGGCTGCAGCTTGCCGCGCGGTTTCTGCTTTCGGCATCAACTTGTGGTCGAGTGTTTGCTGCGGAAGTTCGAAACGAGGCATCCGCTGAGCGCCCGGGCACCCCCCGCTGCGAGCCGCCCCGAAAAACCCAGCCGTGAGGGTGGGACGAAGCGGGGGCACGAGCGCAGCCGAGCCGTGGTAACCCTTGCACGAGTTTCTGTTTGGGGTTTGAATTTTGCTTTTGGAGTCAGTTCTGCAATTCTTTGAGTTTTTTTTCCCCACCCCAAGCCAGGCTGGGGCGTAACACGGTGAGCCTAGTGCTAACGGGACGCACGTAAACAGGCTTTGGCCCTGCAGCCCTGGGCGAGGTGATGGCAGACACCGCATCCATCCCCTCTCATTGCAAATGCGTTTTGGAAGAAAAACAGAGCTTGGGGCCAGGGAGAAATCCCGGCCCTGTCCCCTTGCTGTGTCGCTGCTCCAGAGCGGCTCAGAGTGTTTTTCCCTTTGGCCCAAGGACGTTTCAGCTGCCCGGGGCTGGTTGCTTCTTCCCTGTGGATCTTTTCTGAGCCGCTGTGCAAGGCAGAAGAGGGACCTGGCCAAAGGGATGCCCCCAAAGACGGGAGGGCGGAGGACGCTGTGTGTTGGGGAAGAACTGCATGGGTGCAGGCAGGAGAAGTGGGGCAAAGCACCCTTGGCCTTGCTGGACAGAGACAACATTGAGCACTCTTGATGAAGAACAGAATTTATTGACACCAGCTCCAAGAGTTAAATGCCTCTGACTGAAACAGTCCATGTCCATCCCCTGGGCTGGGGTTTGGGTTCTCCTCTCACGGCCACTCAGTTCTGGGCGATCACCTGGGAGGAGAAGCACCACGGGGCTGGGGTCACTGCCACGGACCCCCACCCCCCCCAAATCCACTTTTTCTCCCATTGCCTCGCTAGCATTGCCCCAGCGGGTGCTTCAAGCCTCCCTGCTCGCCCCACCGTGCCAGCAGAGGCAGCGCGACGTGCAATGAATTTGTGAGTGCTCTGCTCTTACGCTGGATATCCAGGTCCTGTAGGCAGAGACGCGTGTGAAGACAGTGGGCTTGCCCTTGACGTTGCAGCCCAAGCTGGAGACGAAGCTGGTGACGCCGTGGACCTGGTACTGCCCGTTCACCGCGCAGTGCAGGGGGCCGCCCGAATCACCCTGCCGGACCGAGGAACCGTCAGAGCGGGGATGCTGGTGGGGTGCCGGGTGGCAAAACAGGGTGCTGGGGCCGTACCTGGCAGCCAGAGCGCACGCCGTCCCCGCCAGCACAGACCATGGTGTTCCTGACGGTGGAGCCCCAGTAGGATGGGCTGGAGCAGGTCTGGTAGTCCACGACGGGCAGGTACGCCTGCAGCAGCACGCTCGACAGCTGCCCGTTAGCTGCAGGGGAGTGAGCACCTCTTATCCCACAAAACGCCCCCCAAATTTTGCACAGCTGCATCCAACCCCGGGCAGCCCCATACCTGGGGCACAACCCCACGTTCTGCACTCTGGGACCTCAACTGACTTCAAAAAAAATGATTACCCCCCCCCCCCCCTTTTTCCATTTTTTTTTTTTTGTGGGATTTGGGGGCAGGTGAGCCCCGGGGCGTCCCGTCCCATGGTGGTGGCACTCACTGCGGGTGAGTCCCCAGCCGCTGATGTAGCAGGGGTAGTTGTTGGCCAGGATGACGCCCTCCTGGGGCAGCGCCGCCAGCTGCACGTAGCTGTTCAGGGTGGCAGAGCTGGACAGGCGGAGCAGGGCGATGTCGTAGCTGCGGAGAGGATGCAAATTGCACTGCAGAGACCCCCAGGATGGGGAAACGAGGGGTGCACGGGAAAAAAAACACTTCCAGCAGTGCTGCCTCCCCCCCAGCAAATCCCTCCCTGGGTGCGTTACCCCGCAGCAAGGTTGTTTCTGTTCCAGTAGGGATGGATGATGATCTTGCTGATGCTGAGGATCTGCTCGGTGCCCTCGTTCCGGTTGATGTTGTGGTCGCCAGCAACAACGCGATAGGTCAGGCCACTGCCAGGAAGGCAAGACAGCACAGGGTCGGGTTCCAAATTATTATTATTTCAAGAGTTAACGCAACAAGAATCATCAACACAAGGAGATTTCCCCAGGGACGGTCCTCCTTAACAGAGAGGTCAGCAAAGACCTCCAAGAACTGCTGCTCTTTGAGTGGGGTCAGCCTACACTTCCCCTCGGCAAGGTTTTTAGTGGAAAATGTCATTTTTGTGAGAGGCGGTCGGGGCCCCCGTGCGCGCTCACCCGTCCACGCAGTGGGCCGCCGTCATCACCCACTTCTGCTGGATCAGGGACCCTCCGCAGGTGTGGTGCCAGCTGCCGCTGTAGTAATACTGCAGGGAGATCTGGGGGGGGGACACGGTGCGGGGTGAGGTGCGGGGGTCTCACCAAGCAGCCCCGAGGGGACCAGAGCCCCCGGCTGCTCCCCACAAGGACCCACCTGCGAGGGCCAGGCGTGCGAGCGCGCTTCGGTCCCACCGACCACCCGCTCCGACCCCTCCGGCACCGGCTCGGCACGGCACCCTGTGGGCAAAGGGGTGGTGATGCCAGCAGCCCCCGGTTCCGAGAGCAAGCAGGGTTAATCATAACGAGGGTTCGTCAGCTGCTAACGAGCCCGAGGGCCCTGGGAGCTGGGACTTACCGCAGAGGGCGAGGGTGGCGAGGAGCACAAGCTGCAGCATTGTGGTGGTCACCTCGGAGCTGGGCCTGTTGTGAGTCCAAACCCTCGCCCGGAGCTGGTTTTAAAGGGGATGGAGAAGGAGGGACGGGAAGAAAAGCAGGTGGCTCGGCCCTATCGAGCAGCCTTGGTCCTTTTTCCAAAAGATACGTGGCCACGAAGGTCAGGAACGGAGCCCCAGAGGTGCCAGGGACTAAAAACAACCTAAATGCAAGTTACTATTTATAAACGTGGTTTTTGCCCCAATTTACACAATCGAGGCAGAATGCGTTCACCTGGCTCCTGCCACCAGCAGTTTGGCACAGCTGCACTGCCACATTTCTCCTTTTCCTTTTGGCTCCCCCAGCCATTACAGCAGCTCTCCAAGGCATCAGCAAAGCGGGATGCAGAGGCCTGACCCCAAGCCTCCACTGACTTTGTACGGGCATCAGAAATCCACGGGGAGACAAGGACGGGCTCTCACCTGCTGCTCTTTGAGCTGCTGTCTGCAGCAGGCGTGTCTCTAAACCTCACGTTCATCCCAGTCCTGAGCCCCGTGGGTGCCCAACCCATAGCTCTTGCAACAGATTTCTCTAGGGGATGTCTCTGAGCATTTTACCCAACACAATAGCAGCACCTGCATCACCCAGGGGTGGGAAAATGGGGATAAATGCCATGCAAGACCTTCACCCCCTACAAGAAAAATAAAAATAAATAAAAATCCCACCCAGCACAGCCAGCAGTGGGGCTGGAACCAGACAACTACACAGGACAGTTTGAGGTTAAATAAAATATCAGCATGGCTTCAGGGCGTAGTAAAAATCTGACTTCTGGCAAATAAAGAAAACAATAAACAAATTTATTTCCCTTTAAAAAGGAGACTGTTCTGCTGTGTGTTGGCAATCACACTCTGCTCCTCGGGCATCCTCCATCTGATGAAACCAGCAGTGCTGGGGTTTTCGTCCGCAAATGGAGCAGGTGATGGAAAATGGCATTCGAGATAGCAGCCAACACCTGTCCCAAGTTTGACAGGTTTGAAGGGGAAAAAAATAAAAAAAGAAAAAGGAAAGAAAAAAATGCACCTGCTCTTATCACTACAGGATAAAAAAAAAAAAGATTTTATTCAGAAACAATTTTCCAAACAATCACTATTTTTATTGGTGCAGAAGGGAACCCAGAGGGTTCCCGCTGATGGACACCAGGCAGCCCTGACCCAAACCCTCCCCTACCCACAATAAAGCTGAATCTCCCCCCCAATTCAACACCTTATTGCACAGGTGGGTTTAGACGGATGCTTTGGCTAAAGGAAGTTCCCAGGGAGAGCCATGGGAGGGAAATGAAATGAGGGCAGGGGTGGGAGCGTGGAGGCAGAGCTTTGGGGCAGCCCACGGGGTTTGGGTGGTTCTGCTGCCGCAATGCGAAGGGCTGAGGAAGCACAGGCAGAGACGGGATGTCTGTAAAATAAATCATCTCTTTATTTTAGGTCACGTATCCAAAGACGAGTTCTCCCTCTCTACTTCCAGGAAGGGTTTTTCTCCCCTAAATGAAATGGCAACAAAGTCGTGGCAGCTACGTAGGACAGGAGGGGCTCATGCTCCGGGCAGCGCTGGGGGCATCGCTCCCGGCCAGACCTCGCCTTTGAGACCCTCACTGCAAAGCCCTGGGAGCGCAAGCATGCCGCGCAGGGGCCCTTCCTCCTGCTCAGCACGAGCAGAACCGCACCAAGAAATAACAATCATGAAATCATAATTAAAAAAAAAAAAATCATCTAACATTTTTTCTCCCCCAAAATCAAGCCTGGTATCTAAGGCAGACAGCCCAAAGAGCAGCCCGAGATCCCTCTCCCTTCCCAGGAGCAGGGATGCCCGGTGCTGGCAGCAAGGCAGGGCTGGATCCTGGCAGCCGACAGGCGCGTCCCAGCACCACGCACCCAGCTCCTTTCTGTCTGGGTTGACCCCCCGATTCAGCCCCGCTGCAGGATTGACCCCGCGGCCCTTTTCGGTCGCGTGGCCGTCGGTCACCGCCCTCCTCCTGGCTGCAGGAGCTTCCCACCAGCTTCCACACGCAGCTTCTCAAATGCCCATCGTGAAGGTCAGTCTCTCTCCAAGGAGCCCAGGGGCCTTGGCATGAGTCCAGCACCTTCCTTCCACATCCGGGCACCAAAATACACTGTCGGGCTCCTCCACGACCCCCTTTCAGGCTCCTTGCGTTATTGCCGTGCCCCCGGAATTTGCAAACGGGAGCGGTCAAAAGGCACAGGACTGAGTTCAAGGCAGATGTGAAATGCAGCATATTTAAGGCTTTTGCTTCTTTTAAATTAATAAAAAAAATAAACGGGGAAGTTTTGGATCCTGGTTTCCTGAGCGCGGTCGGGGCTGGCCAGGGCTCGGTCCACTCGCCCGCTAGGTGAAGGACCAGAGCTGGTGGGGGTCCGAGGGGTTGCAGGGGACCATCGAAGGGTGCTTGCCTCGTGCCGTCAAACACGTGCGGGAGGCTGGGTTTTTAATCAGCCGGTCCTGGCCGAAAACAAAAGACAGCGCCCGGCTCAGCTCGCCCCAAAGGACAGGAGCCACATCCTGTGGCGCTCCCCGGGGGCACCGCGTGGGGACGGGGCTGCTCACCTGCGCCAGCTCCCACTCCTCGTTGGGGGGCACCCGCGTGGGCTTCCCCCGGTACTGGCAATCGCCCAGCTCGGCCAGCCCCGAGCCCGCCCGCAGGCACAGCTGCTTGCCGATGTTGTGCCGCAGGTCCCGCTGCGTCGTGTACTCGAAATACTGCGGGGGGGCAAGAGCAGGGGAACATCAGCCCCTCGCCAGCTGCACCCCGATCAAACAACCCGTGGGGGAAGCACGGGGGGGGGCTGCAAGAGGGGCAATGCTCCCTGGGGTTGTGCAGGTGCCTACCTGATTGCCCCCCATCCCGTGGCACGGGTACATGATGAGCGGTTTCCCACCGTGGTTGTTCTCACCGACATCCAGGCAGCTCTTGGTGCCCTCATTTTTAATCTGCAGGGAAAAAAAACCAACAACAATAATAAAAACGGGGAGAGCGGAGAGCTCAGCCCCACGGATGGAGCCACGCTCGGTGCTGGGGTCGCAGGGCACCTAAATATTGCTGTGCAAACATGGTGCCGGTACCAGGTCCGGGTCCCTCGTCCTTTCCAGGACGCGAGGAACGCCCACGGCAGCGCCTCCTCCTCGCCAGCCGGGCGATTCACGCGGCTCAGAGCGAGAGCCGCCCGGCCAAAGTTTCAGGAAATAGAAGCGGATTAAAACCCGGGTGGGAGCCAGCGCCGAGCCCCCGGCGGACACGTAACCACGCTCAGCTTCCCGGGCAGCTGGTCCCGCGAGCCCGAGGAGGGGCACGTGCAGGCAGGCCACCGGGTGCCAGCTCAGAGGAGGGGATTTTCGGCAGCTCCCTCCCTACGGGCAGAGCCAGCGCTCCGCGACCTGCCCGTCCCCCTCGGCCTTGTCTCTTGGCACAGATCATTTGTTTTTTTTTGGGGTCCACCTCATGCCTGTCAATGCCCAGAACTGATGGCATGGGTTAGGAAAACTTTCAGCTCGGGAAATTTTCAGCTCTTTTGCCTGATTTAACCCATGCGACAGCCCCTCCGGGGCCCCGAAACCAGCTCTGCTGGATTCCAGCTCTCAGCTTCATCTCTTCACTGTCAGCCGGAGCCCGAACCAGCCCCATCAGCTGAACCAGAAAGGCAGGGGCCCCTCCAGCACCCTGCTCCGGGCTGCCTTAAATGCAAAAAGCAAAGCCCAGCCTGCTGGGGACGTTGCTGCCGCCACTGTTTCTAGCAGAGGGAGCAGCCCAAGGGGCAGCAGGAGGCTCCGCACCCCCGTACTTACCGCCCCATAGAAAGTGGGAGTCAGGTCGGGGACGAACATCTCCGGGTAGATGGTCTGCAGGTACCAGGTGAAGTTCTTGCAGTGAAGCTGCTCCCTCAGCTTGCGCCGTTCTGTAATGTCACCATACGTCTTCTATCGACAAAGTCACGTGAGAAAATTAAACTAACCTCCGAAGCCAGCCAGGAAACCCCCCCCGAGCCAGCACAGAGCTTTGTCCTCCCAGCTCTGCCATCGTCCGTCACATCACTCCCGAGTCTCGCTGCAGCCAGGACCGAGACAGGCTCTGGGGTCCCGCGAGACACTGCTGGTCCCAGGCAGGATTTGGCCGCTCACACCTGGGACGTTCTGGTGTCAAAGCAAAGCTGAGCTGCCGAAAAACCTTTGGTGCTGTAAAATAACCTGTATTTTTCTGCTGGAAAATGCTACGGCAAAAAAGGGCATTTTGGGGGCTGTATCTTTCCACCCGCATTTGTTTGCCCAGCTCCAGGCTGAGCTTGCAGATCCCTTGCATCTCCCTCTGCTCAGGCCTCAGCTCCGTGCAGGATCAGGCCCCCAGGACAGCAAAACCACCGCTGGCGTGCATGGTACCTCTCTGGCCATCTGCGCAGCCTGCTGGTTCCTCCTGTAGAAGATCTCCTTGTAGCTGTCCATCCAGACCTCGGCCAAGCGGACCTGGTTCCTGGAGATCACCTGCGTGCCCTTGGGGAAGGTGTGGGGGCTCTTGGAGCGGAAGACGTGGCCCACAACGGAGCAGGGGATGATCTCAAGCTGGCCCCCGCACTGCCAGACCTGTGGGGACAGGACACGGGGCTCCAGCACCCCCTGAGGGCATCGGTGCCCCCGGATAAAGGGCATTCCCCAAAGCCGTGTTTTAAAGAAGGTGCCTTGCCCTCACCCTGAAGGACATTTCCACGTTCTCGCCCCCCCAGATCTCCATCTGATCATCGTAGGAGCCGATGTGCTCAAAATAGGACCTGGAAATGGCGAAGAGGCCACCGGCAAAGGTCGGAGATCTACAAGACAGAGAGAAAACAGGCTGGAGGGAGGCTGCCTGCACCCCCCCTGCGCCTCCACCTGCAAAATGGGTTAAAAAAAAAGTAATAATCTGAATTTTGGGGACACCACAGAGCAGCTGCAGCCCCTGTGCTGAGTGGTACGGGGCTGCTGAGCGCCTTGCAGCAGCACCCCCAGGCACCCCTCCTCGAGCTCCCACAGCTGTGGGAGAAGGGACATGGCCAGGACAGAGCCGCTGCCAGGAGGGGACAGCAGGAACGTGGTGGCAGCACAGCAGCGAGGGGCCTCGCTGCTGGTTCACGATTCAAAGCGAGAGGAGGATATTATTACCGAAAACCTATCGCAGAAAAGAAAGGCAGAGATTAGCTCAGTGACCGGGCACCCTATTCACTCCTCCGGCTTTTCTAATCTGCTCCATCTGATCTTTACAAGAGGAAGGCTGGAATAGAAACTTGCTTTTATTCAGGAAAAAGGAGGGGGGAAAAAAAAAAGAAGGGGGCTTGTTGAGTGGCTGCGTTCCTGCCGAGAGGAGCGGAGAGAGATTAGACGCTGCTGGGAGCCAAACTGTCGGAAAAAGGGACCTTTATTGGGGCAGGGACGTCGCCCGGGTGACCTCTGCACAAAGCCAGCCCTGCTGCGGGCAGGATGCGGCCACGGCCAAGCACAGTGTCGGGTATCTCCCGGTGGGGCTGCTGGGCTCAGCGAGGGGCACCAGCCGGAGGTGCAGAGGGGAACCCCCCCCTTTCACCAAGCCTTTGTGGGGACACGGCTCCGCAGCACCCCCGTGGTCTTGCAGCTATGCCAAAATCACCCCCTGGCTGCTTTGAGGGGCCGGGATGAACAAGGGGCTGGTTTTGAAGGGGTTACACTGACCCATCGGGCATTCTTCCTGCATTACTTCCAACCCGCGCGGGGTCCCTGCCTGCTCGCAGGCTGCACTCCACACACCCAACCCCTGCACATCTGCCTGCAGACAGCCCCAGCTCCCCTGGGGGAAGATTTTCTCCCGCTGTTTAACCCCACAGGGAGAAGGAAACCCCACGGACGTGGTGAGCAGGCTGCAGCCTGCGAGCAAAGCAGCATGCTTGGGTGTTGGGGGGTTTCTCTGCATGCATAACGGGGTGGGAAGAAAGAAAACGCGAGGTGTCTCTGTGCAGCCCGACCCGCAGGTAACATCCCCTGGCTGCTGTGCCAGCGCAGGCAGCCACCCGGTGCCCAGGCTTTCCAAGTGCAAAATAAAAGGCAGCAATTAAGCGCTTAACGAGAAACTGTGCAAGAACTGAGATACAGCTGGAGGCGATTTAAAAGCTCTTCTCATAGAAGTCACGTTTATGACTCTGCGCTCACCAAAGCCACCCTGAAGTTTCCCCTCCACTACCTGCATGGCCCTGACCTTGCCTGAGCATCCCCTCCTGGGAGAAAGCTGCCCGAGATGCCCTGACCCGAGCATCCCAGGGGTGGATCCCCTGGGAGTACACAGCTTCACCCGCCTGGCCTCAAAGCTGTGGCTGGCAGAGAGAAAAACACCTGGGAAAACCCCATCTTGCTGGGAAAGGAGGAAGATCGACCGGAGGAACCGGCAGCTTCCTGGCACGGGACAGCTGGGGCTTGCACGCAGCTCCGCCACCTCGCCTGAGCATCGCCTGCTCGGCCGGCTCACTGCACAGCTTTTGGGTCTGGAGAGGATGCCAACACCCCCTGCCAAGGCTTACTTGATGGGGTAGGTCTCATCCTTCCTCCGCTGCCTCTCCCGGGGCGGGACGACCTCCCAGCCGAAGGTCAGGCTCCAGTCGAAGTTGCCCCGGCTGTGCTGCTTGCCGTACTGGACCGGCTTGGAGAACTCGAAGGTGTTGAGGTCGATGGTGGTGATGTCGGGGCTGACGACGGCCGTGGGCTCTTCGGCGATGCGGGACAGGAGGGGCTCCAGCCAGCCATGGAAGCACTCACCTGGGGGCATGGGGAAGGGTGAACCGACCTCGCGGGCACCACCGTCGCCTTCCCCTCTCCTTGGGGACCGGGGGGCACCCGCTTGTGGGACGGGGCGGGGGGTACTCACAGTGAGCATCCAGGAAGGTCAGCACCTCCCCGCTCGCCACACTGGCCCCCAGCAGCCGGGCCGTTATCAGCCCTTTCCTCTCCTCCTGCCGCACCACCCGCACGATCTGCAGCTGCTTCACGTAGCGCTCCAGCTCGTCCTTCAGGTAGTCTGGGGGGGGCCAGGGAGGGAGGAGAGCCACCAGCTCCAGGTGAGTGGGGGGTGCTCAGCCCCAGCTCCTCACGCCCAGCCCACGGGGTCCCTGCCCCTTGGAATTGGGGTAGGGGCTTCCCCAGTCCTGCTTGGACCCTGTGCTAGGGTTGGGGTCCAACCGCAAGCTTGGGGAGACACAAATCCTCCCCGTTCCCCCAGCCCAAGAGGTTTCAGTTGCTAAAAACTAGGCTGGTGATAAATCCCCGTGCTGCCCTGACCCGAGGAAATGAACTCCCAGATCCACGCCTTGGCTTTTCCAAGGTCTTTTTCCAGCAGCCTGGGGAGAGGCTGCTCCAGCCCTGCCCTCAGGTTACACCTGCTGCCCGTTTTCATGCAGCCAGGCCACAACCTCTTGGCCAAGGACCGGCCAAAAGCTCGCTGGGGCGGAAAGACAGTTGCACCCAGTTGCACCCGGTGTCACCCCGCGCAGAGAGCACGGAGAGGACGACCTGTGCTTGGGGCAAGAAAACCCAGAAAAGAATAGCTGCCGCGTGAGAAAGCCCCAGAGTGCTTTTCCCGGGGATGCTGTCTGCTGAGTGAGACATCGCTCTTGCCCCATAGGATGTCCGCACGCCCCAGGGGATGTTTCAGGCACGTACACCCTTTTATTCCAAGGTGCTGTCGTGGCACACGCAGGTTTCTGCACCCTGGAAGCTCACGCAGCTACCATGGGCGGAAACAGAGCGTTTATCTCCAGGACAGGGCAAGGGTAAAGTCTGCTCCTCTCCTGACATTGAAACATGTCATTAGTTTGCTTTGGGTGTAACTAATTAAGATTGCCAAATTGCGGTGTAGCGGGTGAACAAGCTGTTTGCCGAGGTGGCAAGGTGTTTGCAGGAGGTGGGAGGAGCGCCTGGGTTTTATCCGGGGGCTTTGTTAAAAGGAATTAGCAGCGTGGAAGGAAAAAACCCAACGGTGCTCACAGCAGGTACGAAACAACATGGGAAAATGCCCGTCCATGCCCTGAGCCACTCATCAGAGCTTTCTGCTCTTCCTTGCAGCAGCTCAGCGCCGCTTCCAGCTGCTCACGGGGAGGCAGCGATGCTCCTCGTCCCCCCGTCCTGCAACCTCCCGCATCCCCCCGCTACCAGCCCCAACCCACCGTCCGTGCTGGCGTCGTCCACCAGGATGATCTCCTTCAGCAGCACGGCCGGGGAGGCGTGCAGGACGCTGTACACCGTGCGCAGCAGCGTCGACCAGGCTTCGTTATGGAAGACGATGACGACGCTGGTGGTGGGCAGGGGTGGGCAGCGCTTGAATTTCTGGTCGATGCACCTAAGGGGGGCGGGTGGGGGTTGGAAAAAAAAAAAAAAAAAAAAAAGAAAAAGCAGAATTTAAGCACGACACGGATGGGACGTGAAGAACCAGCGGGGCAGGGATGCCAAAAACAAAATACCCCTTGTCCCCCCGCTGGGGCGTTCTGCATGGTGAGGCAGCAGCACCGGCAGCCCCCGCGGCTCTCGGCTCGCCACCACTTTGATTTCAATTGGTTTCTACCTCTTCCCCCCCAGCCCTGCCGCTGCCACCTCCGGTTGAGTGAATAACATTCCCGTCCCACCCCAGACCCGGTGTCCCCCCATTGTCACTGCTACACCTGCTAGGCACGGATAATTGCCTGCTGGCTTGGGGCTGGGGGGGCCGGTCTGCGCACCAGGGCTGGGTTTCTACCTCCTATTCAAGCCCTTTTTCTCCAGGAGCCCCCCCCAGACCCACCCCCGACCAGGCAGGGGCTGGGGGCACGCTCTAATCCGGCGGCCCAGCGCCGGAGGGCAGGCGGTGCAGTCTCTGGAGCTGAGGCTGCTTCCTTCGCCCCCCTGCCTGGCCGGCTCTGAGGCTGTTCCACTCGGCTAAGAAAAGAAAAAGTCAGATTATGGCGGAGCTGGCCGAAATAAAAGAGGGAAGGGAGGAGCTGGGGGAGATGCTGGAGCCAGCCAGCCGTGGGGCCAGGAGCAGGTACTTGGGGACACAAAGAGCCGCCGCACGCTTTCACCCGTTGCAATTAAAAACCAAGCACGAGGCAGACAGAAATGAGGGGAAATTCTGGCTCCCCAACCCCCTGGCCCCAAAACAGTGAATTTCTGCCTCCTGTGCCAGGCTGCTACTCCACTGATAGCAGAGGCAGCGAGCCTCGCTTTTATTTCCCCTTAAACCTGCCCTGGAAGGAGCAAATGAGGATGGCAAACGAGCCCAGGGCTACGCGGTGGTGCAGAGGGCTCTTACTCGGGTGGGCGGCTGTCGGGTCCCAGCGCTCGCTGGAGGGAGATGCGGTCGCTGGCGAAGGCGTTGAAGCAATGCTTCTCGTAGCCCCGCTCCTTCTCCTTGGTCTCCTCCGGCGTCCACTGGTCCTTCTTGAAGGCTTTGCCGTCAGCTCCCGGGCTGTTGGGGTCCTGGGGGGGCCGCTCCATCAGCGGGCGCAGCTCCGCCGCCGTGTAGAAGCCGGGCAGGCAGGAGCGGGCGCTGCGGGGCGGCTCCTCCGGCTGCACCGGAGCCCCGATCTGCAGCTTGGGCATCGAGTCCCGAATGTTGTTGACGGCCCCCAGCATCAGGTCGATGACCTGGTCCTTCCCGTGGACGATGTTTTTCAGCCAGGGCTCCTCGCTCGGGTCTCTGTCCCCGACGTCCTTCTGCAGGATGAAGAGGAAGAGGACGAAGATGGCGCCCACCAAAGCCACCTTCAGCGGGCTGTAGCGTCGCCGGAGGAGCCTCATTCTCCACGTGGCGGCCGCGCCGTCCTCCCCACGTGTCAGCGACGCGTGTTTAGGGACACGGGGTCTCCAGACGCTTCATGGTGACGTGCTGCGCTCTGCTAGCCTGGGGAGGAGGAAAAACACCCGCAGGTTAATTCCCAGACCGCAGTCAACAGGATGCACTTTGGCTGCGATATATAAAGTTCACTCTCCGCGGGGCAGCGAATGAGTCTGGCTCTTGGCATCGCTGCCAGCAAGCAGAGCCTCTCCCACGTGGCACCTCCCAGTCCCTCCAGCCCACAAACCCACGCTGAAAATAAAACGACACACAAAAAGCGGGGCTTGAAGGAGGCTGCGAGCTGTGCCGGCTGCTGCAGCATCACCCCGCAACCCTGCGCACGGGGAAGGAGCCACGCAACGGAGCTAAAAGAGCCGCTAACTTCACTCTAACATCCCCAGATACGCAGAAAAAGCCTTTCCCAGATACTTTTCCTGCCTGCAGCATCGCTGGGAAGGAGAACACGTGCAAGTCCCCTCGGAGCTTCACTTTTTGCTGAAGGGGAGCAGCAGGTCCAGCGCCTGGCTCTGCCCCGGCCGAGAGCTCTGTGATGCTGCCGGGACTGCCGAGCTCTGCCCCTGGCAGCGAGCCTCCCGCCGCCGCTCTTTGTGAGCTGCTGCCACCGGAGCATGGACAAGCTCCGTGGGAGCCATTCACCGGCATCTCCCCTCCTCCTCTTCAGAATCTCCCCCTCCTTTTTTTTTTTTCCTGATGCTTTGGAAATTGTGAAGCCCCCCCACAGCGCCCTGGAGTGGAAAAGGGCACCTGCCATCAACTTCAAGGGCGAGGAAGCTCAGCTTGGGGCTCCTTATTCTTCCGCGGCTGTGCGAGGCTTTATGGGCCGGGGGAATAAAGCGGCGGGCTTGTAAAGGAGGAGGAGGAGGAGGAGGAGGAGGAGGGACAGCCCGGTCCCTGCACCCGAGGTCACCGCTTTTAGGAAGGGCTGCGGGATCAAAGCCGGCAGCCGGAGCATGCTTCACTGCCAAGTGCGCCTGCAGGGAGGGGTACCGGCTCCCGAGGAGGATGCTGAGAACCACTCAATGCAGGGGGGGAAAAAAAAAAAAAGCAGAAGTAAGGAAAAAAAAAACTAATTCTCCCCGTTCCACTTGTTTCAGAGCTGAGCTCCCGCCTCACTTGAACCCCTGGGTCCTGAGGTTCTCAAAGCCTTGTGTGGCAAGGCGAGGCAGCATCAGGCAGTGAGAAGTGACTTATTTTGGGGAGAAAAACCTATTTCCACTCTCCCCACATCTCTCCAACAATCCCCTGCCTGCCACGTTGCTGTGACCACACTAATGAAGTGCTCGTTACCCGCTAATAAGCCCCAGCACGGCATCCAGGGCGAAGGCACCGCTTAGCACACAACAGCGGCTGCAGCCCCCAAGGGTCCATCCCAGGGGGGCTCCTACCTCAAACCGCAGTCCCATGCCCTGCCCGAAAAGCAACAAAAAACCCCTGACAAGCAGCAAAACAACCCCTCGAGGCTGAAATCTCAGACCAGCCCTTCCCCGAGGGCTCTCTCCCCGCTTTAACCTCCGGCGGGTGTTGCAAGCGAACCACGAAGAGTGGAGCTTGCGGGGTTTGTAGAGACGGCATCGAAAGGACAAACACGAGCCACGGGACGTTTCCTCCCGAAAGCCAGCAGCCACCGAGTGACACCTCCGCAGCGGTGCGGGCGCTGAGTCAGGGCGCAGGGTGGGTCCCCAGGGTGCCTTTTGCAACGAGCTGCGGTGGGAGCTCCCGCACGCTGCTTTCTGCTCCCAGCCCTCCGCCACAAACCTGCTTCCCACAGGTCGAAGCCGCCGGCGGCCCCGCTGGGCATCACCCCCCGAGCTCCCTCCTGGCCACAGCACCCCAAAAATCCCCCTGGGACGGGGCTCGCCAGGCACCCAGCAAAACCAACGGCGGAGTGAGCGCATCGCGGCTGCGCAGTGTTGGTCCCCAGCGGAGCCTGTTGCATTCAGAAGAGGTTAAAAAAAAAAGGAAAAAAAAGGAGGGTTGGTTGAAATAACCACCAGCATGGTCAAACCGAGGGTGGCAGCGGGACGGAGCCCGTGTGGCGGGGGTTCCCACGCAGCTGCGACACCCAGCGCTTCCTCTTTGACGCCCAAGGGAGGAATTGGTGGGGAAGCTCTCGTAGCTGAAATCGGGACCTTCCTCCGGGGAAGGAAGCACCGCGGGGGGGACAAATAAAGGAAAAACAGAGAGACCTCGACGCCGCGCCCCGAGCACACGGCCTCGGCTCCACGTGGCAGCGGGCCGACGGCAGCATTGGGCTCCGGGTGCCAACGGCCCCCTGGGACCACACCAGCGGGGCGCAGCCCCACGGTGCGACTGCTCTGTGCACACCCAGCTGAGGGCCGGGGGAAATCCGGTCCTGTTCCCCGTGGCTCCAAGGAACGGTTATTGGATTGGAGTCACCGGTTCTCCCCAGAGCATTACAGCACGCTTTAATTTTAAGCAGATTGGTAAAAAACAGTGAAACGGGGTGGGAAAAGGGAACGTGAGCGCAGCTTGGTGCCCGGGGGTGGCCCTGGGGGGTAGGAGGGCTCCCGCCATCACCGGCTGGCCCCGAGCCGCTTCCCTCACCCTGGCCGGGATGAGGGCCCCGGGAAGGGCTCCGGGAAAGGCTCCGGGAAGGGCTCCGGGAAGGGCTCCGGTCCCTCCAGAGCCGGGACACCGGGGCCAGGAGCGTGGTGTGGGCTCTGCCTACCGGGGGTGAAACGGGAACCGGGACCCCTGGCCGACTTCGGGCCGGATCCTGCCCGCCACAGCGCCCCGAGCCCCGCAGCACCGGGACCCGCTGGGTTACACCGGGGGGCTCCGTGCCGGCCCCGAGCCCGCTGCACCGGCACCCCCAGGGCACGGGCTGAGCACCGAACCGGCTCCGTTCCGGTCCCCAGCACCTTCCCCCGGGCACCCTCGGGGCACGGACTTCGCACCGGGACCGGGACCGGGACCGGGACCGGGACATCCCCCCCCAGCCCCTACCCCCCCTCACCTGGCTCCGTAGCGGCGGCGGGCGCGGGGCCGCAGGTGCCGGGCCGGGGCCGGGGCGTGGCCGGGGGGCGTGGCCGGGGGCGTGGCCGGGGGGCGTGGCCGGGGGCGTGGCCACTGCCGCCACCTGCCACCGCCCCGGGGCACAGGTGTACGGCGCCCGCGCCGCGGTCCTAGCGCCGCCCGCCCGACGGCTGCCCGGCCAGGGGGACGGGACGGGGCGGGGCGGGGCGGGGCGGGGCGGGGCGGGGGGGGCCGTAGGGGTCCGACACCCCGGTACCGGCCCCGGCGGGGCTCGTCGGGGGCACCGGGGCATGGCGCTGGGGGTCCTGAGAGCCACGGGGACCTCTAGGGGCTGCAGGGGCCTGGAACCGGGGGTCTTGGGAGCGATGGGGACCCAGAGGGGCCTGAGCCGTGGGTCTGAGGGGGGGCAGGGTCTGCAGGGTGCTGGGAGCTAGGGGGGCCGCGAGGGCTGGGCAGCGGGGGTCTGGGCAGTGGCCGGCCTATAGAGGCCATAGGGGCCTGACACCTGGGGGGCTGGGGAGCAGCAGGGCCTATAGATGCCTGGCACCACGGTGCTGGGAGTCACAGGGGCCTATAGAGGCCATAGGGGCCTATAGGAGCCTGATCCTGGGGTTCTGGGCGCCAGTAAAGGCCTGAGAGCCCGGGTGCTGTAGGTCCTGTAGCATCCGGCTGCCAGGAGCTGCAGGGGCAGGGCCTTGGGAGAGCGGCACCGGCTCGGCGCGGGTGCCCTCCCTGCTGGTGCTCAGTCCTTGCTTTGTGTTGCGTTTGTTATTCTCGTTTGTTAATTATTCCGTGGTGGCAGAGCCACTACCAAGCCTCCGCAGCTCCCAGCTCGGTGGCAGTGTTTCGCTGAGCTTGGGCTTTATTTACAGTCCTTTTTATCAGGCTGCAATAATTGCTGGTAATGTTTTCGTGTGCAAGTGGGTAAACAGACTATCGACACTGAAACTTGCTAATTATTCCCATCTCTCTGTCGTCCCTATTTAGCCTTTATCTTCTCACTGACCTGCTGATGGCACCAGTTTGCTGCTTTCCAGCAGCGCCACAGATCGGGACGGGGACGCGCATCCCCGCGGCGTGTGATGGAGCAGCAGCCCCAGGCCGTGAGCCCCTGCTCCACGCGCCCCATTTCCCTTGTCCTCAAGCCCCGTGTTTAACGCTAGATGGTGGTATCTTCATGAAGCTTCGACCTGAGGACTGCCAGCTGCTCGACACTGCTGATGGCAGGAAAACTCCCTGGAAAAGCCAGGTGAGATAGCGGTGGTGGGAGAGAGACCCTCCGGAGAGCATCGGTGGAGGAAGGACGTGGTTGGGGACAATGTGGCAGGTACATGCATGGGCAGTCCTTTCTGCAGGGGGTTTCTGCACATGGAAGGAAGGGCACAAGCAGCCCCCAGCCTCCCCGCCCATCTCTGTCACGACATACAGAAGGGCAGAGGAGCATGAGGGAGATGCTGGAGGCACCAGGGAAAGCCCAGCAGCTTTCTCTGGGCTCCCAAAGGCAGAAGGGACGAGTGCTGGGAGGATTTTAATCACCCGTCAGAGAATTTTTGTTGGCTCCTGTGCTCTACAGAGGATTTGGGGATTTGAGCTGGGGTGGGGTGAGTACTAATTTGGATTATTGGGATATTAGCTTGAATATTAGCTGCCTTACAGAGGATAAGCTTTGTGGCGGTCAGTGTCGCAGATGCACAACTACCCAAGCAGCCTCCACATTAAAGCAGCAACAAATTGCTTGAGAAGGGCAGGGGAAAACTAAGTAACAGAAAAGGCAAGTGTCTTACCTGGCATGGTGCAGAGAAGAGCCAAAACTCGCCCGCCACAAGGCCACCCATGGCCTTCATAATAGTCTCCTGTGCTTTCCAGAGCTAATTTTAAACCCTGGGTTTGCACAGCAGTTGCCTGTAATTCACTGCTGCTTTATTTCCTGTCTCGCTGCTGTGCAGAGGTTTCGCTCTTAACACAAAAAACTGAAGGGAAATTCCCTGCCCCAAATTTTTCTGTTACTGATCTTTTTCAGTTGCGACGCGCCGAGCCCGATGTCACGCCGCGGCTACCCAGCTGGGGGAAGGAGGGCCCCCCCCAAGAGTAAGTGTGGTCCTGCGGAGAAGGGAGCTTTGGGGCTTCATGGGGTCCACGCAGGGCTGCGTCGCGGGGAACAGGGTGGGAATGGGCTTTTCTCCTCATTAAACCAGCCCCAGTCCCCAGCGCCATGGGAGAATGCAGCCGATGGCACGTCCTTCCCCTCCGAGTCACTCGGTGAGCGACCGAGTCCCCGAGTTTTTGTTTTTGTTCTTGGACTGCTTCTTTAATTGCGATTTGAAAAACGCTTTTCAAGATTACACAGGAGATTAAAATCTCCTGCCCTCCTAATGTCACAGTAGTAATTTGGGGGAAATTAAGAAGCGCTGAACGACTGAAAAAACAGCAGGAATCTTAAAAAATCAATACAGGCTTACTTGGGAATGACAGCTCCAAATCACACACTTCTTAATAATTAATTGGCATAGTTATATATAACTCCTAGGCAAAATATACCCTCTTAATCTTTAATTTGATATGTTACCAATGGAGTTAGCTGCTTTGGAGGTTGCAAAGTTTATATCCTTGGCTTTTAGGAATCAGTGGGACCCAAACAGCTGAAAATACAATCCAGCTATCATCACGGCTTGTTTGTGGGCTAAGAAGCGCAGAAATACCCTGCTCTGGAAGCGAACCTTACCATTTTGTCTGAAGTTTTCTTTGCGCTCGGTGCGTTTCCTTCACGTCGGCTGGGATTTCTGCCCTTCGCCCCTACCGGGGAATCCACAACACCCTGGGTGCCAGAGGAGGTTTCATCAAACCCATCAGCTGAGCCTCTAATTACAGAGCCAGAGCTTAAATTCACAGTGCTGAGCAGCAGCGAACCTGGAAAATATGACAGGAAGCAAAGCTGATTTGCATGTTTATGCTAATCGAGATTGCACAAATCTTTCAAATCAAAATGTACTTTGCAGATGGCTTGCAGATTTATACCAAGCTTTGGTTTTATTTATTATCTTTCAGACTGGTAATAATTGGTGCAATATGGTAAAACTGGAAAGCCTAATCCACAATACAGCTGTTAAAGCAGTGAGAAATGTACTGAACACAACGCAGAGATTTTTCTTTGTAGTAACAATATTTGGTTAAAGCATACCATGTGGGCATGAGCTAGATTTTCATTTGCAGAGCATTTTCAGGAGCAGAATGGGCAGCTCAGGGCTGAGCATCTCAAGAAAAGGGAATTGAGCCCCCATACTTGGACCTCTTTCCCTGCTGGTGTTCGTTGCCAGGAGTTTGTTTGCTCTCACACCACTGCACAAAAAAAATAAATCCCCCGAATGCACAGCCCTTGGTACTAAATGAATGCTAAATGCAAGTTTCCAGGTAGACTCTTGCATAAATGGGACTTTTTGGTGCTTTGGAGCTGATCTCATGGCAGCTGCAGGCTGAGAGGTGGAAGAGCCCAACTTCGCTGTTGAGTTATCCCCTGATTTAGACAGAATCACTTCCCTTTTCAGTTTTTCTCTTTTCTATGTAAATAGCAAGAGAACTGGAACTGGCAGTGCTTCTTTCTGCACAGCCTCATATGCACAAGCTGCGATCTCTGGAGGTCTCGCACCACGACTGAGCATGGTCCTCCCCAGCTCTGGGTAACCTTGGTGGCTCCTTGCCGCCTTTGAAAAACACGCAGCCGGTCATTTCCTCTTGTTTTTTTTTTTTTTTTTTTTTCCTGATTAGGCACAATGGAGATGGACAAAATATTCCTCCAGCTGTGTGAGGAGGTTACCAGGCTGCAGGATCTGTGTGCGAAGCAGGGCAAGCTCCTCCAGAAGCTGACTGCCAGGAAGGGCCCTGTCCTCGGTAAGCAGCAGGGCTGGGGAGGGCGTGCTGAAATTGCTCTTTCACTAAAAAGAGCAGATCCACACTGATGGGAGTGATTTGAACCTTTGTCCTCATGCTGGCAAGAGGTTTGCTGCCAGAAGTGGGGGTGACATTAAAGCAGGCTTAAGGCACGCATGCTCCACTCCCTGTGCTGGCTGTCATAGCTTTTTGGCTTCGCCTTCACCATCAAACCAGGAGTAATGTGTGTGTCTGCTTCGAGTCATGTTAAAACCACCACAGGCTGCTATTTACATGTGTCTCCCCTGGGGAGAGTGGGAAGGAGCTGGGGCAGATGGTACTCATTGCCTAGAGCATTTTTGGAAGGCAGCGGTGGTGGTGGAGCCTCCTTGGACTGCAGATTGCCTGGGTGAATGTTCTCGCCCAGCAGCCTGCCTGGTTTTCCAAGAAATCTCCTGGTCCCCCACCATGGCCCATGTGCTCATCTGCCCCCCCCCTCCCCCCCAGCAGTCACATTAATCTTGCAGGGTTTTGCAAGTTTTTCCTGACCTTACAGGGTGTTTTCTGTGGTCAGGAGGGATTTGCCCAGACGAAGGGCTGCCATGTGCTGATTTTGCAGCTGGGCAGCCCCGCGCGCTCCCCAGCCCTGCGGTAGCCTCGTTTCCCCCGTGAGGAAGGGGGCGAGCTTGCAGCATCACCATCTGCGCGTCCTTCCCTCGGGGCTCGCACGCAGATAAACAGCTCCAAACAGTACCCAAACCAGCGCCATTATGCAGGGACGCAGCGATATCTCCGCATCTCCCCTCCTAGGACAGTTAATGCTCTTCCTCCAACTCGCATCCCTTTCTGGCTCTCCTCAGATGCCGTTTCTTTGCTGCTCCAGCCTTGTATTTGCTGCCACCCCCTAGCCGTGGGGGCAGCGAGCTTTGCTTGCCTACTCCCCCCCGTGGAGATAATGCCCGGTTGTTTCACTGTAGCACAAAAGGAGAATAAAGCGTGGGGAAGGGAAAACACAAATGCCACAAAACCCCAGGAATGACCTGTTTTCTTTCAAAGATATCCCCATGTCGCTGCCGATCCAGTGCACGGAGGACACGGTCACGGAGGAAGGGGAAAGGCCACCGGGCAGCCAACAGAAGTGCCCCGAGGCCCCGGAGGGCTCTGCCCACCCCCTGGTGCAGCCGCACGCTGCCAACGCGCCCGGCTGTGACAGCAGGTACCCACCGAGTGCCCCAAACGGCAGTGTCTTCGACGGCGGGGCTGGAAGAGCAGCTCTTGCTGTGGCTTTTGGCAGCAACAAGGCAGAGAGAAGTGAGAAGATGGATATAGACACGTGGCTGAAAAACTGTAGGATGCTTCCTGTCATGAATAGCCCTGAGGAAGAAGTGAGAGCTTGCTGCAGCCCGCAGGAGTTTGTGGCACCAAATGCCGAGGCTGTGGACTCCTTCCTGACTCTCTTGGACCTTTATAAAGGCCCAGAAGCCCTTCAGAAGGAAGATGCTCCCAGTGAAAGCCCTCAGCCTGCTGAAGAAAAGGCGCCAGTAGAAATCCGAGGACCCATGAAGGTAAATTGTGAGGCTGGCAGGGATTTTTGTCTGTGAGTTTTGCATGCTCTTCCCAGTGTAACAGCATCTGCCAATCTTCATCATCCTCTCCATCAGCCCTGGTGTAACGTGGGGAGCTATGGCAGAGTAGAGGTTTATGGTTATGTCCTGGAAAGGCCTCTAGGCACCCTGTTATCCAGTTCTGAGGGGAATTAGGTCCATGAAAGTCCCTGGGATCTGGCTGCCAAGCACCTGATGCTCTTTGGGAGAAATCTCTCCTGTGATCCTTCCTGCTCCTGTCTGAGGTATTGAGGAAACCTTGAGGTGATTGATTCAGTCTGGGAAAGCCTGTATTGACCTCCTTTGGATCTGAAAATTAAATGAGTTCTTAAATATTTCCTTTATTCTCCGGTTTATCAGGTTCTGGTAAGGCTTCACAGTGTGCTATAGGTGGGACACCAATGCTGGAATGGCCAGTGAGTGTCCTCATAATGCCAAGCCCATTTCCTTTAATTCGTTTTCCCAAATAAGGCCCTTAAAAATTATTTCATGGCTGCTGTGGCTATACATTCATGGGGAAAGCTATCGATTTTCAGCCTGGGCTTTATTTAGAAGCTAGTTTATTTTTAAGAAGAAGGAGGAGAAGAAAGAAAGAGGAGGAAGCGGTGTCTGTCTGGTAAAGTCCTAATGTGCCTTATCAGCACTTAAATGATAATGGCACAAAAGGAAATTACAAATGCTCTCCAGTTTGCTTCTTACAAAAGCACTTTTCTCATGTTCTTGCTTGGGTAGTGATTATAGCGCTCAGGGGAAAGCGTTGGGTGATGGGGGAGGCTCAGGAGACAGCATCCTCTGGCAGATTTGGGCGAGGATGGAGCAAGGTGGGACTTGAGCTCCCCCAGAATCCACCCCAGGGCAGCAGCTCTTTGCCCAGCCCTCCTGTGGGCACAGAACCTGCTGTTGCTTTTGGAGGCTGTGCTTTGGTATGGTCAACCCTGGGATGTGGAGGCTTAGACACAACCAGGGGCTTGAGAGAGGCTGCTTCTGCCCTTCCCACTGACCACTTCTCCCTTCCCATCCCTGCAGACGTCCTGGACACCAGGCTGGATGCTGGAGGATGCTCCGCTCGGGCAAGGTGACGTCCTCGCCTCCGAGGCTGCTCAGACTTATGACATTTGCCAGGCGATTTTCCCCTCGGATGCGGCAGCCCAAGCAGACTATTTAAAGCACGTCTTAACCCATATGAAGTAGGACTTTCCACTCGTAAACCTGCATATTTGCACCGCGACCACGATGGGCTCTGGACTTTCATGAGATCCTGCTGCTGGATCAGCTCAGGCAGCAATCTTGTTCTGAGTAATCTGGCGTGCTCCCAAACTTGTGCTCCCATCCCTTGTGCCCTGCTTGATGGGCCAGCTGGGGGCTCTGGATGTGCTTTGGCTTTTTGAGCTTTGGGGATATCAAAGCAGCTTCTGTGCCAGGGTCTGGAGGTGTGTAGGGGATGTGGGGAGCTGTAACTCAGTGGGAAATGAACAGTTTTCAAAATTCTCCATAACCAGAAAGGTTGAAATATTTTTTCTGTAAATAGGGACATTTGAAAAGCATTGGCTTTTTACAAGAACATGGAAGGCTGGGTGAGAGACTCACAAGGTTTTCATGTCACTAAATCTGAATTTGCCTTTGAAGAGAGAGCCCTGGTGCTGGGGCTGTGTGTGCGATGTGGTCTGCTCCGTGGGGAGGGGCGATGGTGCAAAACTTCCAAGTCCGTTACCAGGAAGCGTATAACCGGGAACTGCCCTCACTCCTCATTAAAACCTCATCAGCTCCAGCTCAGTTGCTCACAAGAGTTTAATTGATCCCTCTCCAGGTGGGAAGAGGCTTCTCAGCACCCCTCGGCATGGGGTCAGCTCTCCTGGCTCGGTTCCTGCTGTGCTTAGGGAGCAGCTGCGATGAGATGGGCGCGTGCGGCATTGTCCTGTCTTTCTGTCCGGTCTCTCAGGGAAAATGACCTCTGAATGAAAGGCTCTGGGAGATGGCGGCTCGTTGTGACTGTGGCATGTGGAGGAGACAGCTTCTGCGGCTGGTGCTTTGCCTGAGCCTGGGTGAACTTTGCTGGGTTATGGTTTGTCCTCAAGCAAGGTTTCCATCTCGCCCTGAATAACAAGAGCAACACATTGAATGCAAGGGTGCCATCCCTGGGACCATAATTAAGATTATACTTGTTCATTAACAGCGCCTGTGACTTTGCTGTTGTATAGCATTCTCCATCAAGGTTTATCCATGTGTTTTGCAAAGGAATTTACCTGCAAAGGCAGGGAAACTGAGACACCAAATGCTGATTAGCTCCAAATCACCAGAGGCCTCTTTTTTTTTGTTTGTTTGTTTGAAAAAAGTTCATCTCAGGTCTTTATGTTTAGCAAGTAGTTTCTGAAACAGATTTGGCATCACATCTTTGAGGCAACTTGCACTGAAATCGATATCCAGGTTCTCCTCTGCTGCCACGGATCAGGATTAATTCCAGTCCCCAGCTCCAAAATCTCATCTTTAGCACCGCAGATAATGGCTCAAGTCTCTTCCCAGAAGCATGGCCGCGTTTGTGAAGTTGCTGTGACCACAGCGGAGCTGATGACAAACATCTGTGTGTCCTGAGGACCTCATCCTGTCAGACGGGCAGGGACTGACGTGCACGGGGCTGGGTGCTGAGCTGGCAGCACTGTGATCCCTGGCAAACCCGGGCTTCCCGGCTGTTTCTCCAAGGACCACGCTCCAGGATGAAGCCTGCAGCTCGTTTGCTTAGAGCCTCAGCTCGGAGCTCAGTTCCTCTCTTCACGCAGATGCCGGAGCGGCTCCATGAGCAGGATCAGGGCCCTTGTTTGGCTGGAGGTCAAAGTGGGTTTTCTCCCATCACGGTGCAACCTCCCCATTTGCATCTCCAGCTCCAAGTTTTATCCCATGGCTCCTCAATTTAATTAGATTGTGGCATGATTTTATAGTGTTTTGTGCTCTTGTTTAGGACCTGGAAGAAAATACCAGTTTCCAACATGCTGAATTACTGGAAGCACCAGCTCAAAGAGAGAGCCAGAGCGAGAAGGGCCATAAATTTATTTGGTATAAAATTGTAACAGCCATCCAAAACTTGCCGGAAGGAAGAAAACCATCCCAGTTCCTTCTGCTCCGAGAGCAAGTCCAGTAAATTTAATTTAAAAATCGCAGGCACAGATGGCTTTTCTCAAGAGTAAAAGCAGTCATGGCACAGCACTGGCTTCCGTGAGTTGTGCTTTGAAATGAGCCACGCATGCGTGTGTGCGTGGCATTGCCCGAAACAACATGAAAAATCACACCGGGCGCATTTGGGGTCACCCATCCCCAAATTTCGGCGTGATGCTCTGCCTGCGCTCCATCCCCGGTGACTCAGGCCGATTGAGCTGTCCAAGTTTGACCAACTAACTTCACCGTGTGGACTTCTTCGACGCGCTTCGTTATATTTTTAGATGTCGCGTTGTGCGGTGCAATTAGTCACCCCCCTCCCAGCCAGATGGTCCACGGTGACACAGGAGCTTCTTTTTTTAATCCGACACTTTCCATTGGCATGAGCATGCCTCTGCTTCCTAAATAACCTTAAGTATAGGGTGTTTGTTTTAGCTGCAGAGAGTGGGCGGCGTGTTATTGTTTTTCCCCAGGTTTGGCTCACCAGGGCTCCAGTGGGTGTCATTTCTGAAAAGTCAGGAGCAGAATGATGGCAGCTTCCAGTAAGGAGAAATTGGAAAATCAAGACTCGATGCACTGGATTAAACCTGCTGTAATTCTTGCTGCTGGGCGTGTGCGTCGGGCAGGCACAGGAATATGCGCATCCTCCCACGGCTCTTGTTTTCAAGGCTTGAAGAAGCTGAAGAAGGCGATCCCAGTGCTTCCCAGTGAGAACCAAGCCAGCCAAAAAGCAGCTGAACACCAGATTTGGGTGAAAAATGTTCACTCGTTGAGTTTTCTAATCGAGGAGCCGAAACTCTGTACGAACACCCACAAACTCCGATATCAGACACTTCTGAAGCCACGTTTCTAGAGGAGCCAAAAGAAACCAGGACCCCACAGGGCAGGAGGGGGGGGAGGTTTAATACCCCTCATGGGAACGTTATGAAATATTTAAATTTCCTATAGCGATAACAAATATTGCTCAAAGGAAAGAAGCTCTGTGATGACTGCAGTTGTCCCCAGTCTCTCCGTCATTCCCAGAATTGCCATCAGCAGTAAGAGGAGGGGGGATCATTGCCCCACAACCTGCAGCAGGACCCCTCCGTGCCACCGGCAAGAATAGGAAATCGCTACCGGCTGTTAATTAATAACCGACCCTCTGTTTTCGTCTCCCGTTAATGGAAGAGAAACGGTTCCTTATCCCGTCTCATTTGGCCGTGGACTCGGGGAGTCTGAAACTGGAACATGGAGCACAGGACGTACATTTCCAATCAATTAAAGAACTTTAAAACACGGTCATTTGAAGCGTTTTACTTATGAGAACTGAGAGCAATGTCCTGGGCTGGTGAATTTGGGAGGGGCTTTTGCCTTTAATGTAAGATTTGCCACAGGCCTTTCCTGGGGAAAAACATGGGGCTAACGGGAAGGGAGAGCGGGGCAATCCCTGCACCGCGGTGAGCCTCGCTGCAGGTCCCTTGTGAGAGTGATTTAAGGGTATTTTAGCGCTTGGTTTCCCTTGAAAATACGAAATGCTTTTGGGGTCATAGAGGAGATGAAGTTCTAGCGGCTGAGCCCATCCAGAGCCCCAGAACGCTGGGGGAAAAGCAGCGTTTTAATGTTTGCTGGCACTTTGTAAAATGCCTGTTGGAGGGCTTGGGGGGGTGAGGCTGGAGGGGGCTGGGGGGTGATGCTGGAGGGGGGACAGGGGTGATGCTGGGGGGGTGATGGAGGAGGCCCGGGGGTGATGCTGGAGGGGGGACAGGGGTGATGCTGGGGGAGGTGACGCTGGGGGGGGGATTGGGGGCGGTGAGGGGGAGGTGATGTTGGAGGGGGGTCGGGGTGGTGCTGGAGGGGAACTGGGGGTAACGTCGGAGGGGGGCGTGATGCTGGAGGGGGCTTGCGGGTGGTGCTGGGGGGGCGATGCTGGAGGGGAGGCTGGGGGGGGCTGGAGGGGGACTGCGAAGACCCCGAAGGGGCGCCCGGGGCTGGGGCCGGGGCTGGGGCCGGGGCCGTGCTGGGGGGGTCGGGGGGGCTGTTGCCGGAGCGAGGCCGCGGGGCCCTCACCGGGCGCTGCCCCCCACCCCCCGGGACCCCCCCAGCCCCGGCCCTGCCTCCTCCTTCCTCCTCCTCCTCCTCCTCCCGGCCCTGGGCGGGGTTTGGCCCCGGCTCCGGGAGATGGTGGAGCCGGTGTGAGCGGCACCGGGGCTGCAGCCGGCTGCGGCCCCCCCTGGCCCCGAGCCGCGGGGGGAGCCCGGGACCCCCCCCCGCCCTTCATCCCCCCCCCTCCCCCCCGGCCCCCGGCCCAGCCATGCCCGCCGGCAGCAACGAGCCCGATGGGATCCTCAGCTACCAGGTGGGGGGCAGCGGCCCGGGGGGGGGCACACCCCCCCGCTGCGGCCGGAGGATGCTCCGTGGCTGCTCACTGCGGCATTGCCGACGGGGGGGGGGGGCATGGGGAGGGAGGGCGGCTGCAAGGAGGGGGGGCGAGGCGGCTGCAAAGGAGGAGTCTGCAAATGGGGGGGGGTCGGCATCTGGAAAATGGGGCTCGAGGCACGGGGGGGGGGGCAGGCCGCTGAAGGGGTGCGAGGGGAGGCTGCGAAACATCTGCAAGGCCGAAAGGGGGTGGGGGGGCCACAAGGGGTGCTCAAGGTGGGTGCCAGGGGGGTGTGAGGTACCCGGGGGGGCACAAGGTGTTTAGTGAGGGGGTGCCCCAGCCGGCAGCATCTCCCACACGCCTTGTCCCCCCCCCACACCTGGCTGTGACCCCCATTTGAGGCCGCAGCCCGTCAGAAGGGGACAAAGGGCACTGTCCCTGTGCCACGCAGCCAAGGGGGGCTCCGCTATTGCCCCCCCTGGGGGCTTGCACAGATGTGCCTGGTGTTGGGGTGCAGGGAGCAGCAGGGAGGTGGCCCCCACCCCTCCCACCCCCTTTTTAGCATCATCCTGGCCAGGATGTCCCCACGGAGCGCCTCCTGCCCCCCTGCAGCACCCGTCCCCTTGCTGCTGAGCACCCCTGGGACCCCGTGCCCCACGAGTGGCGGCCCCGAGTCCTCCCGCAGGGCCAGGCCCCGCTGGAGGAGCCGCTCTCGGTGGCAGACGTGGGGGTGGGGAATTAATTCACCTTCCCTCACACCCGGGGAGATGGGGACAGTGGGATGGAGGTGGAAAAGAGAACGCTACCAGAGCATCCCCCAGCTCCCTCCCTGTTTCGGCTCCACGCAGGCAGGTATCCTCATCCCACAATAACACAGGGATCAGCCTCATTAATTACATTTGGGGCGTTATTAAGTCCATTCAGTTGGCATGGCTCATGGAGCTGCAGGGACCCCATCCCTCCCATTGCTGATGGCCAGTCTTGCTTGCACGTGGTGGGACGAGAGGGACGGGACGCGAGCTTTGCCTGCTCACGCGGTGCTTTTGGTGCTCCCGAGCACCAAGAGGGCTCAAAGCTAGACCAGACCCTCTGCTTTGAGCTTTTTCTAGTCCTCAATTACACCAGAGTTTCCCCGGGGAAAGAGTTTTCTTAACCAGAAGAATTGCACTGGGGCAGGTAAACTGAGGCAGGGCACTCAAAAATCCCTCTCTCTCCTGCTGGGTCAAAAAAAATCACTGCAAAATAATAATTTAAAGAAGTTTTCTTGCGAAGGGTGCGGGGAGAGGCATGCGCTGAACTCACAGCACTAAGGGGTTCACTGCAGTTGTGTCAAAACGAGCCTTCCTCCTTTGCTCCAGTGATTTCTGATTTCATTTTTACAAGCAATAATTGCTTCCCGACAAAACCAGCTAGGAAGCAGCCAGCCGGAGCTTTTTGCTTAGAAAATAGCAAAGTGGAACAACTCTGGCTGCTCTGAAGCCCACAAACATGCCCTGCAAAGCTCAGCGTCCCCTTTCCCGGCTCATTTTCGACGATTTGATGTTTTCCAGGCGCCTGTCAGTGGTGGCGAAGGACAGAGAGGGAGGGCGAAGCGTCTGCAAGGGCTGGTGCCCGTCCTGGGTCCTCTCCTTCCTGCCCCGTCCCATCCCATGGTCCCATCCCATGGCTCCACACTGCCATGGCTCTCCTAAACCATTAAATCCTCCGGTGTCCCCAGTGAGAGAACCCCTCGGGGTCCATTCAGGTGCCCTAACTGGGACCCAGTAAGTTTTGATCAGGGCCATTGGCTTTGGTAGCATCTCTGTGCAAGGCTTGCAGTGATTTTGGGGATGCTGCAATGGGCAGGGAAGGGCGATGGAACGCTCAGAGCATCCTGCCACAGACCCAGAATCAGAACCTGGGGCTTTTTGGCAGAAGGAGGTGCCCGCTTGTCCAGTTTGCTCTTGCATTTGCTCTTCAAGCATTAATGCTAAATAATAAAAAAGCAGCGGGGATTCGAGCTTGGGTCATGATGGGATTTTAACTGATTAGACCTCGGTGTCAGCTTCCTTCGCCGTGTTATTTTACACCCCGTGTCACCTTTCAGGGCAAGCCGGGCACTTAACCTTTGTGCCGAGCGGCACCGGGGAGGAAGTTCATCGGAGCAAGTGAATTCGCATCATAGAAATGATGGATTAGCTCTGATCGGAAAATAAACTGGGGCTGGAGAGAGCTGGCCAATGTGAGCAGGGGAAGCGAGAAGAGTAAAAACGTTGCTTATCTGGATGTGTCTCCCAGCCTCGCGCTTCGTGAGGGTTTCTAGGGAAATGATTTCACCCCTCAGGAAGGCAGGGCAGCAAGTTTTGGGGAGAAGAAACCAAGCAGGAGCATGGGGAGGGAAGGGTGCACTTTGCAAGGGGCTCTGCTTTGCTGTGTCCTTGCTTGGGAGGAAATTCTACTGTTGGAAGATAGACTTCTTTATTTTAAAATTTGGAAGTTTTTTTTTTTTCCTTCATGTACTCCAACAGCCATTTCGAAGCTCTGTGTTTCAGTGCCATGCTGGGACTTGGTTTGACTAATAAGGGTTTTTAACTAATAGAAGCCTGAAAGGAGGCCACGCCAAAGCGAGACCTTCTTGAAATGCTGTGGTTTTTGAAGGAAACGCTGACAAAAATCAGTACTGTCCCACAGCATTTATTTTCCCAACAGTTTGTACCTCACTTGCATTTCAGCAGCTCATACTTTTACGTATGCCCAAGCACATTACATGCCTCTTGCCCCAGCAGGATGCGGCATTTTCTCCGTTTACTCCATCAGGAACAGTTTTTGCTCGAAGAGGAGCTGGGTTTGTCCCGTCCCTTGATTTCAGCGTGAGCTTTGGCTGCGCTGACAATGGGCAAACGCTCTCCGCCGACCTTCAGCATATCCGCAAACTTGCTGCTCCTTTTTCCAGACGTATTAACAGATGGGCTTCAACCAGGAGCGCTTTGGGCACGGCTGCCCTTGGCTCAGCCAAATCCTACACCCCAAGGGAATTTCGGCAGCCGCTTGGCTGAGATATCTCCAGCCATGTAGGATGCGAGAGCTGAATTTCGCAGCAGCCCCAGGTGCTGGTGGTGTGGTACTGGTGCGAGTGTCGGTGGGAACAGGAGTTTTGTTGGCATCTCCCAGTCTCCGGGCGTGCGGGTTTAAATAACGGCTGGGATCTGCCCCGGGGGGCTCTGGTTCTGGAAAGACCGTTGGTGTTCGTGATGGTGGTGACGCTGGGGCCCTCCTGGCGAGAAGGTGTGGGATCTGCTCGGACGTCCCGGGTGAGTCTGGCCCCATGCATGGCCCAAGGGCTCAGTGGAAAGCCGGTGACCAACACGAGGCCGAACGGGAGTGTGGCAGGCTCGAGGCGACTTTTCTGGACGAACTGCAGGTAGGACGGCGAGGCCTTGGCTGAGAAGCGCCTCCCACCCAAAAACATGAAAACTCCCCAAAAAACAGAGCCAGCGTGCCAGGAGGAGATGGTTGGCACCGGGGCGAGAGGTCTGGGGGCAGGTTTAGCATCACCTGCTGGGTCCTGGGGGGCAAAACGCTTTGTGAGGGAGAAGGCGGCTTCCTGCCAGCGTCTGGAAACTGGGGCCTACAGATCGCTTCGTTTGTTCTGCCTCCCGACAGCGCCCACCAGACGCACTCAGGCTTGCAAGCGTGAGGTGATTTCCCGAAGCCCTTTCACCCCACGCTTCTCCCGAGGTTGTTTTTCTGCAACCCGGACCGGGGGGAGCTGGATGCGTTGCTAAGAGGGGACGGAGGGTGGCACCGGGTGGAGGACGGCAAAGCCACAGGCGCGTGATAGCGCGGCCGCCGGGGCGTGTGGGCGGCACCGGCACCGGCGTGCTGCTTCGGCCAGGAGGGAACACTGTTTTGGGGGAAAAAGGGCAGATTTCAGATTAGTGTCAGCAGCTTAAGTCATAAGCAGCGATTTTTTATTTTTAATTTTTTTTAACAAGTCCTCGAGGTTGCTGTGTCATTATTGCTACAACAGGCAGCATAGGCGAATGTGGCATTTCAAGTTCTGCTTGAAAATTGCAGAGTTTGGCTAGTTTGGGCTGTTTCTGAGTGGATGGTGAACCTCTTGCTTCTTGAGTTTCATAAAACAACTCAGCTGGTTTCCCCAGTTCTCACTCTTCTCTAGACTTTCAGGAATCGAGCAGGAATCAAGCAACTGGGTGCTCAAAATCAAAACAAATAATAAAAAGAAAAGAAAAGAAAAGAAAAGAAAAGAAAAGAAAAGAAAAGAAAAGAAAAGAAAAGAAAAGAAAAGAAAAGAAAAGAAAAGAAAAGAAAAGAAAAGAAAAGAAAAAAATAAAAAAAAAACCAAAAACCCACACAAAAACAGATATTTATTTTTGGGTTTGAACAGACAAAAAGCTTTTGGTTGCTGTGATGTCAGCAGGGGGCTTGTGAACGTGAACCTCGGCAGTTCAAAACTCCCCAACCTTTGACAGCCCCTTTGTGTCTTTAATAACAGAATAATTTGGAAACCAGCGAAAACTCAAGGGCGCTCATTTGGGCAATGCAGAATTTTCTTTGCATTGGTGACCATGTTTTCGTCTTCGATTAATTCCTGTCCATGAGAGGATGTGGATGGTAGCATTGTCCAAGGAAGGAGACCTCTTGAAGAGGTGCACAGAAATTAAGAGACCAAATACACCCCAAAGAGGGGAAAAAAATTGATGAGTGTGTCCCAGAGCCCTTTACCAAGCTGCAGTTGCATCTTGAGCATGAGACACGGCTGGGTTTTTAGTTTGTTGGGTGGAGCCTGGCAATCCCCTTCCCAGTCCCAGGTGGTGAGGAGAAAAGAGAAGCAAGAGAGGTTTGTTTCTGTTGCTGCTCGCAGTGAGCTGTTGGTCCTGCAGCTCTTGCTCAGCTTTCAAGGCACAAGTGCTGTCCGAGGCCCGACGTTTCAGCCTGGGAAGGCATTAGCTCTAAGCTGTTGGCTTTTGCAATGAATAAAATCATGTTTTCCGTGGAAAGCATACTTGCACCAAGGGAAGCCCGAGCCTCCTTGGGTGGAAGATGGAGCTGCCCTTGCAGGTTGCTGCTTTTGGAGGTTGGTGGAGGCGATGTCCTGTGGCCAGCTGCCATCTAGTGAGTCCTGCAGGTATCTCCAGCACAACAGCACGCAGCCTAGTGGTATTTTCAGACTGAAACTCACTGTGGTGCAAAGTGCATTTTTTTCCCCCCAGTTTGGAAATCCCTATTTATTTATGTATTCTAGAAAGCTGCAAAGGAGCTGCACAAACAAGGCAGGACAGGTGTTTTTTTTTTTTTTTTTTGGGGGGGGGGTCTGAAATGCTCTGCCCTCTCTCCCTGTAGCAAATACTTCCAGCTTCAATTCTCACAAAAGATAAGCAATCCAATGAGCTGTTTTATTTGGCCTCTGGCTGCGGGGCTGCCTCCTGCAAGCCCACGTTCGATCAGCTGGGAGGATGTATGGGAGCTCTGTGTCCCCAGCCCCACTGACCTTCTTCTCCTTGCCCAACAGAGACCTGATGAAGAGGCGGTGGTCGACCAGGGGGGAACAAGCAACGTTGTCAATATTCACTATGAGAAGGAGGAGCTGGAAGGTGAGACCCTGCTGAGCCCCTGCTGACTCCCAACCCAGCTCATTTTCCCGTTGCCCATAGCCCCTAAACCATCCCTCGCTCAGTGTTGTGTTGCATGCAGCAAAACCTGCCGTCCCTCTTCATCAAGAAGCACAGTTGTTTTTCATGATTTTCATGTAACTTTTAAAACAGAGGGAAAAAGCCCCCGCGGAGGCCACAGCGTGAGCTGCAGCCATGGGGTGAGATGATTCACGGCTCGTTTTCTCGCCAAGGCTGCTCCTGGCTTGGCGAGGTCAGGAGAATAATTTGACGGCTGCAGACACAGGGCTGCAATTTTTTTTCCTTATTGTTCCGGAGCTCATTATCATGGGGTTGATCTGATCTCCTCCCGCCGCCTTGCGCCATACAGAGATTTTAAAAATAATTACATTCGGCCGCTGCTTAATGAGCAAGTCTGAGTGTTGTCCAGGCGAAGCAGGAGTTTGGGAAAAGGTTCAATGCTTCAGGGGCATTTTAGATAACCCGGAGCCATTGCTTTTTGTCAGTCGCAAAGCCCAAGTAAAATAGTCTCTGAAAAAAGGACGAGCATTGACCGTCATCGTGCTGCCAAAAGTGATGCCAATGCTGCTTTCCTGCAGGCCACCGGACCCTGTACGTGGGCGTGCAGATGCCCCTGGTGAGGCAGAGCCACCGGCACCACCGGCCCCGCAGCCAGAAACATCGGAAACGGGAGCGGGCCAAGGGGGCAGCCCCCGAGGACCAGGGCTACCACTGTAAGTCCCACATTTGCTAAATGTCTCCTGGGCAAGCGTGGCTGGTTTGAGTGGCTAGCTGCTATTTTGAGGGAAAACTGCATTATTTAGCAAGGCCCTCGTTTTCCAAACTTTTATCAGGAGTTGTTTGTTTGTTTGTTTGTTTAGGCAGTTAAATGCGTAGCAAATTTAGGCTCACCTTCCTTAGCGATTCTGGCTTTAAAAATGGAAATGTGGGGAAGTCAGGCAGCCCTTCCTTATGGGGAGGTGGAAGAGATGCTTCCCCACAGCTGTGTGCATGCCCAGCCTGGGCAGACACAGGGGACAGGGACCAGCCCCAGTGTTCAGGGCTGAACTGGTGCTGGTCTGATGCTCGCTGCACAGTTCAGGCGCAGTAATGGGACACGGCTTTGTCTTCTGCCAGACACCCCATCCCAGCGGGTGCAGTTCATCCTCAGCACCGAGGAGGATGAGCAGCACGTCCCCCATGACTTGTTCACCGAGCTGGACGAGATCTGCGTGAAGGAGCGCGAAGATGCAGAGTGGAAGGAAACGGCAAGGTAAATCCCATCCTGCAGCTGGGAGAGCAGTCCCTGTGCTGGCAGCACGCACGGGCCCTGCTTGCCAGGGCAGGAAGCTTTTGCAGCTTTGGGTGCTGATGCGAGGAGCCTCCTCCTCCTGGCACCCCTCAGCTCTGTTAAAGCAGGGCTTGCAGAGCGGGGCTATTTTCTTGCAATGGGGCTGATGCTGGGCGATGTCTGCAGGTGGCTGAAGTTTGAGGAGGATGTGGAAGATGGCGGTGAGCGCTGGAGCAAGCCCTACGTGGCCACACTCTCCTTGCACAGCCTCTTCGAGCTGAGGAACTGCATCATCAAAGGCACAGTGCTGCTGGACATGTGCGCCAACAGCACCGAGGAGATTGCAGGTAGCACCCTCCTGCCTCTGACCCAAACCTCGCCCAGTGGCGCGTCTGCTCTTCCAGAAATCCCATTGCTTTTTTAAGTCATGAAGGATTTTTTTTGCGTGCGGGACTGTGCTGCCTTGGCCCGGCTGCAGCCTGAGTATGTGGCAGTCGCACCAGCTTTTCCTTCCGATAGGGGATCCTTTTGAAAGCAATCTGTGGGGTTTGAGAAACAATTAGAGAATGTTCTCTAGCCAAAAAGGGAGTGTGCACCAGGGCTTAGCGGTCTGCTCTTAGAAATACAGAGTCTGCCTAAGATCTGAACCTCTTTAAATAAACTATAAATTACAAGCCATTTCCTCTCATTATTTTTTTTTTTTTTTTTTTTTTGCCTTAACATCCAGGATTTAGGAACTTTAAAGGCAGAGTTTATCTGGCAGATGACCAAGCAGTGTGTTTCTGTGGGGTAGATAATTGAAGTTAATTGAAAAAACAGCTTTGGAGAAATTATCCTTGACTGGCAGGTCTCCATTCAACCCTTTTAAGAGCTGGTGAAGTCAGTGCCATTCTTAGCACATTTCTCCCTGGGCTCAGCAAATTACAGTCAATTGGCCAAGGGAACTCAGGGAAAGTCTGCGCTATAGATTGCTTATAATTTGGTTAAATGTGTAGAGGAATACAGAAAGGCCAGATCGGGCAAGGAAATTGCATTATTTAGAATGAGAAATAATGATCTTAGCTGAGTGATGAATAAGCACTTTGATGATGGGTTTTAGCAAAAGAAAATTCTTGTTTTCATTGCAAAGGCTCAACTCTATTAAAATGTCTTACTAAGCAAGGCTGCGCCTGTGCTAGGCTCTCCTGCATTCTCCCTGGGACTTGCAGGGTTTCTCCTCTGGTGGCTTCATTTCCCTTTCCACCCTCAGATATGATCCTGGACCAGCAAAACCATTCCAGTGAATTTGACGAGAGCATGCGGGAGAAAGTCCGAGAAGTCCTCCTGAAGAAGCATCACCATCAGAACGAGAAGAAGAGAAACAACCTCCTCCCCATCGTCCGCTCGTTTGCTGACGTGAGCAAGAGGCAGCCAGACCTGCACCCCCTCGACAAGCCAGGTGAGGGTTCCTGCAGGGCTTTGGCACCAGGTGAAGGTTTCTGCAGGGCTTTGGCCCTGTTAGACTTGCCCTGACTGAGGAGAAGTGTCCCAGTTGCTCCTTGTCTGTCTTTCTGAGTGTCTTTCTTTTTCCTGCCAGCCCAAACACTCACTCCCCATACTCCTCCCACCACCATAGAAGCTAAAAACGGGGTGAACCATGACACCAGCCCAATGGATTTAAGCAAGGTGAGATACCTGGAGCTTTTTTATGCCTTTAGGGCTGGCTTTGCTCTGGCAAACTTGGCTGCAGAACATGCAGCAGAGTGCTGTGGGCTTTCATTTTGGGGTAATTGCCTGAAAATCGCTTGTTGTGTCCAGGCTGAGCTGCACTTCATGAAGAAAATTCCTACTGGGGCTGAAGCAGCAAACGTGCTCGTAGGAGAGCTGGATTTCCTTCACCAGCCCATCATGGCATTTGCCCGCCTGACCCCGGCAGTCCTCCTCTCAGGCATGACAGAAGTTCCTATCCCAACCAGGTCCGAATGCCCAAGGTTTTTATTTAGAAATAACAAAAAAAAAAACAAAAAACCAACCATCAAATTTCATCCCAAGGAAATGGGGCCAGCAGGAGTGAGTCCACAAGCACATTTCCCCCATCTGTCACTCCTCACCTTCACTTCTCCCTTCCCTACCGCAGCTTTTAAATGCATTCCTCAATTTTAATGAACATCAACCCAAACATTAAAAAAATGCATTGGCTACCTTTAATGAGAGTAAGCCCAAAAATCCAGTTAGCAAGTTTTGATGAATTACGGATTCATTGCCGGAGGCGGTGAGCGTGGATTCGCCATCTCAAGCTGCGTTCTGGGCTGGGAGCTCCTGGCAATTTCTCTGGGCACTCTCTAAGCAAGGGCATGTTCTTCTCTCTCCTTCTGTTTTTCTTGCCCAGGTTCCTGTTTATTTTGCTGGGACCAGAAGGAAAAGCCCATCAGTACCACGAGATTGGCAGGTCCATGGCTACTCTCATGACGGATGAGGTGTGATAAGAGAGATCTCTGGGTCGTTTTTAGCTATCTTCCTCTCTCCCCTTCTCCACTGTAGCGAAGAAGCACATTTGCTTTCCCAGCTGTCCACAGCTCTCCAGATAACCCACCCCTTGTTTGCATCCAAAGCAAACACTTGGATCTACATCACCCCATGTCCCAGAGCCTGAAATCCCGCCCGGGACCTGCACCTCATCCTTCTCCTTCTCCCTGGGATCCCCAACATGCTGTCCCAAGCGGGTGGCATTGCCAGGGCCAGCAAAAGGCTCTCCTTTTTAGGCAAAAGGCCGTGGAGTGCTGTGAGGGACAGGGTCCCTGTGGAGGAGATGGCCACAAATGCATCAGATTTTTCCTTTTGACGAAATTTGGGGGAAATTATCTTGTGTTTAGCTAAGAGCTTATTGCACTGGTTAGGACATCCGAGCTGTTGTCCCCTGTTGGCAGGTTTTCCATGATGTTGCCTATAAAGCCAAGAACCGGGCAGACCTCGTGGCTGGCATCGACGAGTTCCTGGATCAGGTCACGGTCTTGCCACCTGGAGAGTGGGATCCATCGATCCGAATCGAGCCCCCCAAAAATCTCCCTTCACAGGTGGGTGCCGCGGTGGAGGGAGGTGTGAGGGGGATGGGCAGGAGGCTTACAAAGAAATATGTATCTCTGTTTCCATTTTGACAGAAAAAAAGGAAGACACCGGGAGTTCTTGATGACAATGCTTCTCACAGAAAGCCAGAAAAGCACAGTGGCCCTGAACTAGAGCGAACGGGAAGGTGTGAGCTTTGATGTTTTCATTTTTTTTTGCCTCTAAAAACTGAGTATGCACCTTCCCTTCTAGTGTTTTTTTGTGGTTAATTGCTGCAGCAAAGGGGCTCCACGTTACCTGCTTGGGTCCCTGGGCCAGGCAGCTGGGGGACCTGGGCAGCTGGGCTGAGCCACAGCATCATTGCACATGGGTTTTCTTGAGCTGGGGTGGAAGAAGATGTGTAAACACCTCCAGGTGCAGCTGTGATGCCTTTCGAAGTGTGGGGCTGTTGCAATAACAGAGGATAGGATCTCAGGTTAGCTCCTTTTTGTTGTTGGAGGGTGTTTTTTTTTGTGTGTCTCAGTTCCTACTGGGTGTAAAATGGGAGAAAGACACTGTTTTTTAGCAATGGAAGCTACTCTGTGCTTGGGATTGCCCTTCTGCAGCAAAGAAAATTCACTGTGGTCTGCCAGGAGAACAGTCTATTTCTTTGTCCTTCCTCCAGGCTCTTTGGAGGTCTGATCCTGGATGTGAAGCGAAAAGTCCCATGGTTCTGGAGCGACTTTCGGGATGCTCTGAGCCTGCAGTGTCTGGCGTCCTTCCTCTTCCTCTACTGTGCCTGCATGTCCCCCGTCATCACCTTCGGGGGGCTGCTGGGGGAGGCGACCGACGGCCACATAGTGAGTGCCTCTCCTCCGTGGGGTGGCACGGAGGGGTATTTAGGAAATGTGCATGGATGTGGCACTGAGGGACATGGATTAGTGATGGGACTCGGCAGGTCAAGTTGACAGTTGGACTTGATGACCTTGAAAGTCTTTTTCTAACCTATTCTATGAAAAAGTCTTTGCTGCAGCTCAGTTTCTTTTTTTTTTTTTTTTATTGATGCTCTGCTCACATGATTTATTTGCTCCTTTCTTCCCTGGCCAGAGTGCCATGGAGTCGTTACTGGGTGCATCCATGACTGGTGTGGTCTATTCCCTCTTTGCTGGCCAACCTCTCACCATTCTCGGCAGCACCGGCCCCGTCCTCGTGTTTGAGAAGATCCTCTACAAGTTCTGCAAGTAAGGCTGCACTGGCCCTTCTGGAGGCGGCAGTGATGGCAAAAAGATGTGTTTTTTTGGTTATTTTTCTTAGCGGTGGTTGTAAGATTGAAGTTAACTTCCATGTCGTGCACATCATGTGCTCCTACTTTAGTTAGTGATGGTGCAAGAGCAATTGGCCTCTGGAGGACTAAAGGGTTTGCAGAGTTAAAGCCAAGCACGAGGAGGAGAAACCACAAGAATGAGGATGCCCAAGATGAGATGCATGAGGGAAAGGAGACAAATCACGCTGGTTTGGGAGTAGGAAGATTTGCTTTGCTCCCAGCACAAAGCTAGGCACTTTTTAGCCTGCTTTTTGCTGAAAGTGGAAATATATGTGTTGCCCAAATATCCAAATAGTTTTCCTTTTTGCTGAAATATTTTGAGTTTTGATGATATTATTGAGAAAGTAGGAGCTTTTCATGTGAAATGCATATTTTCCATGACAGCCCTTTGTTGTGATGACTTTGATTAACCACCCTCGCTGTAATTAGTCACTTTTATTATTAAGCCCCACCGTGCTGGTAGCAAGTGACTGGGTGCCAAGCCAGCTGTGCTTGGGCATGGGGGCGATGGGTGAGAACAGCGCCTTCCCCAGTGAGCACCTGACCTCAATTAGCCTCCAAGGCATTAACACAGCATAATTGCTAAATAATGATAATTATCTAAAGCGCCTCTCCTCTTATGGGCCCACACCCTGCACTGCAGCCCTGAGGCTGTCTGTAGTAGTACATAGAAGCTGCATTCACCATCCACAGGCTTGACATGTTCCGAAACAGCTCTGCATTTTCCCTGAAGGATGGCACGTCTTGGAGCTTCCTGCTGGGCTTCCCACCCTTTGCTTTATTTTGTTTTCCCAGGGACTATGCGCTCTCCTACCTCTCCCTGAGGGCATGCATAGGGCTGTGGACCGCCTTCCTCTGCGTGGTGCTGGTGGCCACGGATGCCAGCTGCTTGGTGTGCTACATCACCCGCTTCACTGAAGAAGCCTTCGCTGCCCTCATCTGCATCATCTTCATCTACGAGGCTCTGGAGAAGCTGATCTGCCTGGGAGAGACCTACCCTGTGCACATGCACAGCAAGCTTGACTTCCTCACCATCTACTAGTGGGTTTTTTGGCTTAAAACGCGCCTTGGCAGGAGCTTAGGGCTGCATCTCTATCGCCTTACCCTTGCCCTTGGCTTTTCTCCTCCCAGCTGTAAGTGCGAGGCACCGACCCATCCCAGCAATGAGACCCTGCACTTCTGGGAGAGCAACAAGATCAACGTGTCTGCCATCGCCTGGGAAAACCTCACGGTGACCGTAAGTCCCCGGCCGCTGCTTCCTTGTGCCGCTGGGTTCGCGCGTCTCTGCAAGCACGCTCCTGCGGGCGTTGACGTGGTGCGAAAGTCGGTGCACTCTGAGTGATGGCATGCTTCAAACCGTGCTGGGGCTGCTCTGAAAAATCAGTCCTTAAGTGCAAGACGTGTGGTCTGCCCTGGAAAGGGGAGTGCGCCTTGTTACCAGCATCGTGGGTGATAACTATCGTCCTCAGCCCTCTGCAGAACAGTATTTCTGTCTGGGAGCAAGGTTAAGTGGGTGGTTTGAATGTTGCAGAAGTTGGAGGACTTAAGTTCATGCTTGAAGGTAGTAATTGGTTCTTTAATTGGTCCTTAATAACTCCAGGCCCCGGTTTCTTATTCAGTGCTGTCTGTAAGTACGTGCATAAATTTGCATGTCTGAGCAGCCTCCCGGGCTGCTGGTGCTGGAAGCAGAGCCCAGGCGTAGGATGGAGGCTCTCATGGACATCTTCAGCCCCTTTTGGCCAGATTCTGTGAGTCCTCCCTTGGGAAGGGACAGTTTGTCTTCTTTCCTACCATGGTGGTCATAGCCCTCCTTCCCTGTTCCCTCTTTCTCTATCCCCAAGAGTTTCCAGCGTCCTCTTCTGGATGTGTCCTTCCCCTGTGGTGTCTTCTTCAGCCACAGTTATCTCCTGTTCAGGTGGAGGATGTGCCATGGGCCTGTGGCATGGTGTCCCATCACATCTCTGTATTTCCTCTCCGTGTAGTTTGATGTGTCACTTGTTAAGCTGCTGCTGCTCATTAGATATAGATCTCCCTCAGCAGCAGTAGGTACAAAGTTATGGATCTTGGACCCAAATCCTTAACCCTTCCCCCAGTTATCCAAGGTTTCCTTGCTGCATGTGTACTGCCATCGTGTCCTGATGCTCTGTTTTTCCAGGAATGTCGGCATTTGCATGGAGAATTTCACGGACCTGCCTGTGGACACAATGGCCCCTACACACCCGATGTCCTCTTCTGGTCCTGCATCCTCTTCTTCTCCACCTTTGTCCTATCAAGCTCCTTGAAGATGTTTAAAACCAGCCGCTATTTCCCAACCAGAGTAGGTAGAAGATGGTGGAACAGTGATCCCACCTACCTTACGACCTGTCCCAGAGCAAATTTGCACTCAGGCAGTGGGAAATCAGGTCCTCCAAAGGTTGTTTGTGTTTGCTTTTTGTTTGTTTGTTTTGTTTTTCCTCCCTTCACCATCTTTGCATTAGGGAAAAGCTGATTCCAATGAGAAGCTGTCATAGAAAAAGATTATTCCTTCCTTACAGGGGAAAAATATGCCTCAGTGCCTTATTCCCATTGCAGCTGTGAGAGTGGCTGTAGTGGCAGGTGTCTGTTTCCAAATATTTTCTTTTTTTAAAAAAAAGGCAATTAAAAAAAAAAACAAAACCTTTCCCCCTAATTAAACTGTTTTCTTTTAAGTCTGACACCGGATCTCACAGGGACAAACACAGCAACAGTTTCTAACCAAGGGGTTTGGCTGCATGTCTTCAGAGTGGTGGGATTCTGTGAACCAGCTGTGGTGTTGCTCATGTCCCTAACTTGTCTGTCTCGTGCCACGACCCTTTCTGCTCTGCCTTCTTGCCACAGGTACGGTCCACCATAAGCGACTTTGCTGTTTTCCTCACCATCGTCGTCATGGTGCTCATTGACTTCCTGATTGGGATCCCCTCACCGAAGCTCCATGTCCCCCATATGTTCAAGGTAATGGGGTGTCTTGGCACAGCTGGCTTCACCTTGTGCCCCTGGGGACACCTTGAGGTGACGGAGGGGAAAATGAAAGCCAGCGAAGTGTCTGGGCTGGGAGATGATGCTGATGTCCCTGCTTTGTCACAGCCCACCAGAGATGACCGCGGGTGGCTCATCAGCCCCATAGGACCCAACCCTTGGTGGACCGTGCTGGCTGCGCTCATCCCAGCCCTGCTCTGCACCATCTTGATCTTCATGGACCAGCAGATCACCGCTGTTATCGTGAACAGGAAGGAGCACAGGCTGAAGGTAAGGGGCTGCAAGAGGTGACTCCATCCCCAACCCACTCTGGGCTGCAGGTATGGGGAGGAGCTCCTTTTCCAAGTGCTTTGGAAAAGCAAATTTGCAAATTGGCTTGGGACAACGGAACTCTGCTTGGCAGGATGCTGTCCTGCATTGATGATGACACAGGGAGCAAAAGACAGGGGAAGTTGGACAAGGAATCTTTCAGAGCAGCAAATTAACCTTAGAGCAATACAGAAAAGCTTTTTTGTTTTAAAATGTCAGCAGAAGCTTGGGGGAATGAATCGTTTTGACACACTGCCAGGGATAACTCAGAGTCACATCTTGCTTGCAAGTATGACTTTTTTATGAATGGAAAAAAAAAAGTCAGTATTTTTTGAAGAGGTAGGAGTTGTACAAAAAAAACCCACAAATTACTTTGTCTCGCCAGAGTTTCATGCAAGGTGCTTGTTCAAAGACTGGATACGTCCTTAGTTGCTTCCAATTCTTTTTTTTTTCAATTTTCAAAAAATTGACTTGAGCTCAAGCAGGGTTTGGGCTGTCCACACTGTCCTTGCTCTTGTGCTGTGGGATGCTCTGTTTCTTCTTTCACTCCCGCAGAAAGGATGTGGGTACCACCTGGACCTTTTCATGGTGGCTGTGATGCTCGGGGTGTGCTCTGTCATGGGTCTGCCGTGGTTTGTGGCTGCGACTGTCCTGTCCATCACCCACGTGAATAGCCTCAAACTTGAGTCTGGCTGCTCAGCTCCGGGAGAACAACCCAGGTTTTTGGGGATACGAGAGCAGAGAGTCACTGGCTTGATGATCTTTGTGCTCATGGGCTGCTCTGTCTTCTTGACCACTGTATTAAAGGTAGGAGGAAAAAGCAAAACCCCCAACAGCCTTGATTTTTTATTTTTATTTTTTTGAGATTATACAAAACCAAAACTAGTCCTTTCTCTCTAGGCCTGAGTAGCTGTGGGGTACAGGAGGAGGTGATCTTAAACCTTGGGGCATGCCCCATGGTGGGAACCAGCTTCCATTAGGCTTTCCAGCCCTGCAGACCTCAGTCTGGTGTGCTTGAGGGCATCAAGCCGCATCACTGCTTTATTTTTTGGGGTGTTTTTGGGCTCATTTGTGTCTATGGGCTACAATCTAGCCTATCCAGACCACTACATTTGCTCTCTTTCAATCAGGCAGCAAGCTGATTGGTTGCAGTTTGCACCCCAAATGCCTCAGAACTGCCATTCCCATAGCTAAACACGCTGCAATCATCCTTTGCACGTTCCTCCCACAAAGTAATCTCATCTCTAGGCTAAAAGGAGGCACGTTGCATTTCCGTGTTGCCACAGGAATATGTAGAACTGTTTTTCTGCCATCTCAGAACGCAGCATATGGTAGCATGGGTGAAATCACCTATTTTCCTCCAACCTTTCTGGAAAATAGGATTATTTCGATGAAATGTAGCTCATAAGTTCAGCCTAAAGCAGAGCATTAACTCGCAGGCAAATGCACAAAATGTCTAATGGATAAAATTTAACGCATCTCCAACCCTGTGGAACCTGGAAAGCTTTAGGAAGCTTTCTGTAGTGCCTGTAGAATAAAGTGGTAATGAAAATGCAATTAAATTTTGAAATTTAATTTAAATTTAATTTAAATTTAATTGAAAATGCAATTATTTTATTTAGAATTATTGTCTTCTCTTTGCAGTTTATACCAATGCCTGTGCTGTATGGCGTTTTTCTCTACATGGGTGTATCATCGCTCAGAGGAATCCAGGTGTGGACTTTCATAGCATGCAGCATGTCTGTTCCCTGCTATTTCCTTTAAATAGAAGAAGAAATAAAAAACAAAATCTGATAGTCAGTGGCTTGGGAAAAGCCTCTTCAAAAGCAAGAAATGAAAATATTTTGTATAACAAAGAAATTGGTGGAGGCACTAGAGGTCTGTAGGGCTAGGAGGACCGGGCGGGTTCAGCGCTCTTTGTTTCATGGTGTTAGGGCAGGTCAGTGTTCAGTGATGTGAAAATGGGGGAATTCAGTGCAAATGGGAGGAAATTTCTCCCACTGGTGGAAATCCTTTCTGGGGGAGCGAAGAAATGATAATTATAGACTAATTAGGAATAAGCGCAATTTGGTGGACAGCTCTGCTGGTGGGCAAGCTGGTTTACAGATAGAGCTAAGGGAAAATGGGTGCTGCTCCCAGGAGGAACGTGGTGGGATCAACGCTTCCTCATTGCAAGCAAGAGCCCGAAAAATCCGTACAGGCCTCAGCCAGGCCAGCACCATTCTGCAGCCCCAACGTGGCAACTTCTCCCTGTTATTCTGCAGTTCTTCGATCGCTTGAAGCTGTTCGGGATGCCAGCGAAACACCAGCCAGACTTCATCTACCTGCGGCACGTGCCCTTGCGGAAGGTGCATCTCTTCACCCTGATCCAGCTGACCTGCCTCGTCCTGCTCTGGGTCATCAAGGTGTCCCGGGCTGCCATTGTCTTTCCCATGATGGTAAGAGGCGGTGCTTCTCAGCGGGACGTTTGCAGCAGGACGTAGCACTTTCTCTGGCCTCACTGCATCTTCCTTTTTTTTTTTCCGTGAAGGTTTTGGCTCTTGTTTTTGTCCGAAAAGTCATGGATTTCTGCTTCTCAAAGCGAGAGCTCAGCTGGCTGGATGACCTTATGCCAGAAAGCAAGAAGAAGAAGTTGGATGATGCCAAAAATGAAGCCAAAGAAGAAGAGGTAACACTATGTGCTCGGGGCTGGACGTATCCCTGGAGTTGTGAGGTTGCCCATCTCTATCACAGCCATTTATTAAAAGTTGGGGGAAGATCAGAACTAAACAGAAGGAGATCCCAGTAGCCTGGATCCCACATTGCAACCGCTTTTTTTCCCTACGTTAGCAGTGAGCTTAGCACTAGAACAGACATATAACTTTAAAATGTCTTTTAAAAGAAAGTTGTTATTGTTATTATTATGTATTTCAAATATTTTCTCACAGTAGGTGTTTAACCTCCCAAAATGTTTGCAGTGAAAGTTTTTTATCCTGCTCCACCAACAGCTAAAACTGGCAGGGATCAGAAGGAGGGGGCAGCACGCGATGGCTGTACGGGGTTTTTGTTTATCTGCCCTTTGCTCAAAGACAGAACAGGTGATTTGTCCCTTTGATGGCAGGAGTCTCAGAAGATGATGGAAGCTGCTGCTGCAAATTCAGTCCAGCTGAACCTGGTGAAGACCAGCTACCTGGATGTCCCAAAGCAGAACAACAGTGACAGGTAAAGCCCCACTGAGTGCCAGGACCTCCAGCAAGAGTAGTTTGTAGGGGTTTGGCACAACTTGCTCTGCTTGCATTTTGACTGAGCACCCCTTAGAACCCAGCAGTCAGGTTGGTGTAAAAATCAGATTTCTGGGCAGAGCTGCAGGAGGGGATCGCAGGGCTCTGAGTGTGAGCAGAGTGACTGCACAACTCATGCTTGACCCCAAAAACTTGCATCATCAGTGAGTCTGCAGCAGTTGGAGATCCTCGTGCTCAGAAATGAGGAGTTGCAGGCATGATCTGTGCCAGCAGTGGGAGGCCAGGCCAGGGCTAAACGCTTGCAAGAGAATTGCACAGAGCTGTTGCTCTACAGCATTCAAGCTTGCCTCCCCAAACTCATCACCAGCAAAACCTCCCATGCCTGTGCTGATCTTCAGTGCTTTGGGTCACCCCGTTCTCATTGCTGATGCAGTTGGTGGCTTTGGTTCCTGTAAGCACGGTGATTGCTATCTAAAATGTTTATTGCAGGACTGACCCTTCTGAGATTAACATCTCAGATGAAATGTCAAAAACAACCGTATGGAAGGCTCTTACCATGAACACAGAAAAACTCTGAATCTGAGGAGGAAAGAGGTAAAAGGATTGCACGGTGAATGTGACGGAATATTTAAGAGGTGTGGATGCAGCACTGAGGGATGTGTTTTAATGATGGGACTCGGTAGGGCAGGGTGATGGTTGTACTTGGTGATCCTGCAGGTCTTTTCCAGCCTAGACAATCCTGTGATTCTGTTCTATGATTCTATGCACGCTGACTGGTCCTCTCCTCGGGGATGGTCTCTTGAAGGGGGCCAGTCAGTGATGGCCAGCAGGTCCTGCTCTGATGATGCTCTCAATCTTTCTCTCTCTCTTTTTTTTTTACTTTTTTCCCCCCCCCAGTTTTCCTCTTTAGGGATCTTGGCTTTGAAGGAGAGGAGTGAGAACGTGACTCAGGGACGAGCCAACGCAGACGCGAGGGCAAACCGCTGTTTCACATGGAGGAAAGGAAACAAGTGAGCACAAGCCCTCCCTGGTTTTCTCCTTCGAGTAGCAGGATTCCCATTAAAGCCATTTGCAAGACATTTCCTGTTATCCTTGGTGTGCTTCAGACATTCAGTATCTCTAGACCAGCAAACTGAGGTGCACATCGCAGTCTGTGGGAGTTCGGTGTTGTTCAGCCTCCGTGTGTACGTGCGTGTGTTGTTGCGGTTTTGTAGTGGTAGAGGGACGGCTACCGCTTCATCATTCAGTGCTATCTATTTTTTTTATATCTGATCCCCCCCCTTGCCCTTTTTTTCCAAATATAAACTCTGAATGTACGATTTTTTTTCTGTTATTTTTGATGCATTCTCCGCTTTCTTCTTCGTCACTGCCAGGTTTTTGGTCTGGTTTGGGGTCCTAGATTCACTCTTATGTCTCTTACTGGTACGAGAGGGATGCCCTCCATGGCAGGGAGCACGGAAATCACCTGAGCAGCTGGGCTAAGGCTTAGGAAAAGGATTTGCTCCAGTTTTACATCTTTTTTTTGCTTTGGTTCTGTCATCAGCCTGGAGGCTGCAGCACCCACCCAGCAAAAGGCAGAAATGCCACCTTCTTGTCCCCTGGCTGTAAATTCATATGAGGGAGCTCTTAAAATCCAGTACTTCAAATACACTGTATGGTCGTGGGAGCAGCCAGCCTCATCTGCTTTCCTCCCTTTTACATCCCCAGGGCTCTCTTTTTTGCCCCATCCTTGTAAAGAGCCTTTTCCTTCACAGGGCAGGACGAAGCAGGAGGGAAGTGGGAAGATGCCTTTTCCTTTTTGCTCTCCCTGCTGCCTTGCAGGGAAATGCTGTTGAGCAGGGATGGTGCCTGTGCTCTCTTTGTCTTGTTGGGCTGTGGTGACACCCCAGGCATGTGCACTCAAGTCAAGGCCCCTTGTGGGGCCACGGAGCCTGGAAAGAGAGGAGAACCCAGGAGGAAAAAAAAAATAGAGTGGTCCCATCCCTATCCAAACTGGCTCCAGGCTCTCGGTGCCACGAGCTCAGTGCACAAGCGCTGCTGCCACCACCTTGTCCGATGGGACGGCTCTGCGGGGTCTTTCTGTGCATTGCACAAATCCCAAGCACCAACGGCACATTGGTGCTCCTTGGAGGAAAGAATTCCTCTCTAAGGATGCCAGTGGTACATCTGAAAGCGGGGCAAAAGATTGTGGATTTGGTTTTGCAGGCTGTGTTTTGATGTCTGCCAGCATGGCACGGTGGCTGACGGAGGGAGAGAACTGGTTTAGTTCTTGAAGGGGAAAATAAAATAAGCTTGGAGGAAGGAAAAGGTGCAACACTTGGCTTTTCACCGAGCTGCTTGCATGAAAGCCGGTGCCTGCTCCTCTGCAATACCCATGCACGTCCCAGCCCCGCTGCCTTCCTGCGCCCCTCGGGCTCTGCTTGCTGCTTGCCAGCAGCCCCCAACAAGGAATTGTTGCCCCTTGAGCTTCGGGACAATCGCTTTCTTTCTGTCTGCCTCTATTTAAAGAGAAGAGAGCCGGTCCCTCCTGTGGTCCAGGGACCAGGGCCAGAGGCTGGGATTGTTTTCCACACGCGCTCGGTTTCCTGCAGCTGGCAGCGCTCCCTCGGAGAGCAAGAAAGAAACCAGCCCGAAGGCGAGCGGGGCTGCTTTTCCGCGAGAGCGGGCTCACTCGGGGTCTGCATTGCCAATGGCCTCAGGGGTGCTGGAAAATTCTGGTGGTTCCTTATTTAAAAAGCAAGCCAGGCTTCCTCAGCGTGCCGTAGCATGGGGTGCATGATCATCTTCTGGATTTCAACCTTTTTTTTTTTTTTTCCCTATTTACAGGGTTAGTCTTTTTCTTTCTTTCTTTTTATTTTTTTATATATATATTTTTAAATGAAAGATGAGGTCTCATTAATAATGAAATTGCAACCACCCCTGGGGCCTGCTGCATGTCCCAGCACTGCTTCTGCCTCTCCCATCTATGCGCCATCAGTCTGTGGATTACTCCATATTTTGGGAGGATTTAATAATTCCATGTGCAGAGAAAAATTGGAGGGGGTGGGGAGAACCCTTCCAAAGGTATTCCAGGAGTTGCTTTAGGTTTAAAAAAAAGAAGTCCTTGACATGACCCATGATGTTTTGGTTGGCAGCAAACCCCGTTCCCCTTGATGCAGAAAGGGTGCTGGGTGTTATCCTCATTTTTGGTGCCTTAAAACAGCTCCCCAGGGTGATGTGCGAGAGCTGCTTTTTTACAGGATGATGCTTTAAAAGCACCCAGGGGTGCGAGGAGGAGGAAGGCTTGCCAAGCCAGCAATGCAAAAAGCAGAGCTCTGACCTCCCGTGGGCCCTTGTGAAAAAATTTCCCAAAATAAAATGCATGGAAAGCTCTCAGTGAAGCTGGGGGGGGGGAACAAAGGTAATAAATAAGATGCTGACTCTTTTTTTTTTTTCCCTCCTAGTATATTCTTCCTCCTGGCATGCTACATGTAGAAATAGAGAAATTATTTTTGTTTCAGAGAAACTGAAATATATTTATTTTGTTGTAAGAGATGATCTAGTTTGGAAATGCTCAGTGTTGTAAATAAAACGGGGAGGAAAAGAAAATATCTGACTAAATCTGTGTTATTTGCCAGTTCAAAGTTTTGATATTTTTTTTTTAGAATTTGATTTATATATGGCTTATTCTGTGCAACTCGAACACCATTAATCTGTGTCGCTGTCTCGTGGTTCCTGTCTGCAAATCGTGGCTGTCGATTGACGTGTTTCACCCGTCACAGCACTGTTTGCCTTGGGTTTTCTGTTGCTCATTGAACATAATGGGAAAATAATCCAATAAAAGTCTCGTTTGTCTCACTGTGCCACTCCCGTGTCTTTTGAAGGGCTGTGTTGCTGACAGAGAGGAATTGGAGCTGTTTTTTGGAGATTTTTACAGGTGTTTTGGAGGTGATGGGGGAGTGAGCAGTGCTGATTTTAGGGAAATTTGTGTCCCTTGGGGCTTGGGTCAGGAACCAGCTGATTGGGGAAAGATTTGAAATTAAATAATTTTTTTTTTTTTGAGCAAAGTCACTTATGTCCCTTGATATGTAGCAAAAAACAAGCAGTTTCTTCTCCTTGGGAGGATTTTTTTTGTACCATTTTCCATAGAAATGGAGCAGAAGGGTTCCAGTTGTCTTTCATATAGTCATTTATTTATTTTTGTGTCCTACAACACCCCATCTGACACAGGTCTGTGCAGGATGGGCTCCTCATGGGGTCAGGCAGGTGCATCCTGTTTGCTCTTTTACCTAAATCTCAAAGAACTTGGAGAAAAATGGGAAAACCTGAGCTGAACTGAGGCTCGGAGCCTGGTTGCCCCAAAGCCCCCCAGCCAGTAGTGTGTGGGATCCCCCTGGGCTGCTTGAATGGGCTGGAGACATCAGGAGACAGTTTTAGCAAGGGTTTTATTACAATCTGGGGAAAGCTGCAGGATCTGCAGTGCTTCAGGAAGAGGTACAGAGAATACACAGGTGGGGAAGAGGTTGGAAGGGAAAGCTGAGCGGCAGCGTTGGTGTGTGCAGACTCTCAGGAGGCAGGTGGGAAACGAAGCACAGGCTGGCGCTGCTGGGAAGCCTTGGTTTGCCACTTAATTGTACCTTTTAAAAAGGGGAAAGAAGCAATGAACATCAAAGACCTTCACAAAATAGAAACTCCCCCAAATGAGTTTATGAACATTGAAAAAAGTTGGCAATTTTCTCATTTGGCAAAGGACCACTTTGCTCTGGCGAACTGTTTATAATATCCCCTACAAATGCAGATGATGATCCCCCCATATTAAATCAGAAATGAAGCAAAAATGTCAGAACAAAGCACGGTGAGAACAAAACTGCCTCTGCCTGTCATGGACTTTTTAATTCCGTGCCCAAAACAGCTTCACTTTCCTTATTTATTACATGGAAATGCCAGAAAATCCACGTGAGACAGCAAAAAGGAGAGGTAGGTTCAGGAAGTGGCGCTTTGCTGCCTTTGCCCCAAACCCATCTGATTTATGGATATAGTTTGAAATTACTTTTTATGTGGTTTGAGATGACTTACGCTGCTGGCAGGACAGTGGCTGGGAAGGGGATGCTGGGGGGGTCTTCCTTCAGGTACCTCTTTGTGGAGCTGCTGAAAATAAGACACCACTGCGGTACCTGCTGCAGACATTGCCCTAAGCCGCCCCACGTGGGCTCGAGGGTAGGCAGCACTGTGGTCAGTGCCTCGCCTGCCCCATGGCACGTGGCCAAAGCCAACAAGGATGTTTTCAATAAGAATGTGCTGGGGATGATTTCATAATGTGCTTTTTTTCCTTTGGATATGTGATGAATGAGGGTACATAGCCAGAAACCCAACAGTATCCAATGTGGCCAATGTTTTTTCAGGTTTCAAGCATTTTGAAGACTTTTTTTTTTTTTTCCTTTCAGAAGGCAAAATTTAAAATATGGACATCTGCAGGAATGTCAAGAGTCAATGTAGAAAACATCTAACACTGTGTTATCAGTTTGCATCAGGAAGGGTATTTCCCAGCGCCATCCCGCTCCCCCGGCCCCTCTACCTGTAACGCTTGGTATTGATGAGCCAGTGCACGAAGTCCTTGGCCTTCATCTTGTCCAGGTAGCGAGTGAAGTCGCTGGTGAAGGTGCCTTCTGAGTGCCGCTTGATGTTGGACGCGAAGCTGCGGGCGCTCTGGGATTTGTACGAGTGCCATCTGCTTGGGAGGGAAGGATGGGGGAAAGATGGGCGAAAACACAGGGTTTGATGCATATAAAATAGCAGGGCTCCTGTGCCCTCTCTGTGCAGGGGCTAAAAAATAGTATAATAGGTATGTGGAGCATTCTTCAGAAAAACTGTAATAATGTATAAAAATCATGGGGTCTGGCAAGCCTGGCCAGCGTTGTCCCTTAAATTCGATATATGTAGTATCTTATCCTGTACCTTGCTTGGCTGCATGCAAATGGGGTGCCGATGGAAGCGTTCCAAAAATTTGCCCAGGAAGAAGGACCCCAAAGGAAACAGTGGAACCCAGGGTGGAGGTGGGCTCAGCACCGTGCCCACAGCATCGCCGCATCCTGGGTCTGCCCCTGTGTCTCTGCAGGCAGCAGAGATCTCTCTGCTCCTTGCAATGTCCAGCAAATCTGCTCTAGCTAATAGCTCCTGACACAAGCTGCCTTCAGCCTTCGGGGGCCCAATGCCCCCTATAAGTGGGGAGGAAAGCAGCAGTCAGGCTTGCTCCCTGTGCTGCCGACACAAGCCCTGGGTCTGGGCACTGTGAAATCTCTGGGGGACGTGGCAATGTCCCTGCGTGGGCTGGCAGAGCACTAGGAGGGAGCTTGTCCAGACAAATATGAAAGGATCAGGCACATTTTAATTGCAAGGCTGCCCCTGAGCCGGGAACGCTCGTGTCTCAGCCGGCAGCAGAGCTGAGCTGCTCCGACAGCTGCTGTCTGCGCCCTTGGCCACCTCCACTGATGTCCGTACCTGGATGCATTGGCCAGGTCCTTGAGACCCATCTGCCACCCTGCCGGGATCAGCACAGCAAACACCAGCCCAGAGAGGTACAGCCAGCGGATGATCTTCATTTGCCTTCCTGGAAGTCAAGATAGAGAAGTCTTGGGTTGCAATTACCTTTGATCCCCCCCCCCAAATCCTTGCAGCATAGCAGGAGGTGGATGCAGCACGACACAGCCTCCTTTCCAGGTGTGTCAGCAACATTTTGGTGGGTGCATGTGGAAACCACATCGTTATCTATCTGCACGTACGGTGTTGCCCAGTCATAGGCACACAGCCGCAGGAATGGGTTTGTGTAACCCAAAGACATCGTTCATCGCAATAAACTTTGCCGCGAGCCTCCCCTTTCTATCCAGGAGCAATATTTCTACCTCACACATATCACCGCAATATTGCAGAACTTTCCTGACCATTATCTGCTCAGAAAAGCTGCTTTCAGAAGAGTTGGCTAATTAGAGTTTTACATTTCCTATCTTGGCTGGATGGCTTAGCAGTTAAAGGAGTAAAATGCTACCCCCCCGCCCCTTGTTTGCAGAAAATTAGGCTTTTGGTTTATCATCAAGCACTTTCCTTACTCTGCTTTAATTTCTTTGTAGATTGGTAGTAAAGAAGGGAGGGAAAGGCACTTACCTTCTGCAGGGACAACCGTTCCCCTAAAAGCAAGATCCTATTTTCCTCCTTCAAGCTGGATGTGGCTAAACTCTACTCCTTACTGGTGCTTTTAAGCTTGTTAGCAGGATGCTAAAAGCTGACAGGTAGGTCATCGGTACTCCTCTTTTTAGTTGGATGGGTCATTATGAATCATTACAGGATTTTTTAAGAGGGGCTGTTGCAAAAATATAGTTGTTGCCATATTTTTCAGCTTACGCCTTTAGGGAGGAGGTGGATTTTTTGTCATTGCTCTTTCTCTTATCTTTTTTTTTTTTTTTTTCCGCTGCTTGGACCACAGGAGTGACCCATCGGTTTCCTCCTTTCAGGTGAGCTGGCCCCCTCACTGCCACAACACATCTTGCACGGAGAGATGGTTTCTGTGCCTGCAGGGCTGCCCTTCCAAACACCTTTGGTGTGAGTTAAGAACATAAAGAAAAGAAAAAAAAAGCACACAAGCACTTGCTACTGTCTTCTGCACGGTAAAATTCAGGCTTACAGCTCAAGACGGACAGACACCACTTTCCAACCAAGCCTAGTTTTGCCCTCTGGGGTTAAATCTGAATTGGGGATCAGTGTCATTTCATCAGTTTGGGGGTGACTGGAAGCTGCATGGGCAGCTGTGGATCTGGGTCAGTGTTTTATCCCATGGGACATCCAGGCTCAGACCAGAAATGGGGAACATCTGCAACTCGTCAGGCCAAGGACAATAGTTTTGCAGGGGTGTCTCCTGGGAACTGGGCTCATCCCTTTTAAATCCCCAATTCCAGCCATAGAAATAAAGCTGGAGAACAGCAGAAGTGATGGCAACCCTAAAGAACTGGAGCTGGTCCTGGAAGAGAGGCGTGCTTGGTGCTGACAGCTCCCTACGGACACAGAGCAAAGCCCTGAGCTCCCTGGGGATGCCAGGAGGTTGGACGAGGTTTTTAGGGCTGCTCGACCGGAGAATTGATGGCAGACTGCAATTCTGCGTGGTTTGGAGACACTGGGGGAGCTCTTGGCATAAGAGATTCTACAGTTCAGTGCTTGGGGGGCCAAATACACACTTCTTACAGGTTTACAGTCAATGGGCAGAGACCAGCAAGCCTTAAGGAAGCAGGGCCATGTTTTTTCCCTTGCCCAACAGCAGCTACCAGAAGATATGAGGACTCTGATCCGTGATTTCTCCACCATTTGCTGTCCTTTCCTCCTGGGACCTTTCTTCTCGTGGTTGGGTAATTATTATTACTCTACCAAAGAAATTTCTGTAATTATTGTCACTTCCAAAATGCGACTGGTGTTCAGGGGACACTCATCTTGAAGAGCCTTTTAATTAGGGCCAGCAATGGCCTCATGAGAAAGCCTGACATCAGAGGAGGAAGGTAGGAGATTAATTAGCTCAACCTTCAGAGGAGAGGTCCAGATCTCCCACCCATCACTTGGACGGAATATTTATTAACACTACCAAATTAGCTCCTGGTGACACTGTTTGTGATGTCCCCCTGGCCTGGAAGGCACACGAACTCTCTGCAGCAGCGCAGGGCTCGGGAGAAAGGAAATTCAGCTCAGCCAGGGCAATGCTTCTGTGCTGCTTCTCACTTTCCTTAATAGTGGCTCCCAGTGTCAGAGTGGGATGGGGAAGTGTCCTATGAGACTCCTCCACTACCCGGGGTGATTTTCACCGGCCCTTTGGGATGTGACAGTCTTCCCTTTCCGAGTGTCTTCTTCACACCCGGGCTGAGCAGCTGGTGGCTCTCCCATGCTGGGGGATGGCACTGTGAGAGCTTGGACCTGTGCTTCCAAGGTGCATGCACAGATCTGTATTTTGTCCTGTTTTAGGGCTCGGAGAGGTTTTTATGGGCAGCAGGTGGCAGCCTTTGTCTGCCTGCCCTTTGCCTGTCCTTCCTCTGCCTTGCTGCTTCCTCCCCATTGCTTAGTGGATCCCAGAGCACTCAGTCTGTCCTACTTGGTGCACCTTCCCTGCAAGGACTGAAGTGATGGGAAAACTCCTGGACCATGCTCCATGTTCCCGTTTTGCCAGTGGTTAGATAAATTCATCCACACTCCATTCATCCTCTGATAAAGGACATTTCCCTGTTAGGTCCAGGTGTGTGACCAGTCTGCCCTCCTGCCTCCAGCTTTGGTATCTGCAAGCACCGGGAGAGGCAAGAGTTGCCAGTCTGGTTTGATGGTGGCAGTGCGACGTGGCCTTCCAGGCCTTCCACAATCAGGCTGGAAAAAAGATACATTGAGGTTTAAACCTGTCCTTAAAATACAGCGAAGACCTGCAGAGCCTCATGCTGTCACCAGCCAGCTCCTGCCCTGGGGCTCGGTTTCCCTGCCTGGAGCAGTGGGGTCGTGATGGCATCCCCTGCTGCCCCCCTGCACAAGCTTGAAGGCACCTTAGACACAACAAACTACTCTGATACTCCCACCCTGTAGCTGCAGGCACAATCAAACCAAGTGATGGTTAGTTTTGAAGGGATTTACTGTGATTAAGAAGGAATAAAGGCTTTGACTTCACCTTCCTGGATCCTCTGCAAAGAGCCCTGTCATATTCCACAGCTTTGCAGGGTGCATTTCGGGTCCCACCCTGCTCCGGAGAGCAGGGGATGGGAAACCAACCCCCTGTGCACACCTCCCAGCCCCGCGACACAGAGCCCAGCGCCCCATGAATCAGCTCCTTGCGGTCTCACTGTCCCCATGGCTGGAGTTGCTGGTGGCCTTCTCCCTCACCGGTCACAATTAAATGCAATCTTATACCTGTGTGTCAGAGCTTGCTACTGCCAAGGCATAACTGAGCAAAGAAAGACCTTCTTGGGTCAGTGGTTTCACCTGAAACATCTCCTTCAGGGTGACGCTGAGTGCACGGTTTCAGTTTCAGCCTCTTTTGGACTTTTTCCTGTGTTTTCCTTCACAGGTATTCTTTAACAGCAAAAGAAGGTCCATAAAAAAAGATACTCTGTGTTCCCAGAGAGGTTTTTTGGCAGCTCCTCAGGATCCTGGCCATTGGGTGCCATGGCCAAGGGCAAGCTTCCCATATTGGAAACTAAGGGGGGATTGCTGGCAAAACACATCAGGGCCATTGGGGAGCTGACATTTGGGACTGGGACACCCTGTGGGTGTCCCACAGTGGTGACACTTCCCGTTCGAGTGTCCCTGCTCCTTCTCATCAGAGGGAGGTGCTGGTCATTGGGGACCATGTGAAGCCCAGGTCAGAGGCTTTGGCTGAAAACCCAGCAATCAGCAGGAGGAGCAGGATGCAGGACACTGGGCTGAGCCCTCGCTGCCGCTAAATCCCGGTGCTCAGCCCCTCCAAGGCCTTCAGCCTGCCAGCCTGGTGGCTCCCCTGCTCTCTGCAGGCCCTCAGCATGATGCTCTGCAGTGAAACGATGCTCTTCAGCGACAGGTGGGTGCTTCCCTCTTGCTTTTGGAGGAAAGAGATTGTAGTCAGCTGTGCTAATAGGTTGTGGAGAGCAGGCTTGGTCCCTCAGGGCACCCTGGCCCAGCACCAAGCGGTTGCTGCTTCGTTCTGGGGCCCCACGGGAGCTGAACTGGGGCAGTTCTGGGCAGGCAAAATCCTGAGTGTATGGGGAGATGCCCACGGGACTGGGTGCTCCTGTGGCTGTAAAAAGGTTTGGCTCGCTGCCTCGGTGGTTATGTGCCTGCAGCCTGCCAAAATCCCAATTTAGGCCTGGGGATTCTTATTTAATTCCACTTCATTATCTGAGACAGAGATGGTGGTTAATGGCTTTGATATGCGGAAAACTTTGACAAGTTTTTCTTATCTGCTTTCTGGTTTTGCCTGTAACATTATCAAAATCTTACATAAACTAACGAGACAAATTTACCTTTGTGCATGGGCTAAAAAGTCCTCAGTGGAGCCTGGAACACATGTGGTAGAGGTTTTAATTTCACCCTCTTGGTCTCTATGGGCCCCTAACAGGCTTCTGTGAGATTAAATAACCCTTGTGTCTTTAGATTTGCAAAAATCTTGCCTACCAGAGACCTCCTTTGGCTGTTTGCAGTGGCTTTTAGTTTGGCAGCCATCTCTGGTAACCAGCTGATGAAACCCGATCTTGCCATAAATCAAAACTTCTTTGCATTCAAATGCAACAATTAACTCTGGGTGTGTAGGTGCAATTAGATGACAAATTATGCCTCAAGATTCACTTGCTTGTTTAGATAGGGAAGCTGTGTTTGCTCAGCCGGGGATGTTTGGCTATGTCTTTCAATGTACCCCAGGGGACACAGAGTGATAAACTCCGGGAGTTGCAGCCTGCTCCAGCTGCAGAATTCAGACCCTTTGGCCTCAGCTCCTTGCCCCAGAGATTGAAGTTTTGTGTGCTTGCTTGCACCAAGTGTCAATGCTGTTCTCAAATAACCCACCTGAGCCCTTCTTTCTCCATGATGTTAGTGCAAAATTTATTCTTGCTATGCTCAAGCCTTGCACAGGAGGATTTGAGTCCCTCTGAAGGGATACAGTGGTAGCCTTCAGACCTGCAGCTCCCATGCCTATGTAGAAACCCTCTTAGCAATCGTGGGTAGCTCTTCTGGCTAATTTGGTCTATTGGAGACAGCAAGGCTGATGCTAAATAGATGTTACACATGCTGAAGCCCAGCAGCTACTTGGCTGCTGGATGTTTGCTCCTGGTGATGTTGGTGCCAAGGGAAGTCTCATTCACAGGCAGTCCTTGAGCTTGCCTTGATGTGGGTGGGTGAGCTCTGCGGTGGGGAAGAGCCTTATTAATTAATGCAAACCACGTTGCTGTGCTTGAACCGAAGTTTGCCGTGCTGAGATGCGGTGGTTGCTGGAGCAAAGATGCAATCTTAGATGCATTGTTCTTTCCACGTAAAGGAGTATTTGGGAGCTGGGTGGTACAGAAGGGTTGAGCACGGGGATGCTGTCTGCAGAGAGGGGGAGCTGAGCTGTGCTGTTAGTGTGGTTCAGCTGTGGCTTTTAGCTCAAAATCCAAAGCAAAATCATAAAACAGACAATGGGGCAAAACCAAGGACAAAGACATATGGAAAACAAGCCTGCTGATGTCACTAGTGTTAATAGGTGCATATTTACACACCACACTTAAAAGGGAGCCTTTAACTGCTGATTAACTGTTCTTACAGGATTTCTTTATGAAACACCCGACAAATATTTTTTTATGCCCTTGGAACAAAGCGAGCTGATAGCATTTATATCCCTTTCCCCTCTGATGGCAATTAGTGCTGATTAAAGATACCATAATTCATATGAACTCTGAGCTTTACATGGGGAGAGCAGTGGCTGTTGGTGTGGGAAAGCAATCGGCAGTTTGGATAATTGGATTAAAAAGTAATGACTTCTAAAAAAGCCGAGAAAAGGCTGGTTTGCTCCAGCTGACATTGCTTTGGTAGGAAAAGGGCTGCTCTGCCACCAAATTAATACAGCTCTAGGGACAGGGGAAAAATCCCAGCTGTTAAAAACTGAAAGAATTGTTGGGGAAGGGGAGTTGACTTGTTTTATTTATGGCCTTTTTAAAAGGCAAATTGTGTAGGATGTTTTGAGTTTGTTCTCATCCATTTTTTTTTTTTTTCGAGTCTGCACAAGAGGGCATTATACAAACCTGCAGCTGCACCTTGCTTGTGGGCAAAAGAGCTCTTGCTGGCTTGCCAAATAGGATTAATGTCAAGCCAGCAGAGAAGGGTCTATATCCTGGAGGACACATGCCAGAAGCTTTATTTGGTTTGTTAGTGGTTATTTTTTGGGGTGGTTTCTGAGCTGAGCTGGTTCCCAGCCCTCATATGCAGCTCTGCAGTTTTGCTACATGAGAAGGGTCCTTGAGGACTCATCCCTTGTTCCTGCGCCATCCCAAAGCTCTGTGCTGGTTGTAGGCTGAGACCAGGCACTGATGTTGGGAACCTTTTGCTTTGCAGTAAAACAGCCCAAATCCTGAGCATGCATCTCCCCTGGACAGGAGCTTGGACACTGCAGAGGCCTCCAAGGGGCTGTGGTTTAACAAAGATGTGTTTAATTCCCTCCTTATTTGCTAAGTCCTTGCATCCTCATTGCTCACAACGGCTGTGCCTGGGAAACCCTCCTAGCTCTGGAGCTGACCTTTCCCAACAAAGCGCCTTTGTCAGGCAGCCCTCTGGGCTGCAGGCTTTTTTATTTTCCCTTCTTTACTTTATTACTCTTTATTTTAATGTCACCACCACCCAGATACACAAGGACCTATTATATGAACGGTGGCTGGACTTTGCTTGTTTGCAAGAGGGAGATTAGGAACAAATGGGCAGCGGTGGGTTGTATCCTGGAAAGCGGAGGCCAAAGGTTTGAGTAAGAGGAAGCTTGGCAGTGGAAAGGCAGCACTGATCCAGCCGGCACTGAGCCTGTGCTCTCCGCATGCCGGGGTGAGGAAGCCTTGTTTTCACATGGGGTACCCTGCCTGTGCTTTGGGGTGGAAGCAAGAGGGTTTTTCCATGGGGTGCACCTGTTTTGGTGAGGGTTTCCATGTCCTCTTTCTCTTTTCCATGGTGCATCCCAGCAGAGGGCAGCAGGAGGTGCCCTGGGCACCCATTGCTCTCCCATGGGTGCTGCTTCAGAGCACCTGTGCCTGGTGCTGGGGTGAGCTGAGCCCCATCCCTTACAGGTCCCCCACCTTCGGGCACCTGCTAATAGCTTTGAGCTCTGCTGGGCTTTGAAGAGGCAGTTTGGGGCTGTAAGAGGGTGCTGGTGGGAACTGAGACACCGTGAAGCTCTTTTTGGATCCTGCCTGGTCTCTGGATGTCTCTTCCTAATCTTTTCTTTAATTACATGCTTTCTCAGGTGGCAGTGCTCATCTTTTCCTGTATTTCCAGTAATAGTGCAGCATCTTCCTTGTTCTGGCCGTTCACCCGTTGGGATTTTGTGTGCTGCAGATTTGCTGGAAGCAGCAAGGGCCAAGCAGGGCTCTGATGGCTTCACATGCACCAGAGCCTGACCCAACGTGCTCATTCAGTGCTGGTCAACCCCAAACCATCCCTGATAAGTGCCCAGCAACCAAAATACAAATTATGGCACCTGGTATTCAGGCGGAGGCTGCTTTACCGAGCCAGGGTGATGCCTGTTGACAACAGGAAGGGTGGCTGTCTGCCCCTGACGTCTATGTGAGCTGTTTCCTGGCTCGTACCGAAATGGCGCTGCAGCGGCTGTAGGCTGGGCAGAGGCTGAGTAGGAGGGGGAGGACTTGGAGCTTGTGCTTAAGAGGAGATGGGTGCTGGCACAAGCTGTGCCATGACTAATGCCAGTACCCATGCTAGCCTTTGCCACGTCTCTGTGCAGAGAGCTCACCTTTACCAGTGGTGTTCCTGCACATCAGCCTCATGTGATGCACTGGAAACTTCTCTTTGTTTTGATTTATTTGCAAACCTTGGGCATCTCCTCATGCAGAGCCATGCACAGAGAGAGGATGTCTCGTTGATGGCTTTTTGGTGGCTCATGGAGATCCGGAATTGGCTCCTGGATGCTTGGTGCTCTGGAGCAAAGTGGTAGCAATCCTCCTGGAGGGGACATCTGCCGTCCCTTGCCACACGGACCTGCTGGTGTCACTCTGTTGTAATACTGCTCCACTGTGCTGTGCCATTCTGTGCATTGTTATTCTGGATTTTTCATCTGCCATCCTCTTTTCAACAAGCAGGATTGGGCACTTGTTCTTTTTTGTTGTTGTTTGTTTTGTTTTCTCCAGGTGAAAAATAGCCTCGTGCTTTCTGTGTGAAATCAGAAACTGCAGCTTTAAGCAAAGCATCTAGAATTGCAAAATAGTCCACCCTGCTACCAGTCCAGAAGGGATACACTCTCAATTAACAATACATTTTAACCCTTTTCACTTGGGCAATGTGTTGGAGAGAGCTGGGACTGGCCCCTTGCAGGTGCCTCTCTGCTTCAATCCATTGCAACCCACTGAAGAATTCTGTTTGAGGTATTGCCTCTGGGCCTTGCTTTCTTCAAGCACCTGGTCCCTTCCCTGCCTCTACAACGGCCTGGCAACTTGTGTTTCAGGGACATGAAATGATTCGCAGACAGCTGCTAGAGACCTTCCTTGCATTGACTGAAGGGCCTCTGATGCATATAAACATTTAAGGTTTCTGAGCTGTCACAACATGTGAAAATAGCTGGGTTTTTCCTCCCTGTCAGAAAAAGTCGGAAATCTTGAAAACCGTGTGGTAATTACCTACCAATGGAAAAGATACTCGACTTAAGGATGAGAAACAGCCTGCATAATCTTCTTAGTGCAAAGAAATTGCTTATGGGTATATTCAGGAAATAACTGCATCCACTTCTACCACCACCACTCCCCCCACCCCTCATCTTTAATTACAGCAAATGGCATTGCAAGAACGGCATGCTGAGGTGCTTTAGTGTAACAGTTTTGCCTGACAATAAATGTCCTATATATATATATATTTCTTTTAAAATAGGAAGCACTGATATAGCTCACTTTTTATCACGGTTTTGGATCTGTATGGCTGCAAGGAAATGCAGGCAGTAGTGCAGGTGTATAGCTTAGAAGTATGTGGAGATGCTGTTCCAGAAATTGAAACTCTTGTTTCTCAGTAGAACCCGGGAAAACAAGCATGCCACGCTTGTGACCATGTTCTTGGGTACATACCGCAGCCCAGTATTAGGCACTATAGGTATATCCAGTCTCAAATGTGCAGGGATAGTACCAGCCCTTTCTGCATCTGCTGAAATAAGGTTGTTTCCCACAAAATGGCTATTTTTGCAAAGGGGTATTGAAAACCTGGTGTTCCGTGGTAACAGACCCATCAAAAATGGGGATGAAGAGCTGTGAGCGTTGAGAGGAAAAATCAAAATAAAGAATACCCGTTCTTCATTTGTTTTAAAGCATTTCTGTTCCCATTCATGGGAACAGGCAGGAGGACCTCAGGGTTTCCCAGCTGGGACCAGGGCTTTGCCCTGTGCCCATCCTGGTGAAGGTGAGGTCACGGTGCTTGCAGGATGCATTAAATGCAACCTCTCTGCCCAGATTAAATGCAACAGGGACCACTGGGAAGCCGGGTGTGCAAGGGGCTTGTACGGTGGAGAATGCTGGCGCTCAGCATGGGATGGTGCTGGCATCAGCGGGGTGCTCGCTTGCGTTCACCCCCGGCTTAGCAGAGCCCTCCCCTGCCTATGAACTGGGGAAGGGTCTCAACAGGCGGCGCCCCCCTTCCTGCTGTCCACAGCCCTGTATGGGGCCATCCTGCTTGTGTTTTCTAGCCGTGCCCTGGGCGACTTCTGTGGTGACGCAAAGCTGCTGCTTCAGAATCCTCTGATTCATCCCCGTGGAGGGCTCACACCCAGGCTGGGCTTCTTCTCCCTGTTGTTGATCACACCGGCAGTGCTGGAGCCGAGCCCCCCTGATCCCCTGCCATGGGAAGGTGTGTGGGGTCTGCCAGAGCAGCCGTGTGTCCTTTCTCAGCATAAAGGTGGATGGGGTCAAAAAAGCAAGGAGGAATGCCCAGGGACAGTCCCTGCGTATTCAGGGTCCAGGAGTGCATTTGTAGGATGCGGCTTTTGGGGATGCCAACCTGCTTCTATGGGCACTGGGTGCTTCCCCAGCCCCATGCTGTGCTCTGGGTCACTGCATTTTTGCTTCCTAGCTCTGACACCAATCTGTGTGACCCCAGCTAAGAGCTCTTCCACTTCCTTTTCTCATTCTGCTTGTCAGCTGCCTCTTCTATTGAGAACTTAGGGGTGGCAGAGGAAGACAAGGATCTGCTGCTACCCAGGTTCCTCCAGTGCCCTAGCCTGGATTGCAAAATGTCTTCGGCATGCTCAAACAGCTGACGCTGACCTACAGGTGACCTGTCGGATCACATTTGAGCTGTATCTGGTAGTGGGGAGCACGCAGGCAAGCATCACCTTGGGCATCGGTGCTTGGAGGGAACCTCATCGCTGCAGCATGAGGAGGGGCCGTGCTGGTGGAGCTCTGCACAGGATTTAGGGAGCTGGCAGGAGGGACGGTCAGGACTGTGCCAGCTCAGTGCACCCATGTTGCAGTGAGCCCAGGGTAGCCTGGGTGAGATGCTTTGGCAGAAGGTGGTGGCAGAACTGGAAGAGCAGGGCCACAGCAGAAGGTCAGGGTGAAGGTGTGGGTTTGGCACCTGGGATCGGTGCCACTGGCGAGGGGGCTGGGGAGTGTTGTGGGTCAGTTTTTGAGGGCACCTGTGGAACCTTGTGGGAGAACTGGTATGGCAGAAAGCCGTGCCTGAGTCAAGCCGGCAAAGGAGCATTGCTCTGGGCTCCTCCCAGCTCGCACCCTCCTCGGGAGATGGGCTTCAAAATGCCCTGCGCCTGGGCACCCCCTGCTCTCACCCCACTCCAGCACCAGTACCTGTCCCTCCTTCCCTCTCAGGATTAAGGACTTTATCGCCTTCCAAACCGCCTGCTCATCCCCTTTATCCACAGCAAGATAAGCATAACCAAACCGGGCTTCGGGACGTGCTTTCAGTGTCTGGGTGTCCAAGTCGGCTGCACTGGCGATTCCCCCTTCGGGTCCTGCCCAGGACTGGCTTTCTTCCAGCAGGATCAGTGGGACTAATTTTAAGGTGTCGCCTCTTCTGGCAACCTCTGCTTCATCTCCAGTCCTTGGGAGATGCCCTCAAGGGAAAGCAGCCCTTGATGCCTGCTTCCCCTGTGGCAAATGTGGCCCTAGCCATCTGCTGCTGCAGGATTTTGGGTTCAGCTACCTGCTCTTGCCCTGGATCATTAAGATGGCTTTGCATACAGTTAAATCCATTTTTGCTCCTAAAAATTTGATACCTGAGTGAGATTGCACCCATGATGTGTTTTAAGTTTCCTTTATTCACAATAAATAATACACTATATTACAAATAACTCACACAAAATCAAAAAAAAATTGCATTCTTTCTGCAGCCATGAATAAACAGGACTCACCAGCACCAGCTAATGCATGAAAGAGGATCTATGAGCAGCATGGGTGGGGAGAAAAAGGGGGATTTTGCTGCACCCACCTGCCCAAAGTGGTCATTCTTCTTTGCTGGTGTCTATGTGGTGTTTCCATCCCCTGGGCCACCAAAGGCAGGGCTGAAATCCTGCGTGAGCCTGTGTGGTCTCAGGCATCTCTGAATTGTGCAAATATCACACCTAGAAGGGCATGGATGCAGCCGAGTGGGCGTGAAAGCACAACGGAAGGCTGCCCTGGGCTGAGACTCCTTCGCTGGGCTTAGCTGGCTGCAGTTAGGGTAGGAGAGCTTCTAGCACTCGTGCTCATGTAGAGAGATTATATACACACACTGCAATGTTCTCTTCTTTCTTAGTCATGGATGGCCTTTGAGTTAGAAGACTTTTGCTTAAGAGTCTACTGTAGCTGGATGTGTTCATTCCTGGTTTTGGTGCACACATGAGCCCATGTGTGTGGTGTCCTCCCCTCCTTCTGCTTGTTTTCCCCATCTGCTCCTATGGTGGGGTCAGCTCCATGGACTTCTTCCTCTCCTCTCTCTGCTCTTCCCATTCCTCCTCTGACTCGTAGGTGCCCTTGATGATGGCAACCCTGTCTGACATGTTCATGCAGTAGGGGACGAGGATGTAGAAGTACAGCAGAGCAGCCAAGCAAGCCCCAAGGATGGGCCCAACCCAGAACACCTAGAAAGCAACAGGGGAGAGGGTGAGAGGAGGTCTCAGAGGGTGGTGCACCAGCTGCAGCCACCACACCAGCATCCCCCTGCTGCCCCACGTCTCCCAGCCCCCAGAGAGATGCGAATACCCCTTCCAGTAGATTTCATGGGTTGAAGTCCCCTCAACCTTTGCTTGGTGAAGATGCCAAGCTCTGTGAGTGCAGAGCTCTGATGTGCTGGAGGGCTGGGTATGAGCTTGCAGGCAGTGCTGGGTGAGCGGAAAGCTCAGCTTGGGCTTTTCTGTGTGCTTTATTGACCTCAGGTGATGTCCTAGTTCAATGCTCTCCATTGCATAGGGGGTTATCCTTTTCTCCTTGCACACTTCTGTCTCATGGGGCTAACCTGCTCCCTTCTCCCTGTGTTTTGGGGGAACAACCTCCTTCCTGTTGACTCTGCAGGTCCAGGATGGGCTCTGAAACTCCCAGTGCTGTATTCCCGTGGGAATTGCTGCCTGTCCCCCTTGTCGCCCGTGTCTGGCCCCGGTGGCTCCCCAGCCAGCCCATCCCAGCATGTAGCTGATGCTCACCCAGTGTGCGGAGCTGAACCTCCTCACAATGACTGCGGGTCCAAAGGACCTGGCTGGGTTCATGGAGCAGCCGGTGAAGTAGATCTGTTGGTGAGGAAAGGAGACCGGGTTAGCGGGTGTCATGTTGCTTAGGGAATACGAGCAGCTTTGCAGAACTGGGGCCTGAAATGGCTGAAGTGGCCCTTGAAGCTGTTTCTCTCGCAGGGAGGAAGGGATCCATGCATCACGGACAAGCCCCTCTTGCTTCTTCTAATGTACGCCCCTCTGGGACCGACCATGCGAGACCATTCTGGGGAGCCCCATCCTGGTGGCAGCGCCTGCCCTGTCCTCCTGCCTGGACACTCACCCCCACCAAGTGGCCGACAGCAACGGAGAGGCCGATGGACAGCGCTGGGGAGCCCACGTTGCCGTTCCTCCGGTTGTCTGTGGACGCGAAGATGCACACAGCCAGCTGGAAGGTGAGGATGATCTCCACCACAAGGGCCTGGCCTGGGGTTGTGTTGTTGTTGAGCTGTGAACCGTAAAGAATGGCAATAATTAACCGTCCACGGGGCTTGGCATTGTTGGGAGGGCTTTTTCTGGTGGATTTGGGATGGCAGAGCCATGCATGTGAAGCCCCAAGCAGATCTGCCCATGCCCAGAGAGCAGGGTATGGAGCTTCCTGCTGCTCAGGCTCACTGCGCCTTTCTCTACAAAAGAAGAAATTCTTTCTCTCTGTTTAATTCCCCAAAGTCTTCTCCCCCCCACCACCTCGAGCCCCTTCTTTCTTTTGACAATCCACATCTCTCTCCTCATTTGCCTCTCACTGCAGCACTCAGAGCTTTTCCACCTGCACACTTTGTCCCTTTTTTCCTGCATTACTCTCCCCTTTGCTTGCTGCAAGCCATTTTATCCTGACTCTTCCCCTCCTCTGCTTTGTGGAGCACCTCCCCAGGAGGCTGGGGAGCAGCCACTGCAGAGGGGAATGGGAGGAAGGGCGCAGGCTGGGGAGGACGACAGGGCACGTCATGGGGGGTAAGCCGGGCTGTTGCTGTGCCAGGGCCTCTGTGCCAGCCTCTGGGGACTGTGTCAGGTGGACTCAACCTCATCAGGCATGGGAAGGGCAAAGCGACCTACGCTGTGGTGGCTTTTTTTTTTTTTTTTTCTTTTTGCCTCAGGGTGACTGGGGTTTGGGACGTGTAGCATGTGGCAGTAAGATGCCTTGCAGCACCTCATCCTAGCAATCGAACCCTTTGCAACGTGCCTGTGCTGCTCCGAGGGGTCCGGACCTGGGCTCAGGCGAAGCTGTAGCTCCATTGCTCCCATTTCAGCTGCTTTCCCAGCGCTGCCCCGAGGGTTTGAGACGTGCTTCCTGGCCTTGCTGCTCTTGGAGGGTCCTGCCATTTCCCCTCCTCCTCCAAGAGCAGCCCCTGCCCCTCACAGCCCCTCTGTGCCCTCCCAGGCGTTTCTCCTCGTTACACCTTCTCCTGCTCCTCTCCACACCCTCTTTCCATCCACAGCCATTTCCCAGCTCCCCAGTGGGCTTCTGCTGCCCCTGCCCATACTGGTTTGACTGGGCTCTGCTCTCTGCCCTCCCCCTCTGTCTCCCGGTGCAGCTCCTATCCTGACACTAATCTCCAGGTGGAGAGGCTGCAGTCAAGAACATCTCAATGGTGCTGGTGACTCACTGGGGCCCTTAGGATAAAGGAAGCGCTTATTAAAGGAGAAAAACCCACGCCATTCATTACCCCACACAATAAACCTGTCATGTCAATACTCTGCTGGCTACATTGATGTTTGCTCCTATCTTGTTCCCGTCCCTCCGTGCATGCGGGACACTGTGCCAAGACCAGCCATCCATACGGATTTGGCCCTCCGGGTCCGTGCTCGTGCCAGCTGCTCATTTACAAGGGACATAAAGCCTGCATGGGAGGTGAGCATCACGGCGGATCACCTCCAGGTGGGGAGACTTACCGAATTGATGGCCAGGTTGCCGCGGGTGTTGGCTGGTGTCACGCCGTAGAGGATGCCAGCGCCGGCGATGGCCCCAGCCAGCTGGGCGATCACGTAGAAGAACGTCCGGAGGAAGGAGATCTGGTTCCCGACAAAGAAGGCGATGGTCACCGCAGGGTTGATGTGGGCGCCGCTGATGTGGCCGAATGCCTGCACCAGTGTGCCGATGGCCAGGCCAAAGGCCAGCGAGATCTGCAGGATGCTGGGGAGGGCAGACGGCCACTTCAGGGCCGAGCCGAGGCCGATGAAGACGAAGATGAGCGTGGAGATGAACTCGACAAAGACGGATCGAGCAAAGGCCAAGGTTAATATTTCCCTCTTCATAGTGGGAGTGGGTAGAGGGCAGCCAGCAAGGAAGAAAGTTTAGGTTTCCTCTGTCTCCAGGCTTTTCTGTCTGCACCGAGCTGTAGGGCCATACCTATCTATATATGCAACAGCAGCAGGGAGCTGTGTTACAAGGCGGGGGGTGGAGCCAAGGAGTTAGCCAGGCCTCCCAAATTATCATGTGAAACTGGAAAAGTTTCCATCCGAAAATAACTTCGGAGCCTCTTGGTGAACCAGTGACTCAGATATTGGTGGCATTTCTTTCTCCTTCCCTCCGCAAACAAAGAGCCCCTATAGGGTGTCTCCGTGGTCGTTAGATAACGCGATTGCATAACGGCACTGTGCTCCCTCCTCTGCGTTTTTCTTTTACTACCTCCCTCCCGCCAGGTGCTGGGTGCTTTTTTAGCAGAGGTGTTCTTGTTACTCCCGTCCTCCAATTGCCTGTGAAGTGGAGGACACTGTAGCTTTGCTTGGAAAGTCTCATTGATGGTGTCGGGCTGCAGAAGCTCTCCTGGGGCAGGGCTCCGAACTTTGGTTGGCAATTTAGATGGGGTGTCAAAACGTTAAACAAAGTTAAGCACCTGGAGCTGCTCCCAGGCTATTGAGATAGCTCAACGGCAAGAAACGAGTGACTTGCGATCATCCTGGGAGCTGGGCAGGGCTCGGGGGCACTTTGCCAAGCTTGGGTTTCCTCATGGTGTGCAGGTTGAGCCTGAATGGGATGGGGTGGCCCTGATAAAGGGGGGTGACCCCTGGCAAGCCTGGCTCCAAACCCCTTTGCTGCCTTTCTGCTCTGCTGCTCCTTCTGGAGCTCGATAAGCATTGGGTGTGGGTTTTGCCGGTGTTGGGGGTGCTCCGTGCCCATCGCCAGGGAGGGTGCATCCTACCTGTCATCTCGGGCCCCTTTCTTTTTGCTTTTCAAGCTCTTACTCAGTGAGGTCAATGATTTTGCTCTTGGGAATGCCAGCATAAAGCCATAGACTTTGCATGGACACAGGCCATGTTTGCATGTCTTCTTTCATGTTCCCGTGGTGCTGGCCTCCATCCTAAATCTGTCTGGCTGAAAATCCTTGGCTGGCAGTGAGCAGAGGTGGGAGGCTCTCAGTGCTCTGCGGCAGGGAGCTGCTGGGCGCTGAGGTTTTGGGGCGGAAAAAGGCTCTGGTGACACTTAACAATGAATTCTTGATCTCTTTGCAGTTTTGTGCCAGGATTTATATTTGTTTCAAATGGGTTTGGGTGCCAGCTCTGCTCTCCTTGCTAGACTCTAGCTTGGCTGATTGCATATTGCCTTTCTCAAGCAAATCCATTCTCCGTGCCTAGTGCAGTGAGCTCAGGCCAGGATTATCCAAGGCTGCTGTGTGCTTCTGCAGAAGTAGTCACAATCCAATGCTCGGTGAGCAAATCTCTTTGTGTAGGAGAGTGGTAAAATCATTTAAAATCCTCTTTAAATTTAAACTAAAATTAAAAATGTAAAAAGTGCTAAAAAATTGTATTCACTGCTGCCTTCTGCTGGGTGCAGTCAGACTTACACATTTCCTGTGCCATTTGGGGTCAAAAGCTAGGAGGGATTCCCGTTCAGAGCCAGAAGAGGGGCACTCCTTCCTCCAGAGCCAAAAATATATGAGTCCTTTTCCTCCAGCTGTACCCAAAGCCCTGAGCTCAGCACACAGACCCAGAGAGTCTCAAGGGACCGAGGATTCATTACAGTGTAATTCCTGATGATCATTTTCTCCCGGTTCTGCTGGTCCTGGGGAGATTGCCGAGTTAAAAACCAGATCTGTTATCCTAGAAACACCTGGTCCGTTGGCGTGTTTTGGTGAAAGTTTTGCAAGCTGGTTTTTCAAGATACCCTGGCCAGATTCCAGCCAGAGTAATTGCTTGCCACTTCCCTTCAAACCTGCCTGTGGTTCCTTCTGGATTAGATGCGCCTTGCTCCCATCCTCCAAACTCTTTCGTAACGTGGTTTTTCTTCCAAGGTGACTGCATTTGCAGGCTCCTCCACCACATGCCTGGCTTTAGCATCGGCAGCGTTGAGCCGAAAGATGCTCTGCTGGGGTCCCAGCTGCGGATAATAACCTCCTAGCCAGGCTCTGTCCGGAGAGAAAGTCCTCCGGCCGGACTAGGGGATGTAATCAAATAATGCTGAAAATGATGGGGAAAAGCTTCCACGGAGAAGCAGGTTGTTTTTCTAACTACAGGTCTTCCAAAACATATTTTCCTATGATAATTTGCTAGACTTTCTTCTCTGGGGCATTCCTGCTTGGCTTCTCTGATGTCTAACTATGCTGAGCGGTGGGAAGGCTCCTTCTCTTGCTGGCTACATGTCCTCCAAGGAGCTTGTGCGAACTGGAAGTGCCTTTGATGTGTCAAATATAATTGAATTGGGCAAGAAGGGATTGCGCAGGGCCCTGCTGACAGACGGACACCTACGTGGTAGGGTCATACATACCTTACTTCTCCCCTAGGCTTTTGGAGGAAAGGAAACCAGGAGGCTTTGGCAGTGCGAGGAGGTTCAGCCATTCCCTCCTCCTCTTCCTCCACCTCCTTCTCCTCCTCTGTCTCTTCCTTGCTGTTATCAGCGAGCAAACACTGCAACCCCAATCACCGCCTTCTAGCACCCCATTGCATGGCTATGTGGCTTGGTGGCACTTTGGGGACAGCACACTTGGAGGGGGACAGGGACCTGAGCCCACCGCTGGCTGAGGGTGTCTGGGCAGGAGGAAGGCAGCCAATGCCTCATCCTCGCCTGGGGCCCTCCTGCAGCTCTGCCTCACCCACGGAGGCGTGTGTGTTATTAACTGAATACGTGTGCTGGTCCCTGTCGTCCCCGGTTTGCTGATTGCATTTTCTGAGCCCGCACAGCGCTGCTATTAATTTGTCATTTCCACGGCAGCCCAGATTTCTGATGAGTTCAGCCCTGTGTCAGACCTCAAACCTGGCGGATCGGCTTGCAGGTGGATGAATTCAGATCACAAATGCTGCTGATATCCAGACTGGTCCAATTGTTGGTCTTGCCCTCTCACCTGGCTCTGTACCTTAACCAAAGACCTTAAAACTGGCACAAGAATACAAGAAGGAATATTAACAGTAACAGGAGACAACTCCTGCTGGAATTTGGAATTAGTTGGGGTTGGATGGCTAAAGAAGAAAGTTTGGTTTAGTTTGTTTTTAAAGAAAGGGTGTTTTTTGCTGGCTGAGCTTTGGGAGTTTGCAGCAAGAAAAAAAGTGATCTGAACTGGGAATTCAATGTAGAGCAAGAGCTGGCAAACTTTCCCCTCCTCATCCTGGTCCTGGGGCTGCTGCTTGCCATGGTGGGGTTAGGTTAAAGCCTTGCCACTCTCTAGTGCTCAGGGATGTCTCTGCACAGGTGTTTCAGATGAGGCTTTCAAGGATTTCTCTAATCTAACCCACGATCTGCTAGTGCTTGCTTTAAAGGCGAGGGATTATTCTGCTGGCCTGAGGCAGATGGTACTTGCACCTTCGTCTGCCCCGGAGCAATGAGGCTTTTGCTTCCCTCAGTAACCTGATCCAGCTCCTTGGAGCAAAAAGCCCATGAGATCGACTAAGCCACCACAGCTGGCTGTGGGAGCCTTTGCCGTGGAGGTGTCTCTGTGGCAACTTTTGGGTTGTTTTTCTGTGTTGAGCTGCATTCAGTTTGGGAAACCCTCTTGCACTCGTTGGGGCAGGCAGATGGGGTTGGGGATGGGGTTTAGGGGCTAGGTTTGGTCTTGGGGGTGCCCCCATGTCCCTTGATGCCATCCCACTGTGTGGCAGCTGCCATTTTGGCTTGCATAGCCAGTCCTGAAGCTGCCATCCAGCCCTTGCTGGTCGCTGACCTTGTAGCCCATGAGTCTGTAAACAGGGATGATGCCATTTAAATGCTGAATAGTGTTAATGCTTAATAACAGCATTGCTCTGCTCTTCACTTAGAAATTACCTGGCAGTCTCTAAGGCATTCAAGTAAGTGGATGGAAACGCTTTGGGGCTGGCCTGCAATGGAAATGCCAGCATCCTTAATAATTAATTTGCATCATAATCGTCATTAAATTGACACATGGGGATAATAATGTGTATCAGGGAAAGCAAAGCCTGATTAGAAAAGAGATCTGTACGAGATCACACAGTGAGAAAGCTGGGTTTGAAATTCTGGTGTCCTGATTTTCAGGTCTAGCCCTTTCCAGCAAGGCCACCTGCATCAGCGACATTAAGAGGTTGCATTTCTGCTCATCTAGGTAAATACTTTGAATTCTTATGGGCCAGCAGCCATTCACCAGGATTCTCGGGGCTCAGACAGACCTGCCTTTGGGAGGTGGTTTTCTTCTTGAAATGTGTTTGCTGTGGAAGTGTTGTCTTCACCCATACTGTCTCTTTTTAGGATTGCAAGGAACATGCATGGTAATAAATGCTGAAATGGTCTGGGGAGAGAGCTGATAGCAGGAAAGCAGTGTCACCTCTGCCTGGGCAAAGGGATGTGAGACAGGTGGGATGCCATCTTGCAGTGTACATGCTGCTGGGATGGGAAGGCATGGGGCTGGCTGGAGAGTGCTGGGTTGGCACTGGGTCGCATTGTTGGGTGTAATGGGTGGAGGCAGCTGAGCTGCATCAGTGCAGAGGGGAGCTGAAAGCACGACCAGGCTCCAAAGCATCTATGAATTCAGTAGATAACATAATAGAGAGTGATCTGGAAACTCAAAAGCTGAAATTCTCGCATAATTGCTCCAAGAGCCTAGGACCTGGCAAAGTAAAATGTTGGTGACAATATGCAGTTAGTTAACTCTGTGAACTGGAAAACAAGTTTTTCACCCCGTCCTGCCTCCGAGACCCAGACAAAATTTCTCAACCTAAAAAGTTACAGATAGTTTACACTGATTAGGATTTAAAGAGACTTGTGGTGGTACCATCATCTGCAGTTGGAGCTAAAGACTCTTGCATTGAGTGGTCTCTTAAGAAATGTCTGATTTTGCTCATATTCCTGAAAAATTGAGCTGAAAATTGAAGCAGAGCCTCTGGTCTTGTACCCAGACCCATCAGCACAGCTTTGTGAAACAGGGCTCGCTGCAAGCCTTGCAGATGTAGGAATTAGCTGGGGATTAGCCATGGAGTGCCACCTATTCCCAACCACCTTCTGCAAATGTCTGTGGTCCTTTCCTGGACTACACCCGAACGTGATTTCCCCTCTTGCAGTCTTGGATGGATTTAGCTTCCATGGCACCTCCTTCAGGAAATCATGCTCAGGATATATTTCTACATATATAAATAGATCCATAAAAGTAATGATGTGTCTGCCTCCTAGGTAGGTCATGCCATTGAGAGGTTGGTGCCAGATGGGAGCTGGGTGCTCACATAGTCTTGAAGATTCAGATCCAAAGGATTTGTACAAGGTCAGGACAAGAAATTCACATCAAAAAAGTCTGTTCAGGTCTCTGAGCTTTGAAGCTGGGCAGTGTTTTTTTTCTTTTTTTTTTTTTTCTTCTGTCCTACAAGTGTGAGCCTTTTGCTGTGAGAGCCAAGTGGCCGGACCTGCAACCTGTTTTTAAGATACTGGTGGGTTTGGCGTCATCCAAGCCAGGTTGATTTTCTTTCCATTTTCTCCTAGGTAAGATGCCAAATTCCCCGCTTGCAGCTGTATGATGGAGGGTTTGAGGTCTACACTCCAGGAACAGGCTCTCTCAGTGTTCTTTGGAGCAGAGGTTTGCGTGGTCTCAGGTTGCCCTCTGAATTCTTCACCTCTACATGAAGTGAAGAATCTGTTGGCAGGTTTCGCAATCCTCCTGCACGGGAGGACAACAGGACACAGGAAGCAACTTGAGCCGAGACACTTCGTACAGTGCTTTACATTTTGACTTCACGATCATACTATTTATCACAGCTCCATGATGAAGCCAATAAAGGTTAATTTATGGTGCAATAAGTATTGCAGATACACACTGTGGACAGTCATGAACTGATGGATGGGCATGGCTGAGTGGTTTTCAATCCTGGGCCAAGGCATTTCTGTAGAGGTCTATTATATATACGTGTGTTATCAATTCAGTGAGGTTTTTCAGTTGGTCTGTGGCAGCTCTGATCTCTGGGTGGCTGATCCTGCTCTCTAATTTGACTTGCACTGGTGTAGATCTGGAACAACTGGCTTGGTTTCCTGACGGTGCAAGTTTTGGAAGTGTCACTGAAGTCAATGACAGCTCCGTGGAGAGGGTAAATTCATGTAGCTGATTGACTCGAGAGGACTTACACTGCCTTAGCCATCTGAAAATCTGGTTTAGTGAGATTGCTTTGTGTTAGTGCTGGCGTGCTGAGGCCAGAATCTGGCCAGGTTAGAAATCGGAGCATGTGGAGGGTGCTAAAGGAGGGATGATCTTTATTTTGTGGGTCCATACTTTGGAGCCGAGGGGTTTTGTTTGGTTTTGTTCGTTTGTTTGTTGTTTTGTAACTGTCATCTGAGGGGTTTTGTTTGTTTGTTTGTTTTTGTTTTTACTGTCATTTTTGCAGATCAATAAGTTGCTGTCTTGAAGATGGGCTGTATGTATATGACCATATAAATACATATTATATGACCATATATATATGACTATATATATTTTATATGATTGTAAATGTGTCACTGATTCACATGTATTAATTCAGTGCATAGAAGTGAATTTAAAGGACTTTATTTGAAAGAGTACAGTAATTTATTAGACATTAAAACTCATTGTAGGGCTCTTTGCAGTTTATATGAGTCTTAAACTTTGTCATGGTAAATAATAAATACAATGTTTAGATCCGAAGGAGAAGAAGCATGTAATTAACTTGAACATTGTAAAAAAGATATAAAATGAATCAGCAGCATGATGTTGTCTTTAGCAGCTCGTAGGCAAGATAAATTCTGGTTAATTTTCTTTGGGTTTTCTTGACATATATATTTGTGGTTTTTTTTTCCTTTGAAAAGTAACAAAAATATGGACTAATTTTTAAAGTGAATATTTGGTAATTTAAATACAGTTTTACACTCTGTTTGAATGGTAACATGATTTTAATTCACATTGTTCAGTCTAGGAACAGATTAAAAAATTATTAAAAAAAAATATTTTTGAAATAGTATTCAAGTGCTCCTTTCTCATTGAAGGACTAAGATGGAGGACCAGAATCAATATTTTTGCTGTGGCAGACAGTGTGTTAAACCAGTGCTGAGCCAGTGCTGCACTTCGACAGCAGCCTTTTTGGGGATTTTTGCATCAAGTGACGAGTGGAGGAAAATGGATCCTGGGCTGCAGCGAATAAAAGCTGGGATCTGTGACGTTTCTTCCCTTGTTGCCCAGGGTGGCATTAGGGACAGCAAGTGGCAGCTAGAGGAGGCGGTGCAGAGGCCTGGTGCTCTAAGGGAGGAAACCAGGAATTCAGTAAGACACCTAGAGCACTGTGGGTGGAGGAAGAGGAGAGCATCTTTTGATGATGGTTCATGTCAAAACAGCTGGAGGGAGGAAAAGGATCAATAATGTTCCTTAGGATTTGGAACTGAGTATTGAATCTTATTGAATATTCATCTTATTGAATATTTCTATTAACGACCTCGGCAGAAAAAAGCCTGAATGAGGTGATGATGACTTGTGATGGTGCAATGCTGGGGAGACATCACCAACAGAAAGAAGCATTAGGATTAGCAAATCCATTCCTTTTAGGCTGAATAATAGAAACTGGATTAATTTTAATTCTTGAAGGAGCAAAGACTAGCTCAAATTCTTTGACTATGCTGGTGACTGTAACCATGTTCTGACAAAGCAGGAAAAAAGGATGGGATGATTATGGTGCGGTGTATCTGTGAAAGCTCTGGGCTGTAGGAAGCAAGAGACAGAACATCACATCTGAAATGCTTTGTGTTACTCATCCAAGAATCAGGGTGGAATAGGAACAGAGGAAAGACAGCAGAAACCAGGGAGCAAGAAGAAGCATTGAAGCTGAAGAACAGCAGTGGTTCAGGAACAACCGAACTGTGGATGAATTTGAGCTGGAAATACGGAGGTTTCTCATCATCACTGGAGAGAGCAGTTGCAAGGTCCTCCCCAGTGAGGACTCAGGGACACGCTTCCAGTCCCATCTTCTCAGGAAAGCCTCCGCACAAGCGAAGGGCATCTGCATTCCGTGGTGGGTGGTAAAAGGGTGCAGGTGTTTCTCGCAGCAGCAAAACTTGTTTGTGGGATACTTGTGGCAGGGAGCAAGAGCTCCGGTGTGTGTGCAAACAGTGAGAAGAAATGGGAGACAGGTGAGCAGGGTTCAACAGCAGTGAGGCATCGGGTGGCAACCTCCACACCCAGCAGGTGCCTGTAATAACAACTCTCCGCAGGTCCTCCAAGCTCTTTTTGGAGGGCAGTGAGCTCTGCTGAGCACCACCTCCTGCAGGGGGACATGGAAGGAGCCAGCCAGAAGGAGCACACCATGGTGTGCTTGTTCCTGTTGCTACACTGGTTGTGTTGGTTTAGTGGTGCTTTCCCCTGGGGTTAGAAAGCCATCAGGCATAGAGAGAGTGGGGTGATGGGAGGTCTCCCCAGGAGATGAGCTATCCCCACCAGCAAAAAGTGAAGGGAGAGAGGGGAGAGGTGAAACACCCAGCTGAGTGGGTGCTGTCTCCAAAATGGACGTCAGAATTTTCTCCAGCTCCTCTCTTGCCCTGAGGGGGTTTGGCTACACCTTCTCCGACATCCCCCTTGGCAGGCTCTGCGGGGAGTGGAGCTCCACCGACTGTCGCCGACGGACCTCGCGCTCTGCCCAGTCCTCCTCTGGCTCCAAACCCTTGAAGATGGCGAGTCTCTCCGAGAAGGTTTTGGATTGTGGGAAGAGGATGTAATTGTAGACGATGGAAGCTGCTGCTGCCCCGACGAGGGGGCCTACCCAGAAGACCTGGTGAAAAGAGAAATAGAAGAATTGGGTGAGCAAATGTCTTCCTACACCTCTGATCTGAACCACCACGGCTCCGGCTCTGAACGTGCTCTTTGCGGATGGAAATTCCTGGGAGCATCCCTAAAAGAGCTGGTGGAAAAGGCATGCCCAGATCCATCCGCAACCAGGAAAGGTCCCCAGGATGCCAAGAAGAGCTCCACTCTCTACTGGTTTTACTTCTTGTGCTAAGTCATGGTCAACAAACCACACACCCTTTTCCTGTCGCAACTCACCCTGCTTAGATAAGCTATTTAAGCATCCAGCAGCCCCACCTCTTTCTGCAAATTTCCATGTCTCTCCTTCAGCTGGTGCTGAAGTGCCACAAATCTGGCTGGCTTTTCAGTTGTCTGGGAATATTGGTAATGCGGGGGCCCATTCTCAGCAAACCAACGCAGAGACATGACTTCTTACCCAGTGGTCACTGAAGTCTCCAACTATCACAGCAGGGGCGAAAGATCTGGCTGGATTCATGGAGCAGCCGGTGTAACGGATCTGCCGAGAAACACCAAGCTTATTGTTAGCTTTAAGCTCTTTTACCACATTATTTTAAAATATCCCGGTGTGTTATTAGCATGATTCATCCACCAAGCTGATGCTTCACATCCCAGCCTGCCCTGTTCCAGGAAAAGAGATGCTACCAGCTTCCAGCGCCTGAGTCAACACGCTTGAGTTGTATTTGTTCACCTTCTGCGCCAGCATATGTGTCCCGTGCATGGTGCAGCTCAGCTGCGGGCTGGGCAACGTGCCCTGCAGTGTGACAGGGACTGTGAGGACAAGTTCCTGCTGTTCCTGTTCCTGGAGCAAATTGCTACTCCTTGCCACTGAGGATTGCAGGAAGAATATCCCATAGGCACATGGGCTTGCAGATCAGTAAGGATCTGCTTTAATCCATGCATTGAGAAGCTGGGTGGGTTGGGGGCTGATGTGTCTGTTCCCAGCAAAAGTCCTCTGGGAGGGATTTCCCTGGCTCTTCACCCCACGTATTTTCCTGTCCATGTTTATCATGGTCTTGAGAGTCTCAGTTGCCACCACATTCCCTTCAGGATAGAAGACCCCACGGATCCCTGGGAGCTCCTGATGGGACTTGAGGAGCAGCAGAGCCCAGCAGGTTATGTTTTTTTTTAATCACACCCAATAAAACCTGAGCTCAGGCTTTGGCTCTGTTATGGCTTTGGTGGGATCTTTCTGCTCCAACCACTGCAAAATCACAGGCACAGCATCAGTTTCAAATCCCCTGACCACTACAGGGCCTGCAGCCAAACAGGCTTCGGGCACAAAGGCAAAGACAACCCTCAAAATATTGTGTTTTGATTCTACCCACCCCAAGGAGATGTCCAACAGTGACGGAAAGGCCAATGGACAGGGCGGGGGATCCCAGGTTGTCCTCCCGGCGCTCATCGGTGGAAGCAAAGATGCACAGGACCAGCTGGAAGGTGAGGAAGAGCTCGACGGTCACTGCCTGCCCTGTCGTCGTCTCGTTATGCAGCTGGAAGGGGAGGAGAAACATCTCAGGGATAGGCAAGTTTGGTGGCTGGGTTGGAAATTTGGAGGGGGAACCAACAGGGACATAGGAAACAGGTGACATTTTTGGCATCAATATGAAGAGGAGGAAAATTTTCCTATGGAAAAGTGGCTCAATGGTAACACTTGATTGACATGGCAGGAAATGTTTTTGTGGCATCTTTTTTTGGCATTATTTTTCCACTCTTCCTTTGACCTGAGGGATTCTTTTTCTTTTCCTCATGCTCAAAATACAAATGCCTTTTAGAAAATTGTATGAATTACTTTTCAGAAATGTCAAAAAGAAATGTTTTGGCACACAAAAAAATCCCTTCTTCCTTCCCACTCTTTTTTGACTGAAAGAATTTGTAAGATTTGGTCTGAAGCTGTGCCTGGTTGCACACTCTCTCCTCCAGCTCTGCTTTCTGGCACTTTATTATTCCTTGAAGGTTTTTAATCCAGATCTAGATGGACCTGGCAGTGCTGCTGGGCAGATATGTGGTTCGCGGCCCCCCCCCCTCGCTGCCTCTTCCCTTAGCCCATCCTGGCACTTCTCTTGGCGCTTCTCTGCCCTTTCTTTTCCTGTGTCACCCATGATTTGGACACCACGCATCCTCTCCAATGCTGATCCCAAGAGCGCTTTGCTTGGTGACAGTCTGAAAACAGCAGTTGTCCTCCTGGCCGAGATTCAGAGCTGGATCTCTCTCTGATATTCCTTTTTTTTTTTTTTTTTTTTTTTTTTAGGATAATTTGTGCAGGCACCTACAAGATGAACAGCCCACCGGGGAAAAAATTAAAATCCTATTCCTCTTTCAGGTGACTTAAGCTCTAAAACAGCAGAGATGGGTGTTTTGAAAGTCTCTCGTAAAACTCTTACTTGCTTTGTTGGGTTTATTAAACCTCAGCTATTATCAATCTAAATATTCTTGTTCAGACTAATCCTCAATCCCTTTTTCAACCCTTTTAATCTCTTTGGCAGTGAAGCTGGGTCTGCCTCTCTGCTGCTAGCTGACTGCTGCAAGAAAAGGGATTTCCATGTGCTGCCTCCTAAACACGCTGCCTTCCTCCTTCTCACTGCCTGCCTTGGTTTTGGGCGATGCTGCTCCTGGCATGGGCGTTTCTACAGGAGATACGTCTGCCCCCATGCCAGCTGATGCTGGCTTCCCATCCAACACTCAGTAAAGGTCCTTGCTGGCCACAAAACCTTTCTTTTCATCCCTCAGCCATCCCCGAGCTCCTGCCCAAACTTTTCTGCTCCGTTCCAAGCCCGTCCGCAGCCTGCGCTCTTACCTTGTTGATGGCTAAGCCTTCCTGGGAGTCTGCTGGTGTGATCTCGTGTAGGATGGCAGCCCCCACGACAGCCCCCAGGAGCTGGGCCACCACGTAGAAGACTGCGCGGAGGAAGGAGACGTGGGAGCCGATGAGGCAAGCCACCGTCACCGCTGGGTTGATGTGGGCTCCGCTGATGTGCCCCAAGGCTTGGACAAGCGTGCTGATGGCCAAGCCGAAAGCCAGTGCGATTTGGAGGATGCTCGGGGAGGAAGCTGAGGGCCAGTTCAGAGCAGAGCCCAGACCAAAGAGGATGAAGACCAAGGTCGCCAAAAATTCTGCAAGGACAGCCCGGGTGAAGGCTACGGATCGGAGCTCCCACATCATGGAGCGGCTGTTGCTGGAGGCTGCAAGGACTGACCCTGCCTGCGGTGTCCTCAGGCAGTCACCACTGTCACTTCTGTGTCCAGAGAGGATGGCGGGGGGACAAGATGTTTATATATGGATGCGGGATGCCGAAGGGTCGCCCGCTGAAGGAGGTGGGATCGTGGGCATAGGAAACCTGATGCTTTTCTTCGCTTGCGTTCCAGCTGAGGGAACTTCAGACTCTGCCCCCTCTATTAAAGCTGGGGAATGCAGCGTTCGCCATCCTCGGGAGGTCATAAATCAGCCTCGAGCAATACCAAGAAATGCTGCTCCCTCTCCCCCCAGAGGTGCTCGTTGCTCCTCTCCCCCCCAGGCCCTATCACCTGCAGCACGGGGGGCAGAGAAGGCAAGGAAGGAGGCTGTAGAGAGAGAGGTGGAGATGAGCTGGGAGCCCAGGATCATCCACCCCAGCCTTGGTGGAAATCTCATTCCAGTGCTGGCCATCTCACAGGCTGCTATTATTTCCTTCCTATCCCCTTTTCAGTTTCCATTACTGCGTCTGTTTATGGCCAATGACTCATTTTGGGTGCTTTTAACTCAGGTCTGAGTGTTCCTGATTACACCTCTGTAAACTTTGTGCCCTCTTCATGGGTCTCGACCGATGCATGGGTGAACGGCCCCAACCACCCCATCAAGCCCGGCTCTGTCAATGGCACAAAGCCTGCTGCGAGTGCCCACAGCGTGGAGAAGGTCAACTTGTGCCAAAAAGGCAGATGCGGGCAACGATTAAACAACCAGGCAAAACTGGATTCACAAGAGGCCCTCAGAGGCACCAAACTCCAAGTGGCTTACTACAATTCAGAGAACCACAATTTTATAGCCCAGGCACAGATTTCCTACCCAGAAAAATGGGAACCAGCCCTGAGAAATGACTGTCAGGAAAGAAATTCTAGTGTGAAAAAAACTGACATGCACAGCTGGAGTACCGGCTGTGCTCTAATTATGGGGATTTGGGCCAACTCAGCTCTTAGAAATGTCTTTTTACTTCCTGGCATTAATCTCCAAAAGGAATATTTCTTCTCTAGAGCATGGTCCCTTCCCATCAAACCAGTTACCCAACAAGTCCATTTTACTTCTATTGCTTAGGACACATTTGTCCACTGGTGATAACTGTAAGGCATTCTGCTCCTGATGTCATGGGGGTTGTTGGCAAAAATAGCCTTTTTTTTTTTTCCTTTTTTCCCCTCTTGTTAGCAGACTCCATAGTCATTCTGAAGTGCAGAAAGCTGGGAGGAGTGTTCCCCCAGGGTACAGCTGGAGATGAAAGGATTGTTTCATCTTATATTTGGCTCTGAAAAACGCTTCCGCTGTACGACAAACTAAATATTTTTCCCCTCCAGAGGAACCATGCAAGTGCCACCAAACTGATGTGAAAGATTGATGTAAAATATTCCATATTGTTCAAATTGCATGTGAAGGCCTGTTCTTTTCTCCACAGAAGGTGGGTAAAAATACTTGTCCTCTCTTAAAAACAGAAAATGAAAAAAAGACACTTATGGGGACATTGCTCTTAAGAAGGAAGAGACTGGGGGGTGAACAAGTCCAGTCCGTGGGTGAGTCTGGAGGCTGGAAGACTTGGATTCAACCTTTTCCTCTGAAAATCCTTCTCTGCAACTTCCTAAGTGACTTCAGCAAGAAGTGGCATCGCTCTAGGCTCCAGTTTTCCAGCAATGAAGCAGCTCTCATAAAACGGGTTGTGGGGCTAAATATGTTTGGGGTGCTGGTAAGCCACAGAAACACGGTCACATCCAGGCTGTAGGCTTGTGCTCCTCCCTGCCCGGGACAGGTCTGCAAGCTTTGCCTTGCTCAGGAACGAATTATGGCAGGGACTGATTGCAGGTGCAGGCTGTCACCAGCATAGGGAATGACAAATAACTAATGTGGGCAATTAACCAGAGCTGATACTCTCTTTGATTAATAGTTGTTCATGGTGAGCTAGGTGTAATGTATCAGTGCTTAATGAAGACTAATTAAAAGAAAAGAGAGGCAAGCAGGATTAGCTCTGAGCAACTTAAAAACTTGATGCAGCCTCATGGTCCTTACTTTTAGCTGGTGGTGTGAGCGTTTGTTGCAGCTTTTGTTTACCCGGTATTTTGGGATGTTTGTTCTAAGGACGGGGGCTTTCTGCAACATACTGTGATGAGGGAGCTGATGTTGCATCACGAGCTGTCTGCACAGGCTGCAAGGGAGCTTTGCTGTCATGGGCTTTGCTGTAGGGCCGAGCAACCTTTCTGTGCAAGATGCTGCTTTCCAGAAAGAATAATAACATGTTCCGGCTTTCCTCCAGGGACCTGTAGCACTGCAGGGACTGTAATCCTTCTGCTTTTGCAACGAGAGAGCCTGAGGCACAATGCCAGGCTTTGCTGCTGCCAGGCAGTGAGTTGGGCAGAGCCAAGGCTTTCTGCCTGGCTGCGCAGTGCTGCAGCCGTGCTCCTGCCCTGTGCCTGCGAAACGGAGAACATGGGAGATGGAGGAACACGGAGAGCTTGATATGGGCCTGCTGGAGCTCTGCTGGTGTCTAAGAAGGGTTTCTGGAGCTGCTGGTGTTGGTGTATGGAGCAAAGCCATGTTACCATCAAGTGTGCTGCAGCTTTGGGAGCAGTGAAGAGCTCTGCAGTTCTGTAGTGAAGTCGAGTGCGGTGGGAACATGTGTTATTTTGCCATTTAATCCACAGCCCATGCCATGTAATGGCACTATCAGCCCTCCCCTGGGACCAAACGTGAATGCTCATTAAAAGCATGTTGGCGTCTGTGGAGGGGTGATAATGCTCTGCTTCCTCCCGACGGCAGAAAATGGCCTGGTAACACGTTTTTGAAGAATATTTTGCAAGCAAGGGAGCTGTGCTTGCACAACAATGTACTTCTTGAGTGACTTAGATGGCTCAGATATCTCTGCTTCCTTGGCTTTCAGGAAAGTATAAACATCTTTAAGGTATCTCCATTCCATCTAAAATACCTCCAAGCCACAAAGAATAAAAGATTTATTGCATAAATAATTGTGTGAGTTTTCCTGCTCGATGTGATCTGTTGCAGGAGGTGCATGTGTTGCCCAGCCCTTGCTTGAAGCTCCTTTTTTTTTTTTTTTTTTCTTCTCTTTTCTACAGGTAGAAAGTGACTGCAGGCAACTCCCCCGCCTCTCCAACAAATGAACCCCCACCCGTGCTTCACATGGTAGGAAATGCCCTGTTTATTAGACACTGGAGAATCCACAACCAGACTACATCTTGGGAAAATTTTCTAGAAACCCAGATATAATGAGTTCTGCTGTTGGTGGAAATAGATGTTTTCTTTCCAAGAATGGGGGTATAAGACTGAATATGCAACCTCTAACTGCTCACTAGGAGAAGCCAAAGGAGGAAACATTTTAATTCTAGTATGGTGACTAATCTAGTTTCTTGGTCGAGGATTTCTGCCTGCTGCATGGATAGAGGGATGCGCCAGTACATTTGGCCTCATGCATGTACCCCGGTGCAGGAACAGCAGCCTGCCAGGACATCTTGAGAGGTGAAGCGATGAGGATGAGGGTGTGGGTGCCTGTGCAGAGGTGCCTGCTCACAGGGAGCTGAAAAGCACGAGGGAGCAGGTTAAGACTCCTTTTAGTTACCTCTGGGCTGTTTGGTGATGGGTTGCAGCAGCTTTTGCTCTTGTTGCAATGCAGACCAAGGCACGTTTTTAATTGCACCTCCCAAAAGAACCAGGGAAGTCTTACCTCTTCCCCACTCTTGGCTGGAGAACAGGCAGAGCAGAAGATAAAAGTCTGTATTCCCCAACGACAGGTGACCATCAGGAAAAGTTATATTCTCCCGTTGTCATATTGCCTCAAAAGGACATTCACCCAGAGGAGCAAAATGGAGGAAAATCAACACCTTTTCCAGAATTTCGTGCCAAATCCTAAATCCCTATTCATGCAAAGCTTCTGCTGGCTCTCGCAGTATTTATTGTTCTTGTTTTAATTGAAGCAGAGGGATTAATGCAGCCCTGATTTCCTTCGCTGACTTCAATGAATTGAGCTTGAGTGTGGGCCAGGAACCGGGCCTGGTGTTAGGAGAAGGCTTCATTTTATTTTCTATATATTCGAGGCCCATCTCAAGGCCTTGCAAGTTCAGTCCTGAACGCTTGCCCAGGGCCTTAGTCCAGGCAGATGATGAGACTCTGGTTCTGGTGGGGCTGGGTATGGATCACGTCAGAATCAGTGCACTCCTCTGATGCCCTTATAAAATCCTGACATCCATGAAGGCCATGAAGCCTTCCATCCCAGCATGATCTGATCTCTGTATACCACCTAGGCAGGGATTTAATTTTTTCCTCATGTGATCTGCAGGGAAAAGTCATTTTTGTTTCACTAACAACATGTTAATGAGATCTACAACATATAGAAATGGGGAGACGGAGAAACCATTGTTTCTGTCTCTGCAAAGGACAAGGCAAGAAGGAACAGACAAGATGTGGCCAACCGCAAAATACTGAAAGGGCAGACAGGGCTGAGTTAGGTGCTGACCTCCCTTCAATCATGCCTTAAGGAGTGAAGGAAGGAGAACACTTTTCCCTTGTTTCAGTGGTGAAGTTCAAGGCCAGGGTACAGAGTATTTTGCATAAACATTTATAGGAAAATAATCCATACTTTTTCCCTTGAATCCATGAAATGAGCAAAGCCAGAGACCAGGATATCCATGTAGCCAGCAGGTTTTGAACTGAGACGGACCCCTTTGGCTTTACCAGATCTTGTAAGCAGTTTGTGCTCTTTGCTGCTCACCCAGGTATGAATATTACATTAGCTAAAATCAATCAGATTACAGCATTGTCCCCAGGTGTGAGCAAGAGACCTCAGCGTCACCCTCTGTGTCATGTTTGCAAAACAAATCACATCTAACGAGCTAAACTCCCAGAGGGTGTAAATGGGGGATGTAGATTTGACATCAGTGACACCACAGAGAGCATCCAATTCCTGGCCTTTGCACAGTTTTCCTCATTTGGTAAATCAGAAGTAATCGAGCTGAAGTCCATGAAGGAGAAGTGAATGCACTTGATTCAGAAGTCTTTAGATAATTCTCGCTCTCTCTATTTTTGTTTCTTTTTCTAAGTGCTAGGCTAGATGCTGCCAGGAGTTGTCCTACCAGTGGCTCTAGAAGTGATGTCCCCTGTCCCCTCTTGTCCTGTGCTCTGGAGCCCATCGCTGCAAAGGATGCAGAGGCCAGGCTGTTGCAACGTGTGTGTTATCTCACTGTCAGTGCTGTGGGTATGAATTTATGCACTGACTGCTTACCTGTGCTGCAGGACATTTTGGCTGCTATCTCCTGATCTTTGCTGGCAGGGAAGCAGGAGTGTGTCTGGCAACACAACCTCCGAGAAGAGGCTGTTATCTCAGCATCTTTCCTGCGGGACTGCTTGGCTGGTGTGTCGCCAGGTGAGTGAACAGCACACGGATGTAAACTGGTTACTGTAAAATCCCTCTAACAACCAGATGGGATTGATGGGGAAAGAAAAGAGTGCTTGGCTTGTGAAAACAGCATCTGTCATCTGAGAACCAAGGTCAGTGCTGTGGTCCTCGTTGTACAGCCAGGTAAAGGGAGTAGTGAATTGGATCTGGGGTGTCAGATCCTTGAAGCATATGAACTGGAGAGGAGCATTGGCAGCTCCTCCAGGACGTAGCTGGAGAAGTCACAGAATCACAGAATCGTCTAGGTTGGAACAGACCTCCACGATCACCTAGTCCGACCTCTGATCTAACACTAACAAGTCCTTCACTAAACCATATCACTAAGCTCAACGTCTAAACGTCTTTTAAAGACTCCACGGATGGTGACTCAACCACTTCCCTGGGCAGCCCATTGCAATGCCTAACAACCCTTTCGGAAAAGTCCAGCATGTGGAAAGCATTGCTCTCTCACGGGTGGGACTGAGCTGCCTGGGGAGCTTGGCGTTTCCTTTTGCTGGTCCGATGGAGCTTGTAAATTTGCTACAGTGCAAATCCAGGAGGAGTCGGGTCTCGCTGGGGGAATCATTGTCATACACCAGCAATTGTGAAAAGCTCATGCAAAGAACACACACCAAGACTGCAAATATTCTAATTTAGGTCACTGCAGAGAGCAGGAGCCCCGGTCATGGGCGAGGACAGCCTGGTATAAGACGGTGCAAATACAGAAGAAATCAACAGTGCACATCTGAGATGCAGAAAAGCCATCAAAACTTCCCTTTTTCTCCATCTCTTCTCCTTGCTAATTGCTTGGGTCCCGGGTGTCAGGCTACTGCATCACCACAATGGCATGGATTGTTTGTTGTGTGGGCTCTTAAGAATTTAAATAAATAATTAAATCCTGTGCACACCCCTGGATTGTGTTATACAAAGTACCTTCATAATATTTTAAAGAAGAAACTGCACAGTGGCATGAAGGTGTCACTCCACACATCACCCAAACCTGTTCTCTTCCCCCACTCCCAGCATGGGCATACTTGTGCAATTGCTTTCGTTTAAAAGCATTTAATGCACATGATGGTGGTAAGAACATGTTCTTCTGGGAGTGATGAGTGAAATGCACTCCTGAACAGCTGAATGATTTAATCCCAGGGAGTGCCTCATCTTTATGTTTATGTATTTGGTTGGTCGGTGTATGTGCGCGTGTTGTTGTTACTCTCTGACGTGGTTTCTGGGTATCACAGATTTTGTTTCCGTTTATTTTTTAACCTCACCACTGTTCCCCATAATTCAATGAAATCACACACCAGCTCTGGAGGCGTTTTAAAAAAAAAAAACAGGGCAAGGTTTCTCCAAGCACCCAGACCCTGGCACTGTCTTAGCCCCACGGCATGTGCAAACAATTGCAGACAACTGAGACTCTTGATCAGATGGCCCCCAGCTGACATGCAGCTACTGCCCACCACTGCGTTTTGAGCCTGCTCTAATTGAAATACCCTTTCAAGGTGTGGAGTCCAGCCCCCCCAAGCAACCCCAATGCAGTTTTTGTTGTCTTAACCTCATGTCCTGAAAGAGAAGGAGTGGTCAGCTTGAAAGGAAGAGAATGGAAATTTGGTCTCCCTCTGCAGTTAATAATGAGTACTTCAAACTGCTCCAAGACTCCCACCTTTAAGGGTGGTGAATGTAAAACCTCACCCAATACCTTTGGGAGCATGAGAGGGGATCACCCCAGTACTGCTGAGTTTAAAAGCCAAGGGATAATTGTCCCCACTCATTCGCCACATAATCCACCCCTCTGGCCTGTGAATAAACCAAATGGAAAGTGGCAACTGACAGTCTATTATCTTGGGATTATTCTGGAAGCAGAATCAGTGGGAAGAAAACAGGATTCCTGTACGGCAGGCAAACAAAGGGAAAGAAATATTGGCAATTGCAAAACATAAATCCATTTTTGAGGGATGGGTAATAGCCCATCAAAGTAATAATGACCCCACAGTCCTCCTGAACAACCGAGTGGATTCACTGACCTGCTTGGCTTTAGCAAAAATGGAAGAAAAGCCCGACGAAGACAAATGCAGTTCATTAATAGAGTGGCTACAGATAAAATGAGAATGCTCCGGGGTTAAGGATCTTTCCACAGAAGTGGGCACTGACCAGAGAGCTCTGTAGTGACCTTATTTCCACCTGTGCTCAGTGCCCTACTTGCTGGACTCCTCACCAGGGCTTAATTTAACACATTTCACACAGCAGGTTGGATGCCTGTGATCAGGTACGACAGCTCTGCTGGCAGGGATTTCCTTCCAGGCAATGGAAAACTGATGGCAGAAAGTGGATGATGGAGAGCTGTTTTTTTTTATTTTTTTTAATTTTTTTTTAGCTGTACTTTTCATGCATGCCTGTTAGTCTCCCATCCAAGGACCAGACCTGGTGGCAGGATTTAGCATTAATAATCTGAGTATAATTCAGTAGCCTTGAAAGCGTGGAGTAAATTCCTGTTTTTCTGGGTCTTTTTGAAGTTTATGGCAGAACATTCATTGCCAGTGGGGCATATTCCCCCTTGGGGCATGTGGTAAACTTATTTGCAGAGGGCTCCTGGGCGTGCAGTTGTGTATGTTGTTGCAGCAGACCCCTTAATTATCTCATCAGGTTTTCTTTACCTTGTTTTTGATGTGATTGTGTGTTCAGCAAAGTTGTTTTAATCCCTGTGAAATCCCTTGTGGATTTGACAGGGTGTGGCCTTGACAGATGTACTTTTATTGTTATTATTGAGTATTAAGGGTGCATGTGTGCAGGCAAACAGCCGCCTTGCGTGGCCCAATGCTGAGCCAGACCAACGGATGGTTGGGGAGCTGCAGGGCGATGCTGAGGACACCGGATGGGTGCAGCGATGCTGTGCTCGAGCACCTGTGGCTCTCGCCTGTACTTTCCCTCCTAATGTGTCTATGAGATTGGGAAAGGAAGGTGACCTAGAGAAAATGACCATGGTAGGACTCCGGCATGTTTAAGAGCTTCCAGCATCAGCAGGAAAGCAAGGAACCAAGCTTGGATCAGCTTTTTTGATGGAGGAGGATGCTGAAGGACTTTGATTTTGTTGTTCTCAGCTGGGCAGTTGCCTCTGCTTTCTCCATGGCAGAGATGAGATGGTTCAAACCTTGCAGCCCACAGCTCTCCCAGCTTATTTTCCTGGCTGGGAAAAGGCATGCTGGTTTCCGAGAGCCCCGTGAAAGTAGTCCCTGTTGGTGCTGGATTTTATCTGGGGCTGGGCAGTGAGGAAGGACCAAGATACCCCCTGGAAGCTCAGGAGCTCTGGAGTGGGAATGGCCCTGATAGACAACAGGGTGCTGGGGGTGGGGTGGGGAGGGGAGTTGGTTTTATTTCCCTGCTGCTTTTAATTTAGAGGAGGCTGTTGTGGTAGGCAGTGCCATCTGTTTTTCTTTGCTGAGGGTTTTTCCTCTTCCAGACACAGTATTTTTGCTCTTTGAAGCATCCTCAGCCTGGGCTGGAGCCTGTGGGGTCCTGCGTTATCCCACCAAGCAATCTGGCTAGACTGGGGACTGTGGCTGGAGTGAATCCCTCTGGGGTTTGTAGGAAAATGGGTGTCCCCTTTCTCACTGTGATACCATGCGTCACATGGAGTTTCTGCTCCCAAGCCCTTGACCCCTTGGCTCATCCCGAGCGGGACGGCGACCAACGGCAATGGCACCGCGAGCTGAGCATCGCGCTGCTTCCTTGTGCTCGGCTGCATCAGCAAGAACCTGACCTGCTGGCTTGAGTTTCTCTCCCTCGCTTCTGACCTGCCCAGTTTTATGCCTCTGCTCAACCTCGAGGAGAATGAAAGCCCTTGAGGAGCTTGTGGTTAACAGGCACCTAATTGATTCTGAATAATCCTGACAAGTTTTTGCAGCCCTTGTGGTAATCGGCTCTCTTTCTGATTGAATAGCTTGGGCTAGGTCTGTATGGATGCCAGCTGTACATTGCTTGGCTGCATTCTTTCATTTCCAGCTCATGCTTTTCTTTTAACCCTTCCATTGCCTCTTTCTTTGCACAGGCTGTAAATTATGATATATACAAATATATATTATTTTTGAACCTCCTTGTAGGCAGCCTATTCTTCATCTTCTCTAGGAGTGCTTTTTAGGGAGCCTGAAATATGCCTGTGTGTGTGGCAGGGTACAAGGGTAACCCAATTTTTGTGCCTGCTTTATAGATTTGGCCGACAAATGCCAGATCTGATGCCTGCTCATGGAATGAAAAGCAGTAAAATAGCATAGTTCACTTGGGAGGGACGTGCAAATGACTTGGAGGGGCTGGGGAAGGACCGGGGGAGGATACAGCTCCTGGCACAGCTCCTGGTCTGGTGGGATCTCAGTACTGCCCCAAAGTGTGCTTTCATTTTGTGGGAACGTGGTGCAAGCCCGTTCTGCCAGCATCTCTCACCCATGGCAAGCCTGTCTGCGTCTGCCCATGTGTTCAGACAGGGTGTGCTCTGCATGTGCCATCTGCCCCGGGCAAACCTTCTGTCCGTGTGAAGCACTTCACTAAGTAAAGGGGGGATTTTGTTCTCTCCTGAGGCTGGGGGGAGCAAAGTGGGGGTGTCTCCATCTGCCCGTGCCCTCCAGGCTGTAACCCCCCCTCCCCACCCCTTCCAGGTACTGTCATGGGGGGCAAACCCCCATTCACTTGGTGCCCCTTACTTTTGGTGTGGAGACTCCCCATTCAGCTCCCTCCTTTGAGGATTCAGTACAGCAACAATATTGCTTCTGTGATGGGGGCTGTGTGGTGCTGGAGGTCTGCTCCCCGCCCCCCCAGGACACCTCCAAACCTTCCCTGTGACCCCCAGCTGGGGCTGCCTGGGAAGGACAATGCACGTGGGGCAAACAAGCCTCGTCCTCTCTATCCTGCTCTGTTCAAAGCCTGGAAAGGGTTGGGAAGGAAGCCAGGGCTGTGCACGATTCCTCCCTCCTGCTCTTGTGTTACAGAGCTCGGCTCAAGCCTCTCTGCCCTGGTGAAGCATCCAGCCCCCTGCAATAGCCCTCATTGCACTGTGTCCAGCTGCAGCAGGGCCCGATGGTTGATGCTGCCGCTCCCCAAACCACGGTCAGCTCTGAGATGCGGTGGTGGAGAGATGCTGCAGCAAAGCATCCTCTGCATCTCCCTCCCCTTTGCAATCCCAGCCCCGAGTTCAGCATCTCTGGGGCAGCTGCTTCCCACCCTGCAGCTGCCTCCCCAGTGCTGCGGTGTGCATCTTCCCCAGCGTGCATCCTCCCCTTCGCTGCTGGTGGCTGCTTGCCTCTGGTTTTGTCATTTTTAGCTGTTTCTTTCCCGGCTTCCCCCTGTGCTGCAGGCTGGGAATGGTACGGTCCTCCCTCCAGCTCCCGTTGCTCCGTGGATATTGCTAGAAGGTGAAGGCATCGGCGCACGCTGCGGAGGCTGCAGCGGCTGCAGCCAGCCCCGAGACACCTGGGAGAGGAGGCAGAAGGGACCCGGCGTGGAGGCTCGTGCTCAGCTACGGCCTTCTCCTTCTGCCAGCCTCACACAGGGGCTGCCTGCAATCTTAGCGAGGCACCATGACCCAGGGCAAGGTAGGTGGGAGGCCAGTGCTGGGCTGATGGGTCGTCATGCATGCATAATTGCTGCATGGCTGGGGGGGGTGAATGGGTTGGAGTGAGGGGGTTTAAGGGATAAAACAACTGCTATGGGGGGGGGGAGAGGGGGGCCGGGTACCAGTGAAAAGCCTGGTTTGGGGTGCACTGGTCCCTGTGGTGGTGAGTGTTTTGGCAGAGGAAGGGGATGGAGGTGATTATGGGGTTGGGGGCTGCTTTCCTGCTGCTGGATGTGGAGCTCAACCCTGCCATGGGAGCTGTGGCTCTTTCTTCCACCCATCCTGGATGCTGGGGACCTCTGTGGGGTTCTTGTGCTTTTCCATCCATGCTCCAGCACTTGGTACCTGCCTTTAGCACCTCGTGATCCGGGGAGCTGTGGGTTTTGGGGTGCCCCAATGCTCTGCTTCCTGGGAGAGGGGGGGCAATGCATCCTCTGCCAGCACAGTGCACCATTGCCATGACAACGAGGCTGGAGGCTGCCCGGATGCAGGCAGCCCTGGCCCTCCTGCATCTCTTTGCTCATCTCCAGGGTCTTGCGTGCTCTTGGCCACCACGTCCCTGAGGGCAGAGGAGGTGGCACGGTTATCCCGAAGCAGCTGGGTCAGCTCATGTGTGTCCTGGGATACTCTGAAGGGCTTGTTGCACCTTTTAAATTAAGACCTTTGTGCAGGGACTGTGCTGTCTGCCCCAGGGCTTGTTAGTCTGTCTACTTCATTTCGCACTTTTTGGGTCCTGTGACCCAGGGGGATGCTGTCCCTGATGCTCAGCTGGTACCTGCCTTGGCAGAAGGGACAGGGTACCAGGCTCATAGCTTATCCTGGGACAACAAAGATACTGCTAGAATGTTAAAGAGATAATGTTCCACGGAGAAGAAAGTTGTCAGATGTCCTGATATGGATTTCAACCCTGCCATGGGAGCTGTGGCCATTTCTCTTTGCTGGGACTTCGTAGTTTGACAATGTGGGGTCCCAAATCCCTTAGCTGCATCTTCAAATTGTGGACGGCAGAGTGGCTGAGCCTCTAGATGGGCAGAGAGGAACAAGTTGGTTGGCACTTTCTGGGGTCTTGGAGAAACTCCCCAAAATGTGGTTGTACGTGAAAATGAAGAAGCTGAGGTGGTGTGTGTGCGTTTTGTCTAGAAACTGAAAGTCTTTATTTTGAGGGGAAATTCAGAAACAAGTAGGCTGAAATACAAAAAATGAGTTGGATGCTTTCCAGTGTTACACTTGAGCCTGAGGCACACGGAGGGCTCTGGGCAAGGCTGCCTCTACCCTCAGACTTGCTTGGTTAGCTACAGTTTTTCATCCTCTTTGTCATGCTGAATGTTTTCTCATCTCTTCCTCAGTCAATCAGGGGATGCTTGTTCCTGGGGATGCGTAGATGGGTCCAGCACCAGGAGCTGCTGGGTCTCCTCCCTCTGGGTCCTGGGACCAAATGGAGGAGCCCCAGACCTCTGCCTATGCCTTTCTGGGTTCCCATTGCAGGGCTGTTTTTGTGCCATTTTATAGTCTAATGTCTCTCTTTCCCCCCCCCCCCCCCCCAAATTTCTGTGCAGCTGTCTGTGAACAACAAACCCCCCAACCCTGAGGGGCAAGGGGAGAAGAAGGACAATGCCACAGCTCCACCAGCCCCTCCAACCTACGAGGAGGCGACAGCAGGAGAGGGGATGAAGGCCAGCGCTTACCCTCCTCCCCCATCAGTCCCGCTCCACCCCAGCTGGGCTTACGTCGACCCCAGTAAGTCCTCCTGTGGCTGTACCCAGGGTGAGCCCCTTGCAAAGGGGGGAGAGGGATGCAAAGATTGCCCTGGGGCTTGTAAAGGAGAGAGGAGCCAGGGATGTGGCACCCACTGTGAGCCATGGTAGAGCTCACTGTAGAGTTATGTCTGTTAGCTATATATATGTAATTAAATAACAATAATAAAAAAGGCCAGATTGCCAAAGCACTAAACCATGCTGCCTTCCAGATATGGGACTAAACCCCTGTGCTTTGTCCCTTTCCAGTATGGGGATGGTGAAATCCTGGCTCCCAGCTTGCCGCACTGGGCAGTGCCAGCTCCCAGGGCTGGGGAGCGTCCTGGTGTGGTGCTCCCAGCGCTGCAGGCTGCAGTCCCCCCCCCCTTCCAGCTCCTGCTTCTTTCACAGAAGCTGCTGAACCGGCAGAATTGACATTGTGGCATCAGTGATGTCTGGCTGCTGCGGGCGGGTGTTTAGAGCCAGTGGAGGTTAAAACTCCGCTGGACTTGAAGGCTGAATTGTTCCAGCGTTGGTTTGCATGGCCACGAGTGTGACCCCTGGGCAAACAAGAAGCTTTTCTTCCCGGCTGCCACTTGCAGCCTCCGCTTGGGGCTGTGACAAGTGGACAAAGGTCCGGCTGTGCCCGATGCAGGGGAGCCAGGGGGCGCAGGATGTGGCGGCTGGCTGGAGGGAACGAGCACGCAGGGCTGCTGAGGGCAACTGCTCTGTCAGCACGGTTTTAGCTGCAGAGAGCACTGGATTTAAGGACTCCCAAGTCCTTTTGCTCTGCTCCATCCTCTTCCTCTGCTTTGCTTTGGCAGCTGCCCATTCCGGCCAGCAGGGACGGTCGCAGCTGCAAGGATGAAGAGGTTTAGGGAAGGGGCAAGAGCAAGCTGAACCCGCCTGAGATGTGTGTACCTGCATGGTCTGATGGTTTCACAGACTTTTTTCCATTCTTGCTTGCCTTTGGGGATCAGAAAGAGGGGGTAAATAACCTCGCAGCTTGCTGTAATAACCATCTGTGTCTTTCCACTGTCATGATGAATTACAATGAGTAAAGCCCAAATGGTTTAGGACGCTGGATTCTGGGTATCACAGAGACCTTGTTTAGGTGATGCATCAACTCTCAGCTGCACTGTGGGTTGCAGCTCCCACAGCAGGGGTCTGGAGGTGGGGGGACATGCCACGGGGCTCTGCCTAATGGCTTATATGAGACTGGAAGTAGCTGGAGAGAAGTGACGCATGTTTTGGGTTGCATCCTTGAGTCGCTAGCTGGGGACACGCTGTCTTGCTGCCTGAAACAGGGTCATGGGTGGGAGATGACTGGTGCTAGGGACACTTTCCAGGGAGGAGGAAAACCCTCCGTTCCTCTCAGGCATTTAGATCTTTAATTTGGTGTTTAGGTGCCTTGATTGCTTTGAAGCAGGAGGCACTGAAGTGCCCTGGGGACATGGGCCTCAGGTGCTCTTGGCCACGCAGACGATGACAGATCTTGCAGAAATGAGGATGCATGGCAGGAGTGCATCCCTGCTGGGGCACAGAAGACGGCACGAGAGATTTATTAGGCACAAAAGGAGCATGAAGGATTCATTTCCTGCCAGTGGCATCCTTAGATCCAGCTTCTACAATAAGAGCAAGCAGCCTTTGACCTGTAAAATAGAAGAAATTTAGGACCAGGGCCTTGAATTTGGCTATGCTGGTGTCTGCAAGCCTGTCTTTGGTTTGCGTGGGCTTTGCTTCCATCTGCCCAAAGGATCCGAGTATCACTGAGCTATAAAGCTTTGAGGAGGAGAGACATCTGTCAAACAGGCAGGGACATGAACGTATAGCTGGTGTAATCACATAAGCCTTGTTTCTATAGGAAACCCAGCTAGAAGACTTAGTAACACAGGTGGGGGGATTTGCAAGAGAAGTAACGCAGGGGAACGATGTGCTAAGATCATTCAGATCTTATCATCAGATGTGGTTTCAGTATTTCATTTTTTTTCTTAAGCATGAGGTTCAGGAGTGGGAGAAGGCTGCAAGAAACTCCAGCAACAAGAGCTTGTATCACAGAGCCCTCAGCAAAGCAGAGATGGGCTGTGTGGTGCAGCGGTTTCGGGGGAAGGTACCCCCGGCAGCTGCATTGGAGTTCTTTCCCCTTGCTTAGGCTTGCTCACAAACTGGTCTGACTGTGTGCACAGAAACTGGATTCAGGGATGGCCCTTCTGAAAAAGCTGTCTGAAATGAGCTTCTCCCAGAGAAGAGGACACGCTCTTGACATTAAAAATGATGCAGACACAACCTAAGCTCAGGCAATTACGGAGCAGCGAGGGAATCCTCCTGCTCCGGAGCTCCTGATGGGAATGACTGCGGTGCTGAGTCACAGCTCCTCTTGGGGATGTTTTAATGTTCTGTGAAAGGTGAATGAGGAGATGGTACAAGACCTCTAATTGTCGTTAAAGAATTGCTGTTATTGTAGACAGGAAAAAACCCTGGCATCCTTGTTGTGTTGGGGCTTGCAGAAGTATTTTTCCCCTTTTTGTTCTTGAAGATGCTCCTAGTATGATACAGGAATGAGAAGGGAGTGGAGCACATCCCAGCATACCTCATTTTCATGGTGCAATAAGAAAAAACTAAAATTTGGGCCTCCTGAACTGTAATTGATCACCGGGGTCAAATTATTGCGGCTTGGGAGGGAGCGAGGCGATGGGAGCTGACCTCTGGCTTCTGCTTCAGGCACAAGCCCCAGCTATGGCAGCGGTGGGTACCCCGGGGACACGGAGATGCTCACGACCTTCAGCTGGGATGACAGGAATGTGCGCAGGGTGTTCATCAGGAAGGTAAGGGGCAAGAGCCGTGTCTCTCCAGGCTCAACCTCCTCCTGCAAAGGCAGGAGAGCAGCCCCGGCCTCCCAGAGGAACCTGGCTGCCCTGGCTTGGGCTCCCCTGGACCACGGAGCTGCTCTGAGTTGGGTGGGCAGTGGGGAGCCTGCGGCTCGCCCACGGGCTGCTTCTCGTTCCAGGTTTATGCCATCCTGATGGTCCAGCTCTTGGTGACTCTTGTTATTGTGGCTTTCTTCACCTTCTGGTAAGTCTCCCGTAGCTGTAATGCTTGCTTTGTCCTATGCATGATCTGCTCCTGTACGACCCATTACACAGGGGTATTTTCTGTTCTGTAGGTACGTGAATTATTTCAGGTACTTCAACATAAAAACAAGACTGAGGGGTCCCTGGGAGGTCCTTCTGCTATCTCCTCTGAATGTCCCCTGAACAGTGCATCATCCCTTCTGGGTGCCATCCCCAGCAGAGAGACCCGAGCTGCTTGCCCTTGCATTTAACTGCTGCTTCAGCCGTGCCCTGTATCTTTTTTTCTTTCGGGAGTTATCGATGCCATCAGAGCCCCAGCTACAGGGACTGGGTTACCTGCCCTCGCAGAAGCAGATACCCCACGTTCGCACAGCTAGCTCAGGTGCCTGAGCATTTTGGGCATGTGCAGCTCACGTTGCCTCCGGAATAAATAATGAATCACTGTCAGCCCGAGGTGCTGACCTCTTTAATCGCTTCTCGGAGAAAGCAGCAGCCACGCCGCGAGCAAGTCCAACGGTGTCACCGATAACAGCAGGGCTGTCCTGCCAACTTGACAGCTGGAATTTCTTTCCAGCTGGCTGGTCTGCTGGGTAGAGTCCTCTGTGTTTTTGCACATATTCCCACTCTGTGTCACCCCGTGCACATTCCCAGGTTTAATTTAGCAGCAACCTGTAAAGTGATTGGCATTTTAATGCTCTGCTCAGTGTCCCTTTTCTGTCTTGCAGCGAACCGGTCAAGGGGTACATTCAGACACATTCTGCTTGGTACTGGGCTTCCTAGTGAGTATCTCTGTCTTCTCCTCTGGCCATGCATGCTCTGAACAGCTCTGGATGTGGCTGTAGTGATGCAGAAACACTTTCCAAACACTTTTGTATCTTGCATTTGAGAAGTTGCTCCAATATGTGTGCAGGGGAAGCCAGGGAAATTCATGGATATTTTTGAGGTGAGAACAGAAAAAGAAAACTTCACTTAAAAGAGTCTGAGACATGACATGCGCTGGATACCTCCAAATAATTCCCAAAAGAGGGCTTGTTGCTCTACGAACCAAGGTCAAAATAAATGTATGAGTATTGCTTGCAGAGCAAACTGGGTAAAATGGAGGATCTTCCAGGTAAGCTCTGCAGAAACCCAGATGTGAGAGCTGAAAATACACAGTGGGTACCTGTGGGCTTAATTTTGCATGCTCCCATGGAAAGCAAGGAGGTTGCCTGGGTTTGTATCCCATGTCTTGATAAGCAACAGATGAAGAAGGATGTGGGCAGTGTTGGGGTGGGTGCATTTAGAGATACCAGGGTGACTCTGGCCCTGTCTCCATCGGGGCTGTCATGCCAGGCTCATCATCGGGGAGCAGCCTTTGGGGCCCAGAATTTGGGATTCCATTCATTAGGCCAGCCTGGTCTGAACGGTCAGAGAGGAGGTAGCTAGGCTGCACCTCCGTGTGCTAATATATTTGCAGTTGTGCTGTTTTCTGGATGCTGCTTGGGTTAGTGCTGCTAATTAAGCAGGCAGAGAGCACGATGCAATTGCTTGTGAATGAGGTTCTGCGAACCTGGCTTTAATTAGTTCACACCCAAATCACGAAATGTGTCCAGGCCCGGAGATGAGACACCAGCTTATATAACTTAGAAAAAAAGACTTAAAATAGCAATAATAGAAGGCAACTGGCACCGGCATGCTTCTTTGACCTTAAAAGAAAATAATTTGCTCATCCTTGGCCAATTGGTAGATTGGAGAAGCAGTGCTGCCTTGCAGGGAGACAAGACCAAGGTCTATGCTTTTACCTTTGGGCTCATCTCTTGCTGCTTTCTGGCCAGTTAGCATTTACTTCTTCCTATCCTTCAGCAGGAGCAATATTGTCTTGGTCCAGCTGGGGACAGGTTCTGTACTTGAGGGACTCAAATTCTGTCTGTCCCTTTCAGCAAGTCAACCCTTCCCTCCGTCCCCAGTGTCTCCAGTTGCTTTCCCTGGTCTGGGTCTGGGTCTCCTTTGTGCAGAGACCTGACATCTCCGTCTACACCTCTGAATTAAAAGTGGGTGCCTTAGGGCTGCTCGGTGATGGCTCAGGGAGAATAAAGCAAGAGCAGATGTTCGTAGTGAGTGCAAAGGAGATGGATAACTGCAGCAGCTCTCTTTGCTCCCTACTTGCTAGCTTTCCATCTGTTGAGCTGTGCCCACTCCAGCTTTCCTGTTTCCCTGTGGGAGAGCAATGCTCAGGTTTATCTTTGGTGCATTTATCATGGCCCGTGGGTTTTGCCGTCATGTTCATTTATTAGACCTAAGGTGACTGGCTATCGTGCTGCCATCGGCATGCTTGGAAGCTGCTCTCCCCCCCCCAGGCACAAGGGTGAAAGTAGGTGAGCAGGTTCCCACTGCGCCGAACCCCATCAGCAGTGTGGAAAAACACCCGGGCTGCGTGACGGCCGGGGCAGGGGGAGACCATCCCTCAACTCTGGGATTTTTGCTTTGCTGAAGGGTCAAGTCATGTGAGATAAATAACTCGTAGGTGACCTGGGGATGGCATGTGCAGCACATTAGGCTTGGGTCTGTGAGCTTCAGTGTCCTCAGAGGATCCTTCTGGTGAGCTCTTCCTCCAGGGCTGGTGTGGTGGCACGGAACAAATCCATTCTCCAACCTGACCTTCCCCCTGACCTTAGGCAAGCCACTTAAACAAAGATTCATGGGGCTGGTGGAAGGGCTGCTGAAATCCCAGCAGGATTCCTCGAGCCCACCAAGCCAGCTGGGATGCCAGTGATGATGACAAAGAGGGGCAGAGCCGAGCCACCTCCAGTCAAGGGACTCACGCAGCGAGGAGTCGTCAACAACAAATGCCTTTGGCTGTTCCATCTACCCTGGCCCTGAATGCTACCCTTGCTCTGCTCCAAAACTGTCCTTCAGGTTCTCCAAGGGTGGTTGTACTGTCCCACCTTAGGGACTGCCATAGGCACAGCAGGCAGCTTTGGGCAGAAAATGAATTCAGCAAGAGGCTGTTGCTGCCTCGATTCCTACCCAGCCTTGACCTCTGGCACAGTGCTTGCATTTAGGCAGTGCAACAGAGCACTAAGGCTTGTCACCTGGAGACTTCCCTCCTGCTTCAATAAACAATGCTTATGTCTTCATCCCTAATATGCTTTTTTTTTTTTCTCTTTGTAGTGCTGTTTTCTTTGTGACCTACTTGATTCTTGCTTGCTGCTCTGGACCCAGGTAAAATATTTTCTTTTTGGATTTAAAACAGCCCGATGAAGTGAAGGATGAATGCTCTCGTCTTGCTGCAAACATGACCAACATCATTGCAGAGAGGGGATGGGGTTGTGCTGGGGCAATGATGCAGGGCCGGAGGTGGCAGCTGTACTTCCAGGCCTGATGCAGTTGGGAGTTGCTGCAACGCTGCACTAAAAACTGAAGTCAAATTGAGGATGGAAAGGTAGATGTGTTGCAGCCCAAACTGCACTGCTGCATTGCTCCAAATGTTCGTTGTTAAATACCTCAGGGAATGGTCGTCTTTGCTTTTCCTGGCTGCTTTGCTGCAATCTCATGGGGGCATTTGCCCTCTTGGCCTCAGAGCACCCCGAATGCTCTCTCATTCCCAGCGGGATGACTGTCCCCTTGCACCACCCCTGCCATTTGCTGCACAGGCCATTAATTACGTGGCACATCTTATGCAACCTGTTGTGGAGCGCCGCTGACTACCGCTGCCCTCTGCATCGCAGGGCTGACCAGCCCCTGTTTATTCACTTGCAGGAGGTATTTCCCATGGAATCTGATCCTGCTGAGCATCTTTGTAAGTAGCACATCTGGACAATGTCGGCCCTGCCCCTCCAACCAGTGCGGGTTTCACAATGGCTTTAGGCAGGAGAGAAAAGAATCTGGGCTCTGAATTCCTGTAGAAAGCAGGAATTTAATCCTCCACTTGCCCTGCACTTGGGCTGAGGAGCTGTAATTGAACTAAAATGTGATAAGCAGGAAAGAAGGGAGCCTCTGTTTAAACCCTTCTTCACTGAGAGGGTGGTCGCACACTGGAACAGGCTCCCCAGTGAAGCAGTCACTGCACCAAGCCTGTCGGAGTTAAAGAAGCGTTTGGACTGTGCTCTTAGTCACATGGTCTGAAATTTGGGGTAGACCTGTGTGGTGCCAGGAGTTGGACTCGATGATCCTTACGGGTCCCTTCCAACTCAGGATATTCTGTGATAAAACAAAAGGCCTGCAGAGGCTGTGGGAGCTGGGGTAGGGTGCTGGAGGCCTGTGCAGGAGGGTGGAAGGATGGGGAAGGTGGGACTGCTCCCAGTGCTGAGAAGCTGCCCTCATTTTAACCTGTCCTGTGGACATTCATCACTGGAGTCTTAGAAACTATGTGACAATTGCTTCTCCTGGGCATCAGTTTGAGGTTTCACTACCCTTGTAGTTATCATTGTTCCTGCAATTGAGATGTTTTATCTGCTGAGTCTCTCTTCCTGGGACATGAACGCAAGAATAACGTGGCTCTCTTTCCCCCCCAGACCCTCTCCATGGCTTATCTCACTGGGATGCTTTCCAGGTAGGCTGAGCACATGGTCCCTGGAGGTTTTCTGGTCCTATGTCCTGGGCTTTTCTGTGGGAAAACTGCCTGGTTTCTGAAATAAAAGGACCACTTGATTTCTTTGGAGCTGTTCTGGTAGCCACTTAAAGTAACCACCTTCCCTCTTAAAAACACTTTTTAAAGAACCTCTCTGAGAGGCATGGTGCCACCCCTTCTCTGTCACCACTGGAGTAGAACAGGGTAGTTCTTGGCTGTGCTGAGCCTTGTAGGAGAGCACTAGAGAGCCAGGGACAAGGCAGTGCCTGCACAGATGGCCGTAGGGGACTGCCATAGACTGATCTCACCCCTCCTGACAAGCAGCGCCCTACCAGATGGGGCCGGAGTGACACAAGGAGCTTATTTTCCAGCAGTTTCATTCTATTTTGTAGTCTCCAGCTTGCTCCCTTTTGCTTGTTTTTACTGTTACAATCTGCTCACAAGATCAGCCCTGGTTCACGTGGGTCCCTGGTGATGAGGCAGACGAGCCAGTGGGTGTTGATGGATGTGTGCAGGGCACAAAGAAAGTGGTGGCTTCAGCAGCTCAGGGAAAATACCAGTGATATCGCTCTCCAGTCAAATCAAAGGGAAGAGTGGGGGGCTGGCTCTTGGGGCTGAGCCTAGTGCTGTAACCAAAGTCAGCGGGCAGACATACAAATATTTGTATATGTAAGCTTATCGTCTTTCTGCCTGTTCAAATCCTGCCCTGCAGATTTCCAAAACTCAACCCCCCCTGTTACAAGCATAGCCACAGAGTAACAGTGGCTACAGCCTTCTGATTTCTCATTGTGCTGCAATGACATTTGTCACACTATTTTTATTACCTCCCAGTTTGAATCCTCCCCTTCTCCATCTGTCCATGGACAGAGAGATTTTTATAGCAAGCTCTCATCTTAGCTACTCATGAGTTCCCAGGAGGAATAGAGGTGCCCTCCTGCCTACCCTATTCTATTTAAAGCAGGAGGAAAACCCATCTAGTGTTTTTTGGGTGTTTTCTCTCTCTCCTTCCCTTTTGACACTTAGAACGATCGTTGATAAGGTCATTGCTGCTTCTGCCCCAAGGACTCACGCTTTTCCTGTACACCCCCAATGAGCTTCTGCCTGTCTTGATCTCTCCTCCCATCCATCCCTTGGAAACCCTAGAAAAGTGGCTCTGCTGTTAATTTTGCAGTTATTACAATACCAAGTCGGTCCTTCTGTGTCTGGGGATCACAGCCCTGGTGTGTCTGTCTGTCACCATCTTCAGCTTCCAGACCAAGGTCAGTCTGTGCCGCTCAGTCCCTCTGGGAGAGGCAGTAAATGGGGTCAGGCAGGGCGAAGGGGCAGATCTGTGGGGCTCTGGATGCAGGAGTGATCTGAGGGATGCTGGGGTGCAAATTGAAGGTTATGCAGATGCCATAGCAAGGGATATATTGGGGCATAGATGGGGTGAGAAGATGCTAATGTATGGGGTAAGTTGTGAGTGGGTGGGTTTTTTGGTTTGTTTTTTAGGAGTAGGCTCGGATACATGAAGGCACTAACATAAATGTGCATGAAGGGCTTTTGGATATCAGGGATGAGATGGGTACAGAATTTGTGCCCATGGCAATAAAGGGGGTGTGGTGAGTGTTTGGCTCTGCCACAGGGATGGGAGCTGGGCTACAGGACCTGAGATGCAGATGGAGGAATTGCCATCTAACAACAAGATGGGTGCAATGCTGGGGAGTCCCTCCCTGCAGGTGTGGGGGGGCTCCCCCTCACTGCCTCTGCAGGGCCCCCTGCCCTTGTAACGCAGTGCTCTTTGCCTCTGCAGTTTGACTTCACCTCCTACCAGGGTGTCCTCTTTGTGATGCTCATGGTGCTCTTCTTCGGTGGCATCATTCTGGCTGTGATACTGCCCTACCAATACGTGAGTAACAACCCGCGTCCCTCCTTCCTCACCCAGTCCCCATCAGCACAAAGCAGGCAAGCTCCAGGGCTCGTCTTCAGAGGGGCGTCCTGAAATGTGCAGAAACACCAGCAGAAATGAAAAGCCAGGTGGCTGTTGCCTGCCCGTTGTACAATCAGATATCAGGCTGTAGGACAGCACTGGCCTGGGGCTTGAGGAAGTTTGCTTCTGTTCCTGCAGCTGTGGAGTGACCCCAAAGCAGCTTGCACCACCTGCTTGTGCCTCAGTTTCCCCTCCACTAAAACCAGGGTGGTGAGCTGGCTGAAGTGTTGTCCTGCCCTGAATTTGGGCTAAGAGCCCTGCTTTGTTTGGGGCAGGCCTTGGCCTCTGGACAAGTGCAGCAGTGAGCCTGTCTGGTCAGGCTTGGCTGTAGCCATGCTACCGTGAGGCACAGTTCTGCGATGTTTAAATCTTGAGGCTCAAATTTTTTTGACAGAAATAAGCCTTTCTGGGGGGTGATTGAGACCCCAGGAAGAAGTCCAGAGCATGACAACCACCTTGTTGCTCCTCCAGCTGCTGCCAGTCCCTCTTGCATGTGTCCAGCCCCTTCCTTTGGCCTCCCATGCCAGCCCTCTGCATCCCTGCTCTTGGCTTGAACCTGGTGTTGTCTGTGTCCAAGCAAAACCCTGGAGCTACTTGTGACCACGCCTGATAGAGGGTTTGGTGTGGCAGCATGGAGCATCTGGTCTCCATCCAAGAGTCTCATTAGGTGAGTCGTCATTCAGGCAAGAGCCTGACAGACTCTGGAAGAGATCCTGATGAAAGAGGGAAGGTGTGTGGGGCTGTGGGGCCACCATTAATCACCCCGAATGCCTGCTTGTACTGGTGACAGCAGCACCTGGCTTTGATCACGGCAACCTTTAAGTGCCCTCCAAACCCTTCACACCTCACCTGGCTCCTCTGGGGACTTGAGTCATAATCAGTGGGCCAGACCTGCAGGAGATGCTCCTGCTGGTACCAGCCCTGGAGTTGACCTGATGATGCACAAATACATGAGCTGGTGCTTCCAAAACCAGAAGCTTGGTTTTGGGTTGTCTTGGCTTGGCATCCATCTCCCCTCTTCTGCAGACGTGCGCGTAAACCAGGTGGTGGTGCCAAGCTGCTGCCATTAAACTGTTGAGACAACTGCTCTTTATCTTGCAGCCTGTCAAGATAAGCATAGCTTGAGGCAGCTTGTAATGAGCTTGTCTATCTCGGGAGGCAGGCTGCGATCTCGGGGCTGAATCAGCCATCCATGTGGGCAACTTCTCTTGGAATGTAAGCAACATCTCCGTTAGCGCTGTAGGTTACTGTGCCACAGCAAGCAAGGGCTGGGATTTGGTCTTAATTTCAGTGAATTTCCTGCTGTGACTCCAACAGATGAACACACTTCAGCTTTAATTAACATGCAAAACTTCGTCTGGCTCTTGGAAGCAATTGGTGTTTCTTCCAGTGGGATCAGCTTGGCTGGATAAATAAACACCTTCTAGGGCTGCTGCAAAATGCATTTCCATCAGGGCTGTGCTGAGAGGTTTCCACAGAGACTGCAGCTGTGTTGAAGTAGGCTATTCAGAAACACGAGCACCTGGTCTGGAAGCATATGAGCCAAATAGACATAAAGACCAAAGTGAGAGAGGAAACTGAGGCACAGCAACCTATCTTTCCCACAAAAATGACAACAATAGAAACTGGATTGGAACTGGAAGTGATGCAAATTCTGGGCTATTAGAGCACTTTTCCTAACTTGTATCCTCCACGTGAGAGCTAAGCTCTCTTCTGTGTCAAGTCCTAACTAACTAGTACACTTGCAGGCACTGACCGATGGATTTGTTTCTCTAGGTCCCCTGGCTCCATGCCATCTATGCTCTGCTTGGTGCCATTATCTTTACTATGGTAAGTGTGGTGCTGGTCACAGGGCCTGGGATTGTACTGGAAGGAAAAGTAAGCAAGTAAATGTGGAATAAATGCTTCTTGCCTTGAAGGGTGCCTAGGGAAGGGAGAAGAGTGAGTTTCAGGATTGCAGAGCTCCACATCCTCCAGTGGCTCATGAATAGCAATTACTGCAGTGACCTCAGCCTTGTCCTGGGAAGGTGCTGGTGTACGTGATGGTGCTGGTGCTGAGCATGGTGCGATTGGCAAACCCATGCTGTAAGCGCAATACTAGGTGTGAGCAGCAGAAAGTATTGTAGGGGCAGGGCAAAAGGCAGTTCCGCAGTGGGAGCAGAGACTAAGCTCTGACACAGCAATAGGAGCCAGACTGCAGTGCTCAAAGGGAGCTCAAGGATGAAATGAGGCAGCAAAAGTGAGCAAAGTCAAGGCAGGACTGGCTGGGTGGCAGTGGGTATGAACTTCCATAACAAATGGAGGTATTAGACAACAGTCAGAGACCACGGTCTGGGATTAAGGGGCATTAGGAAGGTTCACTGCAGGCAGGAAAAGCCCTGAAACAGGGCAGCTCCTCGAACTGAAGTTGAAAAGGTTTCATTCATTCTTCCATCTGCTCCCTGGCTCTCCCTCCTGTGAGCCTTTTCCCGGAGCATGTCCGGGCAGTGCTGTGCTTGCCATTCTGGTGTGGGCATTGTTTGGGAAGATGCTTGGCATTGCCTTGAAGTGGGGGTCAGGAGAAGGGCTGCCTTGGGGTTCAAGGCGGTGCGCATTGGACATGCAGTGAATAAGAACAGTTGAGCAATTTTATTTATTAGCTAATAAAGTCATTTCAAGTGAGCTTGGGTATTTCTTCTGTGATTCATGATTAAAGACTCTTCTGTAAAACACAAGGAGGCTAAACATCTTATTACCCTATAACCTTCTGTCAGAAACACAGCTGGTGGAGTGAACTGTGCCAGGCTCCAGCTCAGCCTGACCATGTCTTGGGAGATCAGTTGTTGGTTGTGGCTGGGGAGGGCAGGGGTGCCAGCTGACCCCCAGCTGTGGCAGAGATGCCCTGCCACAGCCCTGAAGAGCTCCGTGACAAGGCGTCCATCTCAGGCTGGGTTGACCACAGAGTAGAGGTGAGTTGGAGATGATGATGTGTTTGAAGTCATGCAGCAAGGTCCAGGTTTTCTTGCAGCTGGACCACCACCTTGTTTCACAGCCCATGTTTCCTCCTCCAAGTGCTGTGTCCCTGCAGGCAGGCTTTATGGGTACAATCTGCCCTGTAGTCAGGTGTGATTGCAGCTCAGGGAGGTGTTAGTTCCCCTCTGGGTCTGGCTATCTCTGCTGGTGGCTCTGCAGACCTTAGTGCTGCCCAGGACCTGGGGTTTCCTGCTCTCTTTATTGGTCTGGTGGTGCTGCTGCAATGTCGTGTTGGGCTCCGGAAATATCATTACCTGGCAGGTGTTTGTGAGTCGGGGAAACGGTGGGAATAGCAAGTCCTAGGGACTGGCTGAGGTGGAACAGGCAGGAGTGCTCCTGAGCTGACCTTGGGGACACAGTTGGCATGGATCAAGCAAAGTCTTGGGAATCACCTTGAAGGAAGCAGGCCTGGAATAATAGTTAAGCTCAGGGTTTGACTATCAGAGTGAAATGAAAGAAAGGGAAAGTTGCAACTAAATCAGTGCATTGTTCAGAGCTTTTAAACAGCAGTTATGTCCCATAAAGAGTGGCAGTGCTCTTGTTGAGGGTATAGTGAAGCAACTGGGAGAACTCCTTATAGCAAAGCACTTTTTGCTTCCCTGTGCCAAATCTGCTTCTGACTGTCACTTGGTTTTCTCCTCTTTCTTCACAGTTCCTGGCTTTTGATACCCAGATGCTGATGGGGAATCGTCGGTACTCACTGAGTCCAGAAGAATACATCTTTGGAGCTCTCAATATCTACCTGGACATCATCTACATCTTCTCCTTCTTCCTCCAGTTCTTTGGCTCCAGCCAGGAGTGAGTGCAGCAAGGCAGTATCTTCTCTTTGCTGGCAAGATGCAGATGTTTAAAAAAAATATTAAAAGCAAAAGAGGGTTTAAAAACAAAACCAACAACAAACCACCCTTTCTGGCACACTAGCAGGCTCCATTCTATCAGCCGAGCAAAGCCCCTGGGTTCCTTTATGCAGCTTGTATATATGCTGTTAAGCCTTTGTGACCCAGACAGCAAAGCAGGGCTTAAGTGTTATGTCTGTCCTGCTCCCTCCACTCCTACTGAGATCAAACCAGACCAGAGACTGGGAGGCATGAGACCAGGATCTTCTCTTCCCCAGAGGCTGTCAGAGTTGCCTGTGTCCTGCACATCATGGGATGCTGAATTGCTGTGAACAGCTCTGCAAAGGGAAAATAATATTGAGGGAGGAGAGGCAGGGAATTTTGCTAGGATGCTGGCAGAAAAACCACCTGAAGGAAGGGAAGAGGCTAGGGGACCCCTGTTTCTCACCTGCGTTCATTCAGAGCCTCACGGCCTTTGCAGAAAAATGTTCCAAATAGTGCCTGCTTTTAGAAAGGCAGTGCATGGGAGCACATAGTCTGGGTGTCCCAGCAATCAGTCCTTCAGGCGCAAGGGAACCTGTTGTTCAGGATGTTCAGCCTTTTTCAGGACATTCCTAATGTCCTGCAGAAATAATTCTTCTGCATCCTTTGCAGCTGGCTGTGGGGCTGAGGTTGCACTTTCTTTCCTTCCCAGAGTGGGTCAGCAGGATCACTGGCTGTGGGCTCACCTCCCCAGCCCAGGAGATGTGTATGTCCTTGTCCTGAATTGTGGCTCTTCACCTGGGAGGGTTGGGATCCCACGTGAGGATTATTGGCAGGGAATGGCAGAGAACAGAGGAAAGAGGCTGAGTGTCAGAGCCCATGCAGGGCTAGGCACATCCTGATGTGGGAAATGGGCGGCTGAGATCCTGTGATCCATCCTAAGGATCTGATGCCTTCACAAGCGTCTTGGTTGCTAGAGATTAATGGTCTTAAGTGGTTATTACCCAGAGACTGAGGCCAGGGTGCGTGCTTGTTGCTCAAAATGGGCACGTCTTTGTAGCAAACACCAGTGTCGCCTCTTCCTCTTGCTCTAGCCATTTTCTGGCTTTGCTCCTCCAAACAGGGATGTCAAGGAAGGCAGTGGATGCCTCAGAGCGCGCAGGTAACTTTCCATCTTCCCCTTGCTCACATTCCCCTGTTTGGGGATTAGCTGGCTAATTTCTAACTGTAAAGCTCCAGGTGGAGATAAGAGGCCTTTTGCTCTTATTTAGAAAGCGATCCTTCCTGCTGATAGAAACCCGTATCTTCAATCTCCCTGGAATGCCGGCGCAAGTGCGTCACTGAGCTGCCTCTAGCAATCCCCGCCTGTTAGAGAAAGGCTATGCCAAAATGCTCTGTACTGCACATTCCTCCTCTGCTGCTGCCCTGGCTGTTACCCCTCACATGTTGCATCCTCCCGCTGCACGTGCTCAATGCCCTGAGCTGGGCAGAGGAAAAGGAAAGTTACTGTGCAAAGAATAAATAAAACATGCTTCAACCCCTCAGCGGCTACGCTGACCTTGTCTGTGACACAGGAGCAGAACTGATGCCTTCTGCCTCCCCACTTAAAAAAAAATAATAAAAATTTAGGGATAAAGAAGACTACTAGGATGTCATTAAGTTCATGACGCCCTGTTTTCTGCAGTGCAGCATGGAGGCAAAATAAATGCTTTGGGTTGCTGAGCAGGCAGAATTGGGATTAGGGCAGTATGGGAGATGCACTGAAAATTTACAAAATTTGAGTTTAGAGAGGGTTTTTTCTCACTTGAACCCATGTAGGCAGTTCCAAAATACCTTAGCAGACTGGCTATGGAGCCTCTTTTGCTCTCAGCAAAAGGTCTGTAGGTATTTCTGCTTTCCAGCTTTTGAGGAAGGATTATGGCATTATGCAAAGAGTTCTGACGGAAGTATTCCTAAAACTCCTCCAAAGGAGAATAATCCAGGCCAGAGCTCTGCAGACCCATTTCTGCACTGGGACTTCTCCAACCTGGCCCCGCACACCTTGGACTTCTGCATGAGAACACAGATCTGCAGCCCACTCTGGATCTCTTACTCTTTTTCTTTTTGGTGTGGAGTAAACTCTGCTGCTGCCTGAGCTGCTGCTACCTCCTGGCTTTCTGCTTCCACATGGGAAAAGCTTGCATGGCACCTGCTGCATCTCCAGGCCACCCAAGCGGGGATGGCTTGCTGCCCTCATGAGACCCTCTGCAGGGCTCCCTTCTTGCATGTGTCCTGGTTCCTCTTCTGTGCTGAACCCGTGGCTCACAGCCCATCCATGCCAGGCCCACTGAGAGCACTCAGATTGAAGGTGGAAGTCCCCATGGGGCTAATGCAGGATTAGGGGTGAGACATAGCCATAGGCAGGTTTCTCCTGGGTTCCCTGACCTGCTGTGCAGGGGAGGTGCAGGGCTGCTTCACTTCCTCCATGTCGATGACCCTTATCTGAGGTCTGCATCATCCAGACCCCAGCTCTGTAACCCCGTGATCCTTTTGTCCAGCCATTCTTATGATTTCATTGTAAATAGGATTTTGTATTTTCTCTGAACATTGCTAATAAATTGTTGCAAAACTGTTAGTGCTGTTGTGAGGTCTCCTTACTGAAGGAAGGTCTGTTTGCACAGCTAGTGCTTCATCCCCCGGAAGTGGAAAACATAAACAAGATTATAGCATGATGTGGCATAGCCTAAAGTTTTCGTGGAGACCAGGCTGGCTCTTCTCTGCTTATGACTAAGGCGCACATCCTACATGAAGCAATAAAATGCTTATGGCTCCAGCACAGGCATCACATGTAAAGTATTTGAGAATTGAGGGCCAAAGGTCTCCTTGGGTAAGACATCTGCTCTTGCTCAGACTTGGTTTAAGTGAGTGTAGGATTCAAAACCAACTAAGTAGAGGCCAGCAAGAGTTGTAAGCAAGGTACCTGCTAAGAGAGCATTTCCAACTGCTTCTGGAGAACAACCTGACGCACTAAGCTTTCTCTAGAGAGAGTGGGAAAAAATAAAAGCCTCCAGAGAGCTATTCATATGATGTAAATCAATGCCTACACTGGGCGGTGAAATCTCCTCTCTCTCTCCATCAGCCATGGAGGGCTGATTAGCCCAGGCTGTCAGAGCTGTCAGAGGACAGCAATACCAACTGCAGCATCTTGTTGCAGCAGATCTCTGCTCCCTAGAAGGAGCTATGCCCAAAAGGCAGGTGTGAGATTTTGTCTCCTAAGAAGCATGGCTAAATGGTGAAGTACAGCCCATATAGGCTTTCCAGCCCAGAGATGCATTTTTCTGCAGCAAGAAAATATTTTGTGTTGTGTTGGATAACTTTAGCTTAGCTGCTCCTGTAATTAACAAAAATGGAATAAAAGGCTAATGATTCAGTCCAATTTCAACACTTGACTCTAGAGGAATAGGGCAAACATTAATTTGGCCTAAAGTTGTAAGTGTAATGGGACCACTCTGAGGTGGGATGTGGAAGAAGGGAGGAGATAGAGAGATTCATCAGTGTGTGATGGCTGTCAGAAAGAGGAAGGTTATCAAGCTGCTTCCCATGCCTATAGCAAAGAGGACAAGAATTTAGGGGCCCTAATTGCAGCCAGAGAGATTCAGGGGAAACCTTAAAAAAAATAAAATAAAAAAATCCTCTTGCGCAGGAGGAGGGGAAAATATATATGTATTTTTTCCCTTCTTCCTGTCTTCTTTCCCTTTCATAATTGAGGTGCATCGATGATGGAGGGACTTCCTGCAGATCTCTGCTTGTTTTTCCCATGGCAAGAGCCAAACACATGGGCCTGACCTTGACTCTGGCATTTGCCTCCATTTCTGAGCTCCTGGCGCCCTCTGCTCTTCATGCTGTAACAAAAGCTAACATCGGTGCATAAAATGAACCGAGGTTCCCCTGAAACCTTCCCCCTGATGGAGACAGAGTCTTTTACCCCTCTTTTTAACTACAGGCTTTCTTTTTTTTTTGTCTGCTATAAAATCTCCCACTAGCTACCTATCTACGGACATGAGCAATACCAGGATGATCATGTTGTTGTTGTTGTTTTTGTTTTGTTTGTTTTGTTTTTAAATAACATTTATAACATTTTGTGAAAGCTTCTATAAACCAGAAGAGAGCTGGCCGCCCCCGAGATCGGTTTGTGCACACACAGGCAGGTTTCCATGCTGGCGCTGGGGGAAGCTGAAATGAACTTTATGGTTTATTTGGCCCAGCTGCGGGTGGTCCGTTGGAGCTGGTGGCTCCTGCAAGGCCCTGCCACCAGGGTGCCCCAGGCTGGGGGACCCCCAGGGCCTGTGCTCCTGCACCAGGCCTCAGCATCACCATGGCAACGCCGGGGCAAAGGGCAAAGGTGGCAGGGCCAAAGGTGACAGCCGGGGGTGGAAGCTGCCCTTCCTTGGCCTGCTCCGGTGTGACAGGGACTGGACACTTTATTTTTCTTTTAAGCAAACATCCTACAAATTCTTCTTTTCACACAAATGAACCTGCAAAGTCTGGGCTAGGAGGCCTAATAGTAACAACAGCGGCCTTGTCCCCCGTCCCCCATCTCCACTCCAGGTGTGCGCATGCGCGACCCCCCCGGAACCTTTCTTCCCCGGAACCTTTCTGCGCCCGCTCGGTCCGCGCCCGGCGCTCGCGTGGGAGGAAGGCAAAATGGCGGCGCCCAGCAGCGCGGGGCTTCCCTGCTCGGAGCCCGGCGCTGCTCCCTACGGCAACTTCCCCAACTACTCCCGCTTCCACCCGCCCGAGGGCCGCGTCAGCCTCCTGCCCGGCGGCCTCTTGCGGCGGCTCTTCCCCGCGGCGGCTCGCCCGCTGCTGGGCATCGACGTGGGCTGCAATTCGGGGGTAAGGGGGCGGGAGGGGGGGGAAGCGGGCACGGGGGGGTCCTGAGGTGGAGGAGGTGGGGTGGCGGCCTGGGCTGGGGGAAAGGTGGGGGGGAGGTGGTGATGGGGGCCGTCGGGGGGCTGGGGGGTGGTTGGGGGGGGGGGGGGTTGGGGGTGGTGGTGAGGGAGAGACTGGTGGGGGGGGGGCACGGGGGGGCCTGGGGAGAGCAAAAGGGGACGGCGCTGTGGGGCCCTGGGGTGCCGAGGGACAGAGCGGAGGGAGCTGGTGGCGTGAGGCACTGGGGGATGCTGGCACATGGAGAGGAGTTGGGGAGAGGCAGCGCTCTGGGGCAATGGGGCAGACTGAGAAGACAGGCGAGGGTGAGGGAGCTGGGGGCTGTGTGGGGCAGTGGGTCTGACCTGTAAGTCAGGAAAAGGCAGGGAGCTGTGGTGGGCTGGCTGATGGAGCAGAGCGATGGAGGCAGGGACCTGGGGCGCTGGGGGCGGCAGGGCAGCCTGGGAAGGCCGGAGCGGGCAGTGGTGGGGTGTTGGAGGAAAGACTGCGGGAGACGTTGCGGTGGGATGTTGGGAAGGGCAGGCTGATGAAAGCAGGGCAGTGCAGGGGCCTGTGCTGTTGGGGCGCAGTGAGGAAGGCTAGGGGAAAACGAACCAGGGAGCTGGAGAGGAATGAAACAGCCTGGAAGGGCCGGGGGATGTGGGGTGGGCAGCAGCCTGGGACGGGGTGAGCAGAGACTGAGGCAGAGACTGCTTGGGTGCAGCGTGAGGCTGTTGGTGACCAGGATGCCATCACCCTGTGAGAGAAGGTGAAGGCAGGGGTGGAGCTGCATTTGTTCTGAGCACGGAGACTGAGAGTTGGTTTAAAAGGCTGTGCTGGGTCTGTTCTCCTTCCCGTCACCTGCAGTGGGTGTCCTGAGCACCAGAGAGCTGCAGTGGGACTGCCCTAAGAGCAGGGGAGCCGGGTAGGCCTGAAACTAGACACCATAATGTGTTCCGTATAATAGTATCACCTCGTTTATCTGTCAGACAGGGCTTGAAGCTGATATCCTGGTCACGTGGTTGTGAGGGTTTTGTGACAAAGCTAGTGAATACTTAGAATTTCCTTTCTTTTGGTAGTTCGTTGTCTTTCTTTGCCTTCTCCCACTTTTTTTTCTCGTGACTTTTCTTGGTCTGCAGCTGTGCAGTGTTGTTGCATCAGCGTTCACCTGAACAATGTTTAATATAACTGTTTTAAAGTTATTTGTTTTCCTGGTCAGAACTTTATAAACCTATTAACTTAGAAATAATCATTCATTCAGGATGAAGCTACATTCTGTCTGGGGACGTGCGTGCTCTTCTCTCCCAGGCTCCTTTCCTCAGCCCCCTGCCAGGCTGTTTGAAGGCCTGCCTAAGGCCTTATCTAAAGGACAATCCTAGGTCCTGTTTCAGACGAACCTGTAGAACAGGTCAGGTAAAAGTGTTCCCAGTCCAGTTCTTTTGAAATACACAGACTCTCACCACTAGAGGACACTGCCTGCCTGCCTGTGTGAGCTAGGTGCACGTACAGTTTTCCTTGATGTCATTCAGGAACTTCTTCATCAGATCTCCTTTAATGAAAGATAAATGTGCTTGCCACTGAGTGGCGCACTCTACAATAGGAAATTCAGAAGAAAACTCTCATTAATTCTCAGATGCTGCAGTCTCATGGTCAAGAAATGTCTTTTCCTTTAGCATGAGAGTAAGAAATGCATTTATTCTAAACTAGGCACTGTAAATAGCTCTAAGTCTCGCTAGGGAGCTCTGAAGCTCACCTAGGGAAACCAATGATGTCTTCACCTTGATATTGGATGGGGATATTCAGCAAGACGTGCTAGTACAACTCATTCACCTTACTCAATTTTTTTTCCAGCAAAACCCCCTGTGAGGGGAGATAGAGGTTTAGCTCCAATTTCTGGCTGGCTTCCTGGTAGTCAGGGCAGCTGTGCTGCTTTTCCCTTCAGAAAGGAAGATTGTCAGTGAGCTTATTGTTCTGAACTTCATCGAGAGAAGGCTCTGAGTTGGTGCTCGTACCTTGCTGCTGAGAGTGGGATCCGATGTGCTCGGTGATGTTACCGACGCAGTGCAGGCCCTGTGAACTCCTGTTGTTTTCCTTTCTGCAGGAGCTAAGTGTGGCTCTGTACAGGCATCTGCTTGGCCTTCAGGACAAAAGCAGCCCAGACCAGCCTGCAGCTGGAAAGGATCTGCACCTTCTGTGCTGTGACATTGATGCAGCGTTGATTGAGAGGGCTCAGCAGAGCAGCCCCTTCCCTGCCTTCATATCCTTTGCCAACCTGGACATCATGGACTCCACTTCCAGGGAGCCGTTCCTCAGCTCCTACCTGGGCCGTTTTGGCCGTTCCACCTTTGACATTGGCTTTTGCATGTCTGTGACCATGTGGATCCACCTGAATCACGGGGATAGCGGCCTGAGGGAGTTCCTGGCCTTCCTCTCCTCTCTGTGCAAGTACCTGCTGATTGAGCCGCAGCCGTGGAAGTGCTACAGGGCTGCTGCCCGCCGCCTGCGGAAGCTGGGCAGGAACGATTTTGATCACTTCCGATCTCTTGCTATCAACGGGGACATGGCGGAGAGGATAACGCAGATCTTAACGAAGGATTATGCGATGGAGCTGGTGTGTTGCTTTGGGAGCACCAGCTGGGACAGAAGCCTCTTGCTTTTTAAATCAAACGGCTCAAATCAAGAGGGCAGGGAGCCCTCGGAGTCGTAAGTGGCTGACAAATGGCCTCTTGTGTTCCTGAATTCCCAGGCCAGGAGGTGTGCACTGGTTACAGAGACAGGGGCAGGAATTCCTATATCCCGAGCGGGGTCAGACCTTGACCTCCCCAGGGAGTTTGAGGCAAGTGTGTGGTTCTTTTCCATCTGTAAAGATGCAGTGACCTTGTGGGTTCCGAGGTTGCTGTTCCTAGAAAGTGCTCTTGAAAGCAGAGTTGCTCCATACGTGCTTTCTATGTATGCCAGGAATATGCCCTGGATGAAGGGAGACGCGTTTTTTGTTGTGTTTTTCTTTTTGTCCACGTAACTTTCTGAGGAAAGGGAAGGCAAATACAATTCTACTGACCTGTGTGACGTGCTGTTTGTCCTGCTTTTTGTCTTATTTTCTCTATAAAATAATTTGGGAAAGCGTGTAACCTGGTTTACCAGCCATGACCAAGTTGGATCACTTCAGAGCGTGTCTGGCTGACATTTTGGTCAGGCTGCAGCCCATGCACCTCTGCCTGGAGTCTGCTTTGGCGGCTGTCAGTGGCATGATCTCTCTGGAGTGAAGGATTTCCATGGTAGGGCATGTATTCATTCAAGTGTGTAACAAAGTAAGAGCTCTTTGTAATTACATCCTTAAAATAAAAATTAATTTTATCAGTAAGCTGTTTGCTTTTTAATCTTTCTGTCCCCATTATTTTCTAACCTACACAGTCTCAGGTAACTGAGTTTACGTTGTATTTGCAGGTGTAAGTGACACTTTGGTAAGCCTGAAGCTCAGATACTGTGTTTGGCTAAGGTTGAACCATGACACCTCTGGGTTGTTTCCTGTCATTCAGTAAGATCTAGAAAGGAGAATAAAAAAACACCTAAGCAAAATGTCTTAATTTAACTTAATTTCACTTAATCTCCCGACTGGCTTTTGTTCACACCTAGTTAGTGGTTTTGTTAGCTTTTGTAGTAAGTAGGAGTCATGCTTCTGTGGTGGTGTTTAAACAGATTACAAACTTTCCACGAGTGTACTATGACAGGCAGAAATAGATAACCGATGACTCCTGCGAATTTCTGAGTTCCGCAGCTTCCTTGCTGTGAAGTGAGAGGGAAGCCCAGCTATGTGCCTGGAGCATTGCGGCACGGGAAGCTGGAGAGGAGGACGTCTCCTGCAGGAGGTGCTCTTGTCTAGCAGTTCTCGTGCCCAGGTGAGCCCGTGCATAGGGGCAGGGAAACTCCGGTCACTTCAGTTTACGTCCTGGCAGGGACTTCCCGGTTATTTACTCTCACAGTTTGATTTCCTCCATAATGATCTCAGATTAAAGAGCGAAGCATGTGAGTGCTCTCCCTGGCTGCCCGCAGACTTCTGGATGAGAAGCCGCTGGGATCCATGAATGGATTTGTGAAAAAATGCTTGTGTGGGTGTGTGCATGTGTTTAAAGGGACTGAGCAGGGTCACAGAAAGGCTTTGAGGCTCTTATAAATGCAATTTCCGCAGTGCTCTGCTACTTCTCTAGGAAAATACTTCGGACTCCCACCAGGAGTCAGGAAGGCTCTTCTGTTGAGGGTTCCTCAGCCCACTCAGCTGCAAACAAATGTGTCTATCCTGGTGGTGGTTGTTAATTTTCTTAAAAACGACTTTAAAGTCTGCGCTGCTTTTACTGCCCTCGTGGGAGGGGAGGGAAAATGAATTTGTCACGTATTTTCCTGAGGGTTCACCGAAGTGCCTGCTCTCTCTCTCACGTTACATATAAATAACATTTATCACTTCGGTAATTAAGCACCTCATCTGCCACTCACTAACCTACGGGTAAGCTCCACTGACTCGAGGGGTGTTGGCTCACCCAGCGTGGGGCGAGCACTCAGCCTCCCCTTCGTTCTGCTTAGGTGCTGTTCCCTGCGCTGTGCAGCTGGTGGCACTGGAGCATCACGCATCCCGTGGCCCCAGCCCTTGAGATGTTTTTGTTAGGTTGTGTCAATATCAGTTGCGGTTCTCTGTGAACTTTGAAATATTTAGAAAATAGACCTGGACTATATCTGTTCAGCCCTCAAATTTAAAGGGGTGAGCAGGGTTTTCTGCTCTTCGTTTCTGCATGGGGATTTACACAGTTTCTGTGAAAAACTATATAAGGAGTTGCTAGGAGGGTAGACAACCCAAAGAATTGCACACAGGAGACTTTCCTTGCACCGTCTGGAATGACCTTCCTCTTCAAAGAGAGCCTGTTTTATGTTCCTTCTGCGCTGAGTGATAGATCAGTATCTGCCTGGGTGATCCCTGTGGGCTGCTCATTGTTAACAGAATGGTGTTTTTTTCTTTTTTGCAGCCTTTCTGTGCTGGCTGTGTACAGACATGCAGACCAGCCTAGTGTGTATATAACAGTGCGATGACTTCTTATCTGTCTCAAGTCTGGACTATTAAATTGCTAATATCAATATGTCCAACTGTCTCAGAAATGGCTGAGCTCCAAAAGCAGCTCTGTTTGACTTTGGCACAGCAGTATGTTTTGTTTCTGTTCTTTGGATATTGCCACAAATACAGCTCAAAATAATGTCAACACGAATCTCTCTGTATTTCTTGAGATACTGAGTAGCTTAGACTAGAGTCAGTCCTTTAGCAAACAGTATTCAAAAAAAAAAAAAACACATTTCTTTTCAGCTTGCTGCTTCTGCTCTGCAGGAAGCTGTCACAAGATGAGACAGGTGGGACCCAGCTCCATGACACAGCAGCAGAAGAAAGCCTGTGGATCTCAGCTGCAGAACTTATGTAAGGCTCTGGATGATTTATATTTTTTATATACAATACTCTCTGCATTTTGCAATGTGGTTTAAAGGTGTTCACAGGCCTCCTGAAGGTAGAACTTAAGGAAGGTAAAGGTGAGGGTTAAGACCAACACTCCTGCTCCATATTGCTCAGAGCACTTTGCAGAGTTGGGTGATGGTAGTTCTTTGTACAGATGGGGAAATGGAGGCGTCCCTTGCTTGGTTGAGGCTGTGGGGGTGGCTAGCCATGTAGAGCCCAGGGTATTTGGGGTAAGGGACGGCACAGCTGGCACAGAGGCCTCTGTGCTGGAAGTCCTGCTCGCTCATCTCTGTGACATGAGGATGGGGCCAGCCTGGTGGTGGCTGCCGCTGCTAATACAAGGGAGATGCAAATGTGCTTTCATTACTCAGCCGGGAGCTTACGGTGTCAGGCAGTGCTGACATCTAGGTCCCTTTGCCATTCGGCTCACTCATTTTGTGTCATGGGGTGTGTGTGTGTGTATGTACGTGTGCTTGCACACTGGAAGGGTAATGAGGAGGTCCTGCTCGCTGCCTCCTACCCCATGGCTCCAGCCCCATGGTTGCCCCTTATGCGGAGCACACGTAGGTGAGCATTTCCAGGCAGCTGCAAAATGGTGCGTGGCACTGGGGTGGGACTGTCAGGATGGTGCCCTGTTCCACCTCAGCAGCAAGCTGGGAGTTCCCATGCGAGTGCTTTGTCAGGTTCCCAGGCTCTGAGGTTTGTTGCTGGGCCCCATCAGACCTCGCCTCAGTCTTTCCATCCCTGACATGGGCTCGATATCCACCCACCGCTGCGGAGATTCCTGATGGGGAGAATTGGCTAGGTGTTTGCACAGCACTTTTGAGAATGAAAAATACTGATGAGCTGAGCTGTACCATCAGCTGTGAGCTATGCCATTGTTCATAATAATCATTGCAGCCACTTCAGATATTAATTAGGTACTGTACGTTCAAAGTGTTCTGACTAATTAAGTCTCACACCACTGCTGTGTAGCACGTCACACTTAATTATCCTATTTCTTTGGATGGAACAATCTAGACAGCAGAGGTAAGGCGTTGAGTCCTGAGCAGGCCAGCATGAAAGTTGGGCTGGGAACACAAAGGTGCCAGTTTCTGGGTGATTCTGCTGTGGCTTCCAGCCTTTGTAGGAAGTAAGACTTCGATGGAGTAAATGAGAGGGCCTTTTTTAAATTAGTTCTTATTTTTTTTGAACTTTTATGCTGAGACAGTTTTCTGTCTCCTAGATTCTTGTGCTGGATGAGAACAAGGGATTCACTGAGCAGGGAAGAATTTAGTGCTTAAATGTGGTGCAATAGCAGCAACTTTATCAGTTTAACGTTAACAGCTGCCAGATCAAATGACTATTGTAAACACCTATCTCCCTGCAGCCTGCTTCCATTCTTGCGCACGTAGATGTTGACAGCCTTGCAAGTGCTGTTCATCAGCATTTCTAAATGGTGACAGGGTTTAAAAATGGTCTAATTCAACTTTCCTCAGAATGTGTGACCAGCCCAGGAGTGGAGGAACCAAGTTTAGGAACTGAGAGCTGGCAGCAGTGTGTCTGCTCCCATAAGCAGCTTCCTCTAGCTGGAAACCCAGTGACTTGTCACTACAGGCTTGTATGGCAGAAGCTGCAGATTTTCGGATTTCCTTTGCTCAGCTGAGAGCAAGTTCGTTCTTGTTCTTCCTGGAACTTTGTTGCCTGTGAATTAAAGGAGAAAAGTGAGAGGTGTCAACCCCATGAAGCATGGGCATCAGTTCCTGGCACGCTGTAAGCCTGAGAAATAGCAGCCATGAAACAAACAGGATACCTTTTCTCTACCAGGTGTGAGCCGGTTCCCTTGCTTTTTGTTTTGATTTGCTAGGTGAGCTGGTGGTGTGAGGAAACAGATCCCCTTCGGCAGAGTTGGAAGGGTCTTGCAGGGGAGATCAGCTGCAAATCCAAGGAGTGAGTCTGGACCCTGGACTTGTGCTGAGGGCTGTTCTTGTTTGGCCTAGTTGCAAATGAGGAGCACTTGGGAGGTCAGAGGGGAACAAAAAGATTAGCTGTTCGCTTCCTTGTGTCCTGTTGGTTTGGGGAATGGATGCGGCTTAGCCACGTACACTCAAGTCTGATGACTAGGCAAGAATGGACTCTTCGAGTCTCAGAGGCTTAGATGCAGTCTCTTTGGACCTAATGGAGAAGTTTACAGGCAGATAAGTGGTGTGTGGGAGGTCTGTCCTGCCACTGGGCTCACACCTGAGTCTTCAGGGTTTCGTTCCAGACACCTCAGCTTTTCATTAGATTCACTTGTGCTAACATGGGCAGGAGGTTTGGCTTCCCAACAAACCTCTTATCAGCTCACACTGAAGTTTCTTGGAGTTAATTCTGTGCCGGTGTCCTGCTGGAGCTGTCTCCAGCTCCTGCTGGAGGCCTGGAGTCCAAAGGGGTCCTGAGTTTGAAGGAGAAAGCTTTGGGTCATGGTCTGGGCTCAGAATATGCTTATAATGCTTTGACAAGTACTGAAGGCGGTTGGGTCTAAAAGACCTTGGCTCTAGGGTGGGAAATGTGGGTTCCTTTCTTGGCCTTGCCACCAGCTGGCTGCAGGACTTCAGTGAGCTGCTTCTTTCCTTGGGCTTGTCATCTTGTGCCCTTTATTTCACAGGGAGGGATAACCTGAGATCTGTGTGCTAAGCTCCTGAGCTCTGAATGTCAAGGGATGTGCAGACATGGTCTGTGTCAACCTGACAATCAGAGTTTGAGCAGTTGTAGATCTAGTTGTTGTTATCAGCTGGCTGGATTTTTATCCTGAGTTGCAATAAAACTGCTTCATCCTTGGGTCTTTAACGAGGCAGCCTGACTCTGGGCAGAAGGTTTTATTTTGAGGGATAATGTTTTCAGAGCAGCGCAGTTTTCTGAACTCCTTGTTCAGGTGAAGCAGGGAAGGTAAGGAGGGATCTTACTCATGCTTCCATAGCAGAATGCATTTTCAATCAGTTGCAAAGGCACTTATTTAACCTCCTTCGTCTAAGTTGTATATGGTGGGCCAAAGACTAGGCATGGCACTGCAGATCATCTACCCTGTGTTCTGGCATGGAGCGCTTCATGATGCCAGGTTAAGTCATTCTATCTTATTGTTGCAGTAGCAAGTTATGCGTCTTCCATGTGAGTGACAAGGATTTAGAGCTAAGTTTGAGGGTGGTGTCCCTCCTCGGCCTTCTCAGTTCCCCTCCACCCCTGGGGTCAGCCCAGAGCCTGAAGTCTGTGAAATGTACAGAAGCTGCTGAAATGCAGCTTTGTTACCCCAGCAGCTGAAATCCAGAAGCAGTCATGCTGCAACAGGCCTGCCCTCCTGCGAGAGAACAAGCTGCAGGGTGACACATCAAAAGAGAAGGGCAGCTCCTGGTGTTCTCTGGGGAGATCAAAAGGAAGTAAGCAGGGCGGCTCCTCTCCTGGCTGCCCCTTGAGACTGCTCAACTCTTTCTCAGTGTCCCTTTAATCTGCATTGCCTCCTAGAAGATCCATGTTTCAGGCGTGGGAGATGGTGGTGGGAAAGGCCCATCTCTGAGGTGGTAGGTGTGAGGGCAGTGACCCCTGGTTGCACGTGAGGAGTTCCCATATCCTCTGTGAGTAACGCTGATGGGAGAGCGAAGGTTTTGACGTGCCCTCCTAGCGCAGCCATCATCTTTGTGTCCCACCGGAGCAAGCGATGTGCACAAAAAGGTGCAGGGGAACTGGATGTGAGTTCACCTGTGTGGGACCTGGGGTTGATCGCTCCCCAAGAACATCAGTCCCCTTCTGCAGCCGCGGTACCGGGGCAGGAGGTCTGCTCTGCACGGCTGCTGCTGCGTTACGCTAATTGCTGCCAGCTCACAGAGCAAGTGAATTAGCGGGGCACTATTTGAAAGTAGCCAGGGCTTTTCAGGAATGTGTGTGGGGACAATTATCCGGGCTCTTGGATCTCCTGGGACTGATCTGCTGGAGTAACCGCTGCGTTCTGGACATTCCCAGCCTGACCAGCGCTGACTCCTTGTCCGGGGAGGCTAAGTAGGGCAGATGCTGAATTATTTATTTGTCCTCCAGCCCCTAGAGCAGGACCTGCCGTGCATTCCTTACTGACTCAGGTTCAGTTTTAACTCTACGTTTTTCTTGACTATTCCTTGAGCAGATGCTGCTTAGTCTTTTCCTCAGGGTACCAACTGTTGGTACACAGGACAAATGCTGGAGAAGAGAATTGCCTTCTGTTTGCCCTAGATCTTTTGAGGCCACTGCAGATCACCTCCATGCACAGCCTTGTCCTTGGATCAGGACAGTCATGCTGACCTGTGAAAACACTTTTTCTGCTGTGCCTCAAACAACCCCTGCTTCTCAGGACTTCCTGCGGGACTTTCCAGAATGGTCTGGCGGCTTCTGTGACGTCCCGTGGCAGCGCTCAAGGCAAACTTTGCCTTCACAGCAAAGCCATCTGGGAGCAGAGTGGTTGAACCTGATCACATTGAAATGTGCAATAAAGTATTCGGCCTCGAGTAGAAGAGATACTGTCTGAAAGGCTCTGCTTAGTGAGAGGAATCAGGGACCTCACAGGAGTGGTGAGACTTGGAGCTGCTTTGAAGATGGGAGGAAGAAAAGGAGAGTAAAGGTGGAGGAGACTTGGGAATCAAATTAGATGTTCCCAGGGCCCCTCCTGGCCCTGCATTTATGAGCTCTTTTCTCCTGCGGATGGTACTATTGGTGCTGGAAGTAGGAAGGTTGGTGGCTCAGTCTCATCTGACCTTGAATAACATCAGGGCAGAACTGATCTGGGGGGATTCCCAGCCCCGGCTTGTTAAAGGACCCATTTACCTGAGCTGTAGGTTGAAGAGTAATGCAAAGGGAAAACAGGCCTGTGCGAGGTCTTTCTCTCCCCCCTCGCCAGTTTCCCAGGTGACTGGTTGGTGTCCCAAACACTGATCTTTGCCTTGGGGGGAGGTGGGGAGCGGAGAGCTGCTCTGCTTCTCCGTGTTCTCTCTTGATCTGCGTTTCTAGCTGGTGCTGTCACCAGCAAACTCGCTCTGCTCTTTGCCAAGGATGCAGGTCCTGGCTGGTAGCTGTTCTGTGCTGTGTATGTATGTGTCTGCGTTTTTTCCAAAGACCAGCTTCAGCTGGTTTGTGTGAAGTGCTGACTTCAGGCATTGTGCGGAACATGACTCAGAAGGGTAGAGGTTTGGGGAAAGGGAGGAAAGTCTTTTTAAGGAGCTGCAAACTATAAGCTACCATGAAGAGTATTGGTAGAAGCGGCCTGGTTCTCTTCCAGGTTCTAAAGGAAGAGTATTAAGGATTTACAAAGAGCTGGCACAACTGCAAGGCAAAGAGAATGCTTTATGGAGTGTGTAAATGCTCGTAAAGCCGCTAGTAAACCTGTTAATGTTGTGTATGTGCGGGTGTGTGTGTGCAGAAGTAGGGAGGAGAGAAGACGCATACCAGGAGGGTACGTGGGGATTTACGGAGGGCCTCATGTTCCCTGTGGAATTAGGTTGGTGGCGGTCACAGCCGTCCTCAGCAGAGCAGCTAGCTGATGCAGAACCCGGTTCCCATCAACTCCCTGCCCTGATTTCAGGGCACAGGGCAGGCGGGTGCCCTGAGCCCATCAGCTGCTGCTGCAGCCCCTGGTGCAATATCATCTCAGGGCAGTCTCACAGCCTTTGGCTCTTAAAGAGCAGAGGTAAAACCACAGAATTAGGTTGGAAAAGACCTAAGACCATCAAGTCCCACTGATGCTCAACTTCAGGCCATCAGATCCCTTGAGAGAGGTAATGGAGAGAAACTCGTCCTGATTCCTCTCCCTGTGATATGTCTATGGATATCACGTAACAGAAATACAAATTTGGCTGTGTGATAAGGCAGGAGAATGACCCATTTCACCCCATCGCAGGAACTGCTTTGCATTTGCACCTGCTGTGGGGCAGAGGCACCTGCACTGTGGTTGCACGATGGCAAAACAGGGATGGGGGGCAGTGAAGATGGCAACGAGCAGACTGATCCGTGCCTGAGGGGCTTGGGGAAAGGAGCAGCAGCAGAGCTGTTCCTGAACATAGCCCAGAGGCTGGGCACCCCCATGTATGAGAGAACACCTCCCCACTTCCCTCGCTCTGGCATTTCTTTGACAAGATGTCAGGGAAGATGCTCGTCAGGCAATTTGCTGATGTGGGAGCTTTGAAGCCTACAAGATTTGCCTTCTGCGCAAAACCTGCGAAAGTAGGTTGGAGCCGTCTGCCCTGGTTGCAAGCAGTTCCCTCCCCACGGCAATGGACGCCGTAAGATCAGAGCTCAGCAAATGCACAAAGGGAAGCGCCAGGTGGGGCCGGCAGGCTGCTCGGTGCTGCAAACAATGCTGACAAAGCCCTCTGGGGCTGGGCGGCCCAGCCTCTGCATTGTCCTTTCCCAGCGAGGTGGAAAGAGAAGCCTGAGCTGGCTGCGTCTCCTGAGGTTCCCCAGCCCAAGGGCTGTCTGCCTGCCCCGATTGCTCTCCTGGCTTCAGAGCAGGATTTGCCTGGGCTGGGGAGCATGGTGGGGTGTGCAGGGGGCTGCTTATTCCCAAACATCCCTAGCTATACTCGTTGCTGCTGTTAGGAGTACCAAAGTCGCTCCTGGTCTTTCTGTCTTGCCTGTCATGGTTCATCAGGTGTATTTGGTCACTGTTGCTAACTGTAATACAGTCCTGTGCATTCAGGAAAGCTCTCACCTGTGTCTGAGAGATGAAAGGGGCTCTGTAGGGCTGCTTCAGACACCTTCACCAGGTTTTGTATCAGTGCAACCCCCTTAGCTCAGCAGATGAGCTCTGGGTCCAAAGGTCCATTAAACCTTGCAGGTTTTTTGTTCAGGTGGAAAGGCTGGTATTGTGCATTAGAGGAACAGAGGCCAGTTGTGAAATGTAGATCCACATCTGAAGCTGGACTTGGATCTCACCCCAGACTAAACAAATGTAATTCTGCAAGGCTTCTTAGATGATAAACACCGAGAACGGGGGCAGTCATGTACACATGCATTAGACATGTCTGTTCTGCTCTGCAAAAAGCAGCTGTTTGCTCTGAAAGTGTAGAAAGATCTTGATTTTTTTTTTTTTTACAGTGTAGGATTCACCAAACAATAAGGGAATGTGTCAGCTTTGGTTCTGACCTCAGCTGCAGCAAATATGAAGCAGAGGGAGTAATGGGAGTTGGGGCTGAGCTACCCCAGGAAGGTGAGAATCTGCTTTGGTGAAGTTAGGGATGTACACAAGGATTAGCTTACCTATGGAGAATCTACTGCTGAATACCTCTGGTCAGATGGCACAAATTCTGCATCTGTTAGGGTTTTTTGGGTTTTGTTTTTGGTGAGGGAGGAATGTTGTGGTCCCTTCTGCTTAGCAGCTAGAGGTGCAAAGTACACTTAATACTTCGGAAGGGAATTCACTCCAGGCTAACCTGGGGCCTTTCTGTCCTTCTTTCACCTCTAACCAACAGCCAGGACCTGCCCCAAGCATTCCCCTTTCCTTGCTGCCAGGCCAAGTCTCTCCTCAGCTTTCCAGTTAACTGGTGGCATTGTCCAGAGGTGAGCTTGGCAGCCCATGCAGACAAGTGCTGGGGTTTAGAGGTGCTTCCACATGCATCTGTGCACATAGGTGTGTTTGTGCACACACTAACAGACGCAGGTGTAGCCTCAGATGCTCATTCACATGCACCGATTTTGTCTGGGCCTGACAGCCGTGCATATTCACTCTGATCTGTGCAGTGTTTGTTCCTTGCAGTGTTATCTATTAAATTCCAAAGTGCTGAAGAAGGAAGAACCCCCTATGGGCTTTGTCCTCCCTCCTTTCCAAGCGGCAATTGGTAGGCAGGTTTTTTTTTTTTTAAGTTTGGCAATTCTATAGTGGTAGTCAGTGTTTCTGTAGCAGCTCCCCACGTCTCTTCTGAGCAACATTAGGCTATCTGAATTGCCCTCTGCTTAATGTTGCTGGGAAACGAGGGCAGAGAGCATTAGAAGGTGAGCCTGGACACAGCTGGGTGGGATCTGTAACTGATCCAAGACTATGTCAAAACATTCCCACCCCATTCTTTGCATGGCTGGGATGGTTTGCAGAAAGCTCAGACTTCTCAGTAAATTGCAGAGAAATTGGCACAAAAGTTACTCCCCAGGGGGCCTAGTCCGTCTCCCATGAACTCCCCAGGGACTCTAGGCCCACTGTGCTGCTGTAGTCAAGGTTCAGTGAAATTTTACTTCCTCTTGGGTTTAAGCTGGCAGAGAAGGGACATGCCAATGCCTATTATTAGCAGCATAAATCACGAACAAGGTGGTGGCATAGTGCTGAGAACAATCACACTGGAGTTAGTTTCAGTCTGCTACCTCTGCTGCTTGTGGACGGCAGCATCTTCAATACTGCTGCATGCTGGTCCCAACAACTGTTCTGCTGGTGCTGTCAATGACCTGCTCCAGGTTAATCTCAGGATTGAGCTCTCAGGAGCTATGATGATAAGGGGGTTTTAGAAAGCTCAGGAGCAGCGTGGGTCTTCCTGTGCTGATGCTGCCTCTTCTTTGTGCAGCTGGAGGGCCTGGATGGACAAGCACAGCCAGGCTGCCATGAGCTGTTTTCCTTTCATGAGTGAAGAATTGGGGGTCTTGCCAGGTTGGAACAGATCAGCCTGCTATAGGAAGGGATGATTAAAATGCTGACCCTTCCCAGAACCAAGCGGTGAAAAGGAGATGCAGCCAAGAGGCAATTCCAGTTGGGAACCAGGCTTTTTCCCAGTACAGAGGGCCGGGGATTTGCTGTGGTCAAGGTCTGGTGTATTCATTCAAGGCTATGGCCCTGAGTTTCTTAACTCTACTTAAGGTCTCATCAAGGACTAAGAAGCTTCCAGAAAGTTTGAAGTTCATGTTCCTGGGTTACAGTCAGGCATTTTATATGAAACTTCAGTGTTGCCAGCCACTGAATCCTCTACCTTGGTCCAACTGGGATCCCCCAGGACTGTGCAAAGTTGAGGGCTTTTCTCTGGGTCTTGTTGGCATTGCTGCCCTAGATAACATGTGTTGTATAATCTGCAGAGCACGCTCCAGATACATACGTGGGCGAATCCTCCAGGGAGAACTGAATTCAGCACTCAGGTCAGAACATGTCCCGTAAGTGTTTGTTGTCATAGGTATGAGCTGGCTGTCCGGGAAGCTGCCAGCGTGGCATGGATGGAGTCTTTCTGTTCCATCCAGAGTCAAGAGGAGCCAGGGACTCCACAGCACCTTGGTGTGCTCGAGACTGGATTGGGGAAAGCAGAAAGCACTGGCATGGAGGATGAAGAGAATCCATTTGTGGGAGCAAAGGGCTTGTGTGGTGCTAGCTCAGGTCTAGCTCCTGAGAGAGGAAAATGTGTTGCATGCCACAGGGGTTCAGGTTTCTGAGCAAGTCCAAGGCTAAATGAACTTGAGGTTTTTTAGTGCCTTGTGGTCCACAGTTCTAAAAGAAAAATGTATTTGGCACTGTACCTCATTGTCTGATTTATAAATCTTCCGGGGTTTCACTTTTTGAGTGTTTTCTGTTGGTGGTAGGCTAAAGCTTCAGATTAAGCTAGGAGAAGAGCAACTGTTCTTCCATGTTCCACTGATATCAAGAGCCAGGACTTGAAACAATTCCACCTAGTGGGAGACCTGGCACTGGGGGGATAAACCAACAACACCAGCAACACCAGCTTCAGTGAAGCTAAGCAGGTTTCTAACCAGTGAAGTGCAAAGGGAATGCGGATTTACACCTTCCTGAGGCCAGTGGGACCAGGCAGGTGTAAATCTAGAGTAGATCTGGAGCACTGGCTTGAACTGGTGTTACCTGGCTCCTTGTCTTGTATTTCTAACCCCTGTAATGTACACAAAAAGCTCCAAAGCAGTGTTCTGCCCTGCGCTGCTGCGGCCTCACCTCGAGCACTGGGCGCAGGTGCCATAGTATGAGAGGGCCCTAAAACTATCAGGGAGCCTCCAAAGGAGGGCAACAAAGAAGGTGGAGGGTCTGGAGGGGAAGATGTGTGAGGAATGGCTGAGGTCCCTGGGTTTGTTTGGCCCAGAGCAGGGGAGGCCTCATGGCGGCCCGCAGCTCCCTCACAAGGGGAGGTGAGGGGCAGGTGCTGAGCTCTGCTCTCTGGGGACAGCGACAGGGCCCGAGGGAACGGTGTGGAGCTGGGACAGGGGAGGGTCAGGCTGGGTGTTAGGGAAAGGTTCTGCACCCAGAGGTGGTCGGGCACTGGGATGGGCTCCCCAGGGACGGCACCGAGCTGCAGGAGTTCAGGAAGCGTTTGGAGAATGCTCTCAGATGTAGGGTCTGATTTTGGGGTGGTCCTGTATGGAGCCCTTGGTGGAGTCAGGCTCAGTGAGCCCTGGGGGTCCCTTCTAACATAGGTTATTCTGTGATTCATCTTGCATTGCTCGTGGTGTCCTTCAGCCCTCTGTGCTCACCCTGCACACAGGAGCTGGCAGATCACGGTGGGTGAACTTGGGTACACTGAAAGCCGGAAACCGAGCCCCAGATGTTTGATACTCCCTGTAAGTGTGAGCTTTCTTCCTGCGTGTGTTGGCTGGTACACCTCACAGGGGCACACGTTTGCTGGGTGGCAGAGATATCACTGGCCACAGATGGTCTCGGCGTTGCACTGGGACACCGCCAGAGTGGGAAATCTTTGAGAAGAAGGAAGCTCTGGGCACTCTTGGTGTCGATCTCCGTGCTGTGCAGGTGGGAGAGCTGGGCATGTGGGCAGCATGCAGACCAGGCTTGCTAACTCTGAAAAATGCTCAGGGCCATTTCCATGAGCAGGAGTCAGTCCCTGTGGCACCAGCTGCTCTTTGCATGCGAGGCTGGGTGCTGAGGGGGTCCAGCAGAGGTGTCCTTCAGCAGAGCGGGCTGCCCTGCCCCATGGCACCCCCTCGCAGCGCTGCAGGCAGCCTGCCCTGACCCTCTCCCCGGCGTTCCCAGCCCTGTTTGCTTCCTGCGTCAGAGCCCCCGCCGCCCGCCCCGCGGTGAGTCACAGCCGGGATTCCTCAGCTCTGAAGTGGTTCCTTCTTTTCTTTCTCCCCCTCCTCCCCAGGTGCTGAGCTTTTTTTCCAAAGCCTTGAACTGAAGGGTGTGTCAGTGAGATCTCGCAAACACACGCAGGCCCCAGCAGGAACGGGTGAGCACCGTTCCCATTATGTTATGAATACCTGGCCGATCGCCACGGGGATCCTGCCAGGCTGAGCAGCCAATCTCGAGCACCTAGACCTGCTGAGCTCGGGGGTTTCGCTCCTCTCACTAAGTCGCTGCTTTGCAGAGATGGACAGTTTTAACCTCTTCTCAGCAACAGCCATGATGTTTTTGTACTCGCTTGGCCTGCTGCGATAGCCCAGTTCCCACGGTTAGCTCCTTCCCAGGGTACCGTGCTGGTAGGGGTGGAGAGTCGAGCAGGCAGCTCCGGCAGCCGGACCGCCTGTCCTTGTGTGTGACTCACCTCATCCAGCTCGCGATCTCAAGTATTTTCTGTTACCCTGCACTACGCGCTGGGCACTGCCCCAGCTCACCCAGGCCCCTCCGTTCATCTCGGCTCAATCTGCTGCCTCGGGTTTGGAGGCTGCCTGGTGGAGCTGTGCGTTGCAGAGATCCCTCGGGCTGTGAAGGGAGCGCAGCTGGGCACTCTGGGCCCGAACCGCCAGCGCTTCCCTGGGGTGGACATGTGCTGGGTGTTCGGCTCCTTCCACCTACTGAAACTCCTCGTGAGTGCCTGGGTGTTCCTGGTGAGGATTTTGAGGGATGCGAGGCGCTGGAGTAGCCGTGCTTAAAGTTAGTAGAGAGAGGCAGTAGCTGAGACTTCAGCATGCAGAGAACAAGCTCTGAACCCCAGATAGAACTTCTGGTCACTGATGTCTGCAGAGGCAGAAGGGACCTGGTCTTCCCTGCTAATGGTGCCTGCTAGCCAGGTAAGCCACTAGTGAAGGTGTGCAGTCCACACGATGATGTGCTGCTGGGCTCCACAGTTGAAAGCTGTCCCATAGACCTGGCTAACATCTCTGCAGGGCGAAGTCGATGGGTCTGAGGTTGTAAATAGGCCCTGGGCCATGCTGAGCTTGGAGCATATAAAACGTGGTACATACAGGCCCCGATCTGAGCTGCAGTCTCATCCCTGATCGCTGATGTGACCTTCTTTCTGTTTTCCCTTGTTTGCTCAGCAAAATGGCCACCAGCCCGCACAAATCTGCCTTTGGCCTCACGACTGCACTCTGGACAGGCTTACCCTGCCAAGCTTCAATGGAGGTTGGTTAGCACGGGCATAGACCCCAATCCGTGCTCCTCTCCCACCAGGCCAGGATAGTCTTGTTCATGTTGCCAGCCATAGGCAGAGCTGCTGCCTTTCCCAGTGCCCTTTTTGCTTCTTGCTCTGGGCTCCCCCAGACTCCCCCTGCCACTGGCTGGTGTTGTTCTGTAGCATAAATGGTGTGTGCAGAGTGGGGAGGGTAGGTCAGGAGGTGCTGGGAACTAAGCAGCACCATCGCTTGGACTCATGCCTTCCAGGGAACAAAACGTTGATCTCCCACACAAGCTGGTCCGCACCCTCTCTGCCCCCACACTGGGGCTCTGCTCTCCTGGAGGGCTGCGCAGCATGAAATATGGGCAAACATCAAATGGCCAGCCCTGCTGCCATTTTGTTTCAGGTAAGGCTTCCTCCAGACCCATGATGGGCTTGTGGAAATGCAGGTATTTGGGCTGGGTGGGGAGAGCACTGAAGCAGCAGCTGCTGAGAGTCCCTGGCATGCCTGGAGGTGGAGGTGTGGGACCTGTTGGCACTCCCACCCCGTAAGCCCAAGGGCAGCGAGCTGACACAACTCTCCTGGAATCTCTCCCTCTCTAACCAGGATTGTTGGCAGGCAGGTACCGAATCTTGGCAGCACAACAAGGGAACGCTGATTTCTCCAAATTCCTGGGCTCGTTTGGTCAGGGCGCTGGCATGCGGAGTCAAAGCAGAGTTGGCACGTGTGCTGCTGCGGCAGAGGTGGGCGCTGGGGCCTGGAGACGGGACTGCAGGGCTCAGGGCTGGCAGCTCAGGGTCTCTCCTGCATCCCTCCTGGCTGGTAGCAGGTTGGGTCTGGGTGTTTGTGTTTTGTTTTTTTTCCTCTTCACTAATCTGGGGGCTCTAAGTGATGGGCAAACCTTCTCCTTCACTCCTTGCAGGGCTGAGGCAGTGAACTGCAGTACCAGGACTGGGAGCTGCTGGGCTAGAAGGCTGCCAGCCCTGTCGCTTGCTGGTTTTGGTAGTGCTGGGAATCCCAGCTGTGATGGGGTGATCCGTGGAAGTCCCCTGCTCCCCGATCCAAAGACAGGCTGAGGACGTCCCAAAGCTGAAGCTCCCTTAGCAGGCGCATGCAGGCTGCCATCTCCCAGTAACTGGCTGGGAGGTAGAGACCCTAGGGCTGCCCTGAGCTAACGAGACAGGGGTGGAGATGGAGTCCAAGCAACCAGGACGGCTGCAGGACAGAAGAGGAGGTTTTTCCCGTGTCTGGGATGGTGAACGACTGGAAATAGTTGAAAGAAAAGCGAGGCTGTTGAGATGCAGGGGCTGCACTGCGGGCAACCCCACCTTGCAGCACGCAGCCTGAGCTTGGCTCGGGTGCCCTGGGGAGTCTGAAGGGCTGCAGGAGGGGACAGCCCCAACCGGGCCCCTGTCCCCAGCGATGCATTCGTGCATTCACACAGGGCAGAATTTCCCCCTGTCTCGTGCTGGCCGTGGGGATGTGGCCTGCCCTCCCCTGCTGCAGGTTGGGCTCAGCACACCTGCCTGAGGAGGCAGGGCGTGGGCAGGGGAGGATGGGCCTTGGCAACCTGGGCACGGCTCGGGTGTTCGCATTCCTCCCCGGATTGGCCACGGAGAGCAAAACTTGGCCTTATACGGTCAAAAAAGCCAGCGCCGGCGGCCGCTCCTCCTTGCGAAGGGACGCGTGGAGAGGTGTGGATGGGCTGATGGGGTTGGGTGTGTTTTCCTCCACCTTCTCTGCTCTCCCCTCCCTTTTCCAGGTGCCCCAGAGACAATTGCGGCGCTTGCTTTGCAGCCAGCATGGCTGATTGCTGGGGCTTGCAGTGGGGCTGGTTACCACAGCCAGTGTGGCTGGTTCGTGTCCCCCCAGAGCCAGGGAGGTGATGGGTGGGCGCCACAGGGGTGCCCGTGGTCAGGGCTGGGAATCTTGCCAGCTGAGGTGCCTGGGAAGGTAGTGGTGATGGTACAGATCACAGCCTGCCTGCTGGTTAAGCCTCTTTCCTGCCTGTTAAACTGCCTGCTCTGTGCCCTGGGCTGAGCATTTGGTTAGGAAAACTAAATGATAACACAGCCCCCTTACCTACAACACCTCCACCCCTGAAGAAAAAACAAAAACAACAACAAAAAAAACCCCTTGATCCTGCCTTAGGTTGTGTACACATGGGAGAAACTGAGGCACAGTTTTGTCCAAGATCGTACAGGCAGCTGGGAGACAGCTCTTCTCTTTGCCCAGGACTGGGGGAATTCCTATTCCCAGTGGCTGATTTCCTGAGGTGAGCCACTTCAGGCCCTGGAAATGAGTGTACAGGGTGGCAGGCCTCGAGGTGAGCCTGGGGGATCCACCTTTCTCCCTCTGTCTCTTGGAGCTGCTCCAGATGGGAGCTGGAACCAGGTGGAGCAGCTGGGGGTGAAGTGGGACCGGCAGGTTGGGGTGGGCTGGAGGGCAAGGGGGCTTGGGGGTGTTTTCAGGGGAGCGCCATTGCTCTCAGTGGGACAAGGTGCAAAGTCTCTGGAGCTCTGGGCCGTCCTTTCTGACCCCAGGAACACGTTTCCATCTCACTTCCCCCACATTTAGCAACATGGAGCGTGTGGAGGGATTTGCTGCCTCTCTGGCACAGATTTCCCCTGTCTAGGTTTGCCTGCAGCTCTGAGCCTGGTTGCTCAGTGCCACAGGGAGGACACCGAGCTGTCTGCATCGAGCCCAGTCCGTGACCTGTTCAGATGGGAGCCTGGTGGGCTCTGTTGCTGCATCTGGAGGGGCAGGAGGTGCGAGAAGAACCAGAAATGCTCCCGCGTGCAGCTGGGTGGCTGTTCCCTGGGGAGCGGATGGGCTGGAGGTTGCGTTTCCAGAAGACAGCTTCGTTTGCTTCTTTCTAAAGCTATCTGTAGCCTTTGTTGGCAGGATTTGGCTCTATTGCTTGAAAATAACAAAGATTTATTTTCTACAGGCCATAAAGGGCTCGTGGCCTCTTTCACAAGCACGACCCCCAGGCAGAGCTTTTGGTGTTAGTCACCAACGCCTAACAGCAAGGAGGGGAATGTGCCTGGTTCGGTCACTGGACCTATGGGATCTGGTCGAGAGGCATTTTGAGCTGTTGGTTACTCTGCTGGGAACCGATTTATCTTCCCCAGGCTGGTTCAAAGTGTGCATGGGCTGCGAAGGAGTGAGATCTCTGCGTGTGTGAGCGATGAAATGAACGGGGCCAGCCAGGCTGGGTTACAGGCACGCTTTCCACCAGGACATGAGTTCTTGGTGGGTGAGGAACACGTTTTGGGGTCGGGCAGACCTCAGTGGCTCAGTCTCCCTTCGTAGCCGCTGTCACACCCTCACAAAGTGTCCGGGGAGAGGTCTCCACCGTGCTTGGAGCGCTGATTTTTGCTGCCTGGGAGCTGTTCTGCCTTTCTGCTGGGAGGCTGGGCTTGCTGGCAGGCAGGACGGGGTGGTTCGGGACGTGGCGGCTGTGGGATCCTCCCGGGAAGCGCTTGCGGTGGTGGCACCTGCCCAGCAGAGGGAGCCAGGAGCCCACACTTGGGTGCTCCCCACCCCGGGAGGCAGCGGCCCAGGAATGCGGTGCCCTCAGATGTGGTCTGGGCTCAGACTCTCCCCGCTTGGAAAACAGCAGCGGAGCCCTGCCGCTTCCCTCCGTCTGCTCTGGCTTGTCTGCTGGACTCCAGCCCAGTTGCTGTTGTGCAGACGCGAATGTTTGCCCGATGATCTTCCCTGCCAGCGTCTGCGCCACCAAAATCTGCTCTGCCCCTTGCTCTCAGCACAGCGTTATCTGTCCCTGCGTTTTGCCCTGGGCCTTGTCTTGCAGCTGGGCCCTGTCCTGGCCATCTGATGTCTCCTTTCCCCATGCTGGGGTAGACGCTTCGATCTTTGGCTCCAGACAGGGTTTGAGATCATCTCTGGGAAGCTGCTTGCAGTTGAAACTGATACGGCTTTACTGGGATATGGCTGTGCTTTGGATTGCACACATAGCTTGCCAGATAACATGGGTGAGCTTGCCTCTTTTTCACGGATTCCCTTAGCAGCAGCTAAATCTGATGGCCACGCTGTTCATTACTGTGCTGGCTCAGCATCCTTGCCCTTGTAGGACTGCCCCCACCAGCCCAAAGGGAATTCTGAGATCCTGAGCTGATGGTACTGCCGGGTATTCCAGCAGCGCTCAAGGGTTGTGATGCCCTTTGCTGGATAAGGAGAAAAAAAAGGTACAGAACGTCCCCACGTAACTTAACAGCTGGGTTTGGGGCTGGCCATTCCTCTGCTGTCAGGATAACTGCAGGAATTAGCCCTAAGGAAGGGGCAGGTCCTTTAGATGAATTCGGTGCTTAAGGGGTATTATGGCAGGGGGGGAGGACAGGTGTGTGGGCAGATAGGGCGTCCCAAAGGCATGCGACCGTTTTAGGCATAGCTCAGCTTCCATCAGTGGAATCATTCTGTTGCCTAAAATCATTGTCCAGTACAATGTGGCTTGATACCATTTTTTCCCCTTGTCAGTGGGGAAACTGAGGCAAGGAGCAGTGGAGTAACTGAGACAGTGAAATAGTAAATTGGTTTGTCCTAGCGGCAGGCCCATCTTTCCTGGGTCCCAGAGAAGCGAACTGAATCTAAGAGCCCTGCTTCCCAGTCCCCTGAGCGGTGGAGGGCTCAGAAGCAGCCGAAGAACGTGTGGGAGGGAGAGGCACCATCCAGAAGCTCTCCTCTAGCAGGGCTGGGCTGCTGCTGAGCCCCGGCCCTCCCCAGCCTGGCCGTGAGCACAGTCTCCAAGCTCCCCAACCTCCAGTTCCCCCGGGTTGAGCGTTCCCAAGCCCTCCCTTCGCGTTCAGGCTTCACCCTGGACAACGCGGGCTCCGTGTCTCAGCGCCCCAGCCTGCCACCCAGGGGTGCTGGGGCTGTTCAGAGCCATTGTTCATCCTCTGGGCTCCGCGCATCTTTGGTGGCGCGCAGCCTTGCACAAAAGCAGCTTTGTTCCTCCACCTGGAAGGGCTTTTGTCGAAGGGCTGTGCTGGGCCCTGCCTCCAGGGGGAAGCTCTGTGCTAAAGCTCCGTCTCTTTCTGAGCTGGCAATGGCTCCTGCGCCTGGGAGCTCACCCATGTCTCCCCCCTTTCCCATCCCTATCGTTTGGGGAAACCAAGAGCCTTGGGCTGTGCCACCGGCAGGTTTAGCGACTGGGGGCTGTAGCTGCTGGCCTGGAGCATCCTCCCCTCCACTGCTACACTGACCCTGGAAGCTCAGCATTTCTCTTAGGTGGGCAGCAAAAGGCAGAGGCATTCCCCATCTCGGGTCCTCTGGCACCTCTGGGGGCTTGTCTGTTGGGGGTCCCCTGGTGGCAGAACAGTGATGAGCTCCCCAAAGCCTTGGCTGCTGGCTCCATATCTGCCTCTCCAGCCCCTGTTCCTCTCCCTAGGGATCCACACCAAGCAAATTGCCTGGGAAGTAATTTCAGCTTCATTCTGCTGCCAGAAGTTAGCCAGGGTCCTCAGCCCTGGCCCGCCGCCAACTAGGGAAGGAATTGCCATTTCAGGTGGGTTGAGGTAAGAAGTTCAGAGCAAACCAGCAATGCGATGCTTTCCACGTGTCACTCAATACTTTATTATAACAGCCATAACCCCGGAGAGCAGGTGTTCTGGTTACAGAGATGCTACAGTAGCTGTCTATCCTACAGAAACATGGAAATGCTGTGATGCACTCAATGGAAATATACCAAGAGACTATTAACACCTCCTGTGAACTCAAAATCCGTGAACTCGAGTTGGGCTGCGTGGCAGTGACTGAGGTCAGAGCCTGGCCTCATAAAGGAGAATACTGCAGGGCACCGCCTGTGGTAGTTTGTGCAAGAGGGACCCAGAAATGCCTGTGTTGAGGCCGGGACTGCAGCTGGCATCTGCAGAGCTGGCTCTAGGAGCTTTGGTGCGGTGTGGCTGCCGTGCGTTAGCTGGTGTCAGCTGGGTAAGGTAAAAGCCACTACAGAAGTTCAATAAATACAAAGACAAGTCCTGCTTGTTTTACTTAAATGGGAAGGAGAGAAAATCCCATTTCTAGGACCTAGCACCACTGCATGTGGAGTCTGGACTACCTTTAGGTGAGACGAGTGGAGGTGCTCTCTTTTAGAAAGGTGGCTTATCAAAAGTGTAAGGAGTTTTAGTTTTGGTGGCATGGAAGGAGTGGGGGGCCACCCAAAAGGCAGTAGAATTGGTTAAATACTCTGAAGTAGGCAAGGATTCCCAAGTACAGCCAGCATGTTTGTCACCAGACATGCAAATCCAGATGTTGCAAATTCACCTGGCTCAGGCTGATTGTCTGCATCTCTCCACCAGCTCCGTTTGGAAAGCTTGGCGCTGCCTTCCTTTGAAAGCCACATCAGTGAACACCTCTCAGGCACACACAGAGCAGAGAGAATGATTTTGTAATACTGGTAAAATGGCTGGGCTGATGGCTAATGTGTTAAAAGCTTGTGTAATAATACTTTCCCCTCCTGCCAAGTTTCCTATAGATAGACCTCAAAGGTTATGAATACAAATCCTCTCGGGAAGCAGACCTAGAGAGGAAGATGTCAGTGTGGGTATCAGAGTAGGAGAGGCTCTAAAAGCCTGGGTTGGTTTCTGCTTGTAACTGGTAACAGAGATGTTAACTGGGATGTTGTAAAGACAAAAGAGACAGCCTGGAATGGATTTTCATCCTTCATCCCTTGGACATTGGCTTGAGTTCAGGAGAAAGTACTCCGGCCTCGTTTGGCTGCAGATGCCAACGAGTCTTGTGGTTGTGCTGCGGGGCTCCGTTTCTCCTAGGAGCATTCTTCAGAGGACAGGGAGCTGAACTTTGGCCGGGCACCACAGATGGAAGCATCTGCTTCAGGTGTTGCTGAGCCGCTGCTGAGGCTTCTAGAGGGCAGGGTCTTTGTGCTGCCTCCGTTCAGTTTCATCTCCCCGTTGGTGCTGCCTGTTCCTCTTGCAAACAGCTTGGAGTTCCTTAAGGTGCTGGCAGAAACTGCTGGGGGAGGGGAATATGAGAGGGGGCGAGCTTAGAATTGTTTGATTTACATTCTGCTTCACCAAGCTGTACAAATAAAACCACTTACGGTGCTTTGGTCTGGAGTGCACGGCACTGATGACTGTGGGTATTGGTGACTCCATGCTGTGGACATAAGGAGAGAGCGTGAAGATGGGTGTTACCACCTGCAATTCCAGAGAGACGTAGAGGGAGGGAGCTGGGCTATGTGGGTAGAGCCAAGGGCATGGTAGGGTTGTGAAGGCTAACTCAATAGCATCTGGGCCAAACATCATCTAGAGAAGTGCTGGTGCCTTCCAAGAGTTTAAGGAAAACTTCGGAGCAAGAAGCAGGGCTGAACTGTATGGGGACAGATGGGGTTTGCTCTTTCTTTCATCAAACCTAAACCAGACTCAAAGCTTGGGATGTCTGCTTTCTCCCTAGCTGTTTGTGTGCATCTCTCCCACTGTTCAAGCACAAAGAAGCCCAGCTCACCTGCTTTCCTCCCCTTCCACGAGCTTCCTGTAAGTGAGGATCTCCAAGTCCAGGGCCAGCTTGATGTTCATTAGCTCCTGGTACTCCTTCACCAGGTGAGCCATATCCTCCTTGCTCTTTTGGAGGGCCTCTTCTAGCTTGACCAGTTTGGCTTTGGCATCCTTGAGGGCCGTCTCACCGTGCTCTCCCGCTTCTTTGATATTCTCCTCTAAGTACAGGCACTGGTAATGCAAAGGGAAGGAAGGTGGTGGAGGTGTTAGGTGTGTTGTAGTTTCAGACCTGCATATTAGAGTTTTGTCACCCACCCCAGGACACACCTGGCTTTTCTGGGACACGATGCAGGACCTCAGCTTCTGGATTTGTATGTTTAGGTCTGCAATCTCCCGTCGGCTGTCAAGGAGGTGACCTCCATAGGTGGCTGACTGGGTGTTTCCTTCGTTCAGCTGCAGGGGAGATGGAAGAGTGGGTTATTTGTTCTTCCTCTGCTATAGCAAAGGAATCTGGGAGGATTCTCACTGTCCCTGGGGAGAAACACCTAAATGGGGAAAAATACCAGGTGTGTGGAAGGATTTAGGGCTCATTCTCCTATTGTCTTCTGGCCGTAGCTGCGCCAGGCACAGAGCTCACTGTCCGTTGTTAACCATGTTCTTGCTCCCTCTCTTTGGAGAGGGCACCAGTGGAAGATCATTTGCTGCATCTTAGGTGGGCCAGGTTGCCACTGGGAGATGTCCTTGCCTTTCTCCACTGACGGTGTGAAGAGTCTTGGGCAATGAAACTCAACTCCTAATTTACACATGTGAATTAGGAGGAGCTGACCTGGGTTAGCACTGTCCCTCCCTCCATTCTCAGGTGTAGTCTGTCCCTCCACATCTTGCTGATTCCTGTAGTTTCTAGGCTGATCTCTCTCCTTCTTTCCCTGCCTCTCCCCAGTATCAATCAGATAAGGAGACAAATACCTTTCTCCTGGTAAGGGTTTCAGCCTCCTCCCAGCTCCGAAGAGCCAGGGCTTCATACTGAGCCCTCACTTCTTCCACAATTCTGCTCAGATCGAGCTTGCATGTGTTGTCAATTCCCAGTACAACAGAAATGTCCTTAATTTCTGTCAGCAGCTCCTCGAGTTCCTGAATGGCAAAGAGAGAACAGGACTGAGATACCAAGTATTCAACAAAGCTACTTGCTGTAAGAGAATACAGCAAGTGTTCTCTAATAAGAGAAGGGAGAAAGAGGCCCCTTCTCTGAACACATCTATCACTGGCAGACCTATTCCACTCCCCAGAGCTGCTCTCATGCTGGAGAAACTCACACCGGCCCTGGGGAGTCAGAAAAATACACACACAGGCTGCAGTATCACTGACTGGGGTATTTGCTCTCGATGGCTGACTTTGTCACAGTTCTACAAAAAAGAAGTCTAACAATGATGTATGCAGACTCCCCTCAGCGAACCTAAAAAGGATCCTTAATCCATGCCTGTAAACTGCGCTCCTGGGTGGTTTGTGTGCAGACAAGACAGGGCTTGCTGCCTTGGTGCCAAGCAGATGGTGTACACGTTCACTTGGCAGCTCCCCCCAGCCTCGGTCTGCTCCTGCAAGGGTTCCCTCTTATCAGCATCTCTGTAGCTGCCTCTTATTTACACCACTGTGAAAGAGACCTGCATACGTCTCTCCCCATCTCTTAGCTTTCATCTTGATGTTTTTGTTCTTCCCTTTTGTGCAGCAGCCTCTAATCTCTTAGAGAAGCATCTGTATACCTTGTTTGCCTTGTCTGCCTCTGACTGGGGAAACAAAGGGCGCCCTGATGCAGAGATTCATGAATAATAGAGAAGTACCCCACCACTCTTCCAGAGAACAGGATTATCGGTGCATTTTTTCCTTACTGTTGTCCAGTCTTTGAGCTTCTTTGTTAATCTTTGAGCACTTTAATGCCTATATGAGAAAATGCATGTGTATTGCAAGGACTTGAGCATCCTCTGCCAACAAAAAAACGAAACCCAAACCAAACAAAAACCCACCCCCAAAGTAGTGATTTATTAATGAGGATCAAGGCTGGGGTTCTCTTCTGAGTCACTCTAACATACTGCGAGCAAAGATGTCAAGCAGTTACCCACCCACATTTACTTCTCTGCTGGGTATATGTGCCTGTACATTGATGTCAGTCAAAGCAACAGGCATGGGCGAGAAAATGACTAACCTGAAAACCAACTGTGGAGAGGAGAAAGCAGAGAAAGAGAGGTGGAGGGTAATTTTTGTGCATAAAGGGTGAGTTGTAAAAGAAGTGTAGACTGCTGCTGAGGACAACAGTGTGGGACCTAGGAGAAATAAGCTCAAAAGGAAGACAGCAGCCTCCCGGGGGGGGGGAGGGTTGCCTTCAGTGGGGGCCTGGGCAGGAGGTGTTGAGTGTGGATTCACAGCAGGAGCTGATTTCCAACTACCCCTGTAATTCCCTTGCAACAGGAGTAATTTTGGAGAAGTAAGGCCTCACGGTTGGATGCAGGCAGGCCATGAGTTCTAATGTATTTCTGACATTATGCAGGGCATTCTGCTTCTCTGTGCCTCAGTTTCCCCACAAAGGGTAATAACATTCCTCTGTCAAGCACTTTAATTGTTTGTATTGGTGGAATTCAGACAAATCATTAGTATTCCCCAAACACTGCTGAGCCTGCTCGGTAACATTTTACAGGCTCTGAGTAAGTGCCTGAAATCACATCACCGGGTTTGAGCAGATGCAGGCACACTGCGCCCTTTGGGTTTGTTCAAAGGCCTGCAGACGCTGTATCCTTCCCCCCCCCCCCCCGTGGTGAAATCATATCCGACTGCGTACTCCTTCCAGTGGAAATGGAGTACGTTGGGTTGTGTTACGACAGCACTCAGCACCTCACCCAGGTTCACAGTGGCTTGTCCTGTTTTGTTGTGAGCCTTTCCTCTGGATCTGAATAAAATAACATTCGGCTCGCTCATCACCTGCCCCAGGTCTCGAGGCAAACTCTGGCAGTGGGGGTTAGGAGCTGAGGCTAAATGCAGCCCAGTGGGGGGTTAGGTGGGGGGTTTGGGACTGATGGAGGGCTGCTGGAGCAGCCTCCCTGCAGGAGCTGTGGGGCACAAGGAATATCCTGATCAAACTTCTTATGGAGCTGGCTCCCTTAAGGGAAGGGGATTAGCTGATTAGATGCTGCTTTATGCCGTTCATCTAGTAGTTGGCTGCAACACCATGCAGCTCTACTGCGCAAGCTCTCATTTTGGTGCAAATTGGGAACAATGACCTCTCTGTATAGGAAATGTCTGCAAAAAGGCTTTTTTTTTTCCACAGAAGCTTGCACATGTGCCAAGGCTGCTCTCTCAATTGCGTTTTTACCTGTTCGTAGACGGTTTTCTTCAAATTCATCAGCTCCTGAAGCCCGTTGAGTTTTACCTCCAGCTCAGTTCTGTGCAAGGTACTCGCATCTAAATCCTGCAGGTGGAAAGTGTATTAATGAATAGTTTGTTTGAAGTAAATTAATGAGTAGTTTGTCTTTGGGTTCGTAGTCTTTTGTGTTGCCCCCATGCCCCCAGCAAGTGTTGCTTGCTGTTTATGACCTGGTACTTGTGAAATTGCTCTCATGCTCTACAAGCAGGGAGGCTTCTTTGTGGAGACTTCAACTCTGCAGTTGTTTTTTTTGTTCTGTTTTTTGTTTTTTTGGGTGAGAGCTTTGGTAGAAGTTTCAAATAGGTAGGGTGGAGAAGGAAGCAGGCAGGGCTGGTCCTTACCCACTCATCTTTTGTTCACCACAAAAAGCAGGGGTTATTGAAAACTGATGCTGTCCACAGAAGTTACCAGAACTGCCCTTCCTGGCTGATGACTGTGTCAGGGAAAACATGCAATTAGCCATAATGATAATTTGCAGAGAACATTTCCTCTGTCTAATAATATCCTGCATTCCTGCACCTTGGATTTTTTTTAATGTAAAGACTGTGCTCAGCGCCTTCCATTTGAGCTGATATTCAAATGCAGCTACTTCTGCGACGGGATGTTTAAGCAGGGTGTGGCCATACAACAGGTAGCAAAAGCAAACACTTTTATCAATTTCCAGCCTTTTCCAACCTGTGCTGTCATTCTGTGAGAAAACGTGCCAGGGAACAGAGGTATTGTCTCGGAGGGTCTGGGGTACAAACCTCTCCAGGCCAGGTCTGGCCAGTGCAATTGCAGTGTGGTTGGACACAGGCACTGCCTGACCCCCAGGTGCTTCTGCCAAGAGCCACGGGGCTTTTCTGCAACCACAAGCGGCCCAGACTTGCTTATACTTTTCCTATTGAAATTGTGACCATGTTCACCACTCCGCTGTTGTCTTCGAGACCTTATTACCCTGTGAAACCTCAGTGGTACAAGGGCTCTTATGCTCCTGGCTAGCTGGTGTACAGACCATGTAGATGAAAAACTCTTCTTGCCACTGACCTTTTTGAGCTCCATGAAGGTGTATTCCATGCCACTACAGAGGCGAATTTCATCCTCATATCTAAAGAGAGTGGAAAAAAGCTGTCAGAAATTGCACATAAGCCTCTGGGATGCTTAACATTGTCTTGCTGTCCCCCAAAACACTGACATCTAGGCTTTCTGCTTTTGCTACGATGTCCCACCTACTTGATGTCCTCTGCCCCTAAATAACAGCAGGAGAGAAATCTCGTAGGTATGGGTATCTGGACAAGAGGGAGGGTAACAAGCTGCCACATGCCAGCTGCTCTATAGTAACACCATTAGCACTTTCAGACTGAAAAAAAAAAAGCAGAGTAAGAGGAGGTAGCTCTAACTCTAATTTAATTTGAGGGCTAAGCAACCTCAGGTTACCTCACATTTGCCACAGAGAGAGAGAGCAGGCACTGCAGAGTGTGGTGTGGTGAGTTGTTGTTCTCTCTGAAAGCCAGGTGCATGCCCAAAGTGTTGCAGATTTTTACCCTAAGCCTTTCTCTTCTGTTTCTTTCAGGTATCCTCAGCAGTTAATTTTCAGAATCTGAGAGGCTTCTTTTCAGAGAAAGCTTTGCTTGTGTAAAATCAGAGAAAACTGGACTGACATCAGAACTTATCTTAAGTGTAAGCATGATTAGTGAAGAAACAGAAGACATGGCAAAGCAATTGTGGAAAACAGTGCCCACAGACCAGAAGGTAACAAAAACCGTATGGGACAGGGTGGAGTCCTAATGGCTAAACATCCAGCAAGGGAACCAACCCTGCAGGTGCTTAAAAACAGGTTTGATATGGCAGGGCCAGGATGGCAAAGACTTAGTCTGAAGCAAACACGTTTCCTAAAGGCTGGCAACAGGCACGAGAGCTAGTTTAGGGAACACAACAGTCCTCGTTAGCTCTTGTGGCAAGTGTATGGCTTGCCCTGATGCTGCTGAAAGCAGCAATCTGAGCAGGAAACCACAGGGTCTCTTGGGCCTGATCTGTGATCAGCAGTAGGTGGTTTGTTTGCCGTGCATGAGGCCAGAAGCACTATGTGATGGGTGTCTGGTATCTCCCACTGTGCTGCAGGACACGCTATGGGAGCGTTGGCTCTTTTGCTGAGACTGGAGCAGGTTGTGCTGTCAGGGAGGCCCTGGCTTCCTTGCACTTCCATGACACCTCAGGTTCCTCTTATCCTAAAGTGCTCATAGCATTACAGATGTCACCAAATTGGAGGGCAAAGATCTTTGCAAATGAGGTAAAATGGCATCTCCTAACAGAGCGATGATAATAAAATCAGGAATGACAGCCATACTCTGTTGTTTGACAGTTGGGGGTGTCGTCACTTTGGCTACAAGCGGGAGGGAGCCTTCTCTGCTGCTGAACAAACTTTTACCAGAAAGAGGAAAAAGCACTGGGAGTGCAGCACAGGGGACTGCTTTGCAGGGCAAGGGGGTAGGTCATGTCTGGGAGCTGACCTGGAATATTGAAAACAGTTCCTTGGAGCCATTGCTTCCTCCACAGAGGAGATAGTGAGGGCACAGGAGGGATCTGATTGTCACAGGCTCTACAGTTAGGCACTTCTAAGGTTCCCCTTTGGTATCCCCATGGTGTTAAACTCACCCTTTCCTTGCCTGCTTTTATAGGGCCAGGCAGTGTGGTTAACAAGATTTACCTGTCTGGTTTTTCTGCTCTTCAGCTGGAATGTTAGCCATGCTGCCGTAACTATGTACTGAGCTTAATTACAGCCTGCCACTCTTCCTTCATCCTCATGGCATCTCAGCCCAATCCCAGTCTGTCCCAGCCTGCTGAAGCAGCTTTGCACATTGCCGGGTGCTGACATAATCCTGCGTGTGGAACAAACAACGCTCCTGACTGAAAGGGAGCAGGCCAAGCAAGCCAAACATGCTCACCGCACGGCTCTGGAGGGACGTGGCGGCCGGGAGGTGACTCACATGGGGATGGAGCCTTCCACAAACACATTACAGCATTTATCTCCTTAAAGGTAATCCTCAAGCAATCATGCATTAAGGCACAAATCCATCCTATCTCACTTCATGCACTTAAGCCGCACTTGAGACAGGCGTCTGGTCGCCTTGGGCTCCTTCCATAATCAGTGAAGCAAAATCAGAGCTGAACTGCATTTCAGGCAGGCTGCGTTCCTCTCTGGACACACCTCCAAGCCTGCCTTAGGGTGATGATATAGTGGTGGGATAGATCTGAGCCTGGTGGCACAGAATTAAGTCAGTCTCTCTTGTGGAGCAAGGAAAGGGGGGAAAACCAACTGAAACCACTGAAAACCAACTGCAAAGGTAGAGGTACGTTGACTGACCAATCTTCAGGGGGAAAGCTTGACTATCATAATCCCTGGGTCTCAGTAGTGGCCCCTCTAAAGGCTGTCAACCCTATATTTTCCTGCAGTGTTCTCCTAGTCCCACCCCAGAGTTGCTCAGCACATGCAAAAATTCCCTGCCTTCTCATTCAAATGGGTCTTTGCATGTGCAAATCACGCGTGGGGAACTGAAGCAAAGGCTTCACTCCTGGGCAGTTACCCCTACTTGAGTACGTTTTGGTATTTGATTTTTAGCTTGATTTCCTAAAGAAGCAGGGTTTGAGACCCTGTGTCAGCCTTCAACTTATTCCCTTGTCCCTTCTCCATCCTCCTCTGTCTTTGGAACAGTGACAATGGAGAACTGACACTGGTCAATGGCACCCTGAGGAAGTTGGAGGAGGTGGAAACATCCCAGCTAGCTAAGTCTATGTGTCTTTTGGAAAGCAATCCCTTAACAGAAAAGACAGACAAATCTAGGCCTTCCCGAGGAGCACTGACAGGCAGATTCACTTATGATCTCTTGGACAGCAGCCGGCCTGGGCACCACTGCGTGCATGGCTATGTCTGGAGTGTCACAGCAGGGACAAGCAGATGCCCAATTAAAAGGTAGCGGAGTTACTACCTTTTGCTTCCCCAAAAATATTTCCCTTGGGAAAAGAAACCTCCACAGGAGCTGGAAGCCTCCAAAATTTGCATGGTTTAAGTAGACCATTTGCTCCAGAAAAACAACTGGGCTGAGGCAGTCGCCTTGCAGGACTCAACAGAGCCAGTGTGGGTTAGGACGGGGTTGGATCGCTGCCTGGAGAAAGCTCAGCAGAAGCGGCAGTTCTCTCCCTGTGAATCACCAGTGGCCGGGAGCAGTTCAGCGGATTGTCACTGTCGCAGAAATCCACCGGTGCTGGCTTTGGGTGTTAGCAGCACCCAATGACAGGGTGGGTTTTGCTTATTTGCTGCTTAGGCCACCCTGGCAGGGCTTGTGCCTTGCAGCTCACAAATAGAAAGTGGAACGGGAGGGCTTTGTAAATGAAGGAAGAGTGCTTGGAGGAGCAGCGTCATTTCCAAAGGCTATTTTCCTGTGGCTGTGTAGTCCCACAAAGCGGGAACTTTTCCCAAGATCGATAGTTGTGCTAGTCATAAACTGGTGCCCAGTGTGGATTCTCTGCTGTCTGATCCTGTGCATGGCTATGTCCTTATCCCCTGTGTGAGTGGGGTGGGGGGGTGCTCCTGTTCCTCTTGTCGGTCATGGGTTTTGAATTTCTAGCAATATAGCATACCTGTCTTGTCTACCCGTTTGTCCAACTAGGTTGAAACTGTCCAAGATCAGAAACGAGGAGGGAAACACACAGCCAGCCAGTTTGCCTAAGCACCCTTATCCTTAAGAAACTGGGCTGAGAAATAAATGAAGACATTCATTTAAATAAATTCATAAAAATAAATTGCCAGACATGGGCAATTAATAAGGTAATTACTGAGTACAAATGAGAGTACAGACTGTGAGAGCAGATACGTGTGACTGATCTGATGTTTCTCTACCAGCCTGACCATTTTCCTATCTGGGTTTTCCTGACTGTCGTGGAATAAAACAAGGAGTCTGTCTTGTAACTGCAGGGCTACGGAGCCATTGGTTCCCAGGGGATGTACAAGGAAGAACAAGTGCCCCAGAGAGGTCTTGAGGTCTTACTCCCTTTCCTAAAATGTTTAAATGGCACAATCCCTCTTATGGCTTAAATCCAAGTTCAGGGTGGCTACCTGTCAGCAAAGCAAGCATCAGTGATTCCAAGTCTTTTAGTGAAAGCAACATCCAAATGAAGTATGGGCACCCACCACGAGGAATTCAGGGATTTGTAGGCATCTGTACATAAGCGCATCAGTTCTGGAAAGATGCTGAGCATAATGATTTCAGCATAAGGTCAAGAACCAAACTCTTAGCTCCTCTTCCTGCTCTGCCACCAGCTCGCCCCATGTAACTGCTGTCTCCCCGTTACCCTGTCCGTAAAGCGGAGGTATCAGTCCTTCCCCTAATTTGCAGACATGTTGAGTAGCAGGTTTAATCAAAGTCTGCAAAGAGCTTTGAGATCCTTGGGCTAAACTCTCTGGAGAAGGGCACTGTTATTATTTATGCATCACTTTGTTCATCAGGAACAGGTTTGGGCTATTATTACAGCGATGTCTATCAGTGCCAGCGGAGGGGTAGGCCCTTAGCATTGTTGTTCTGTTTTGACAGTGCCCATAGGTGGGTCGTCGCTACAAATCAGCACGGAAGGCTCCAGAGAGCCTGTGTAGGCAGATGGGTGTAACTGTAAGGGAAAGTATCTAATTGTGGATTCATCTGTGCGGTATGCAAATGACACCGATAATAAGGAAAGCATTGTCTTCTTAAATGAGCCACGGAGCATCTCAAATGTTATCAGAAGATCTTGAAGCTCTTGACAAAAGCAGCGATAAGTGCTCTGCAGCTGGTCCTCTCTTAAACTTTCAGCTGCCTTCATATTTTCTGTCCAGAGGTTTTCTGGGTAAGAATTTGACTCCCTGGTCAAAACAGAACTTTGCTTTAAATTTTGTGGGTAGAAGAGGGAAAGGAGGGGATGTTTGTTAATGCTAAGTAGCCTGGTCCATAAAACAGTTTTGGGAGGAAGTTTTGGTTTGTGATAACAGTCTGGAGAATAAATAATTCTTTGTTTTATTGGCTGTCATTCCTGGTAATACTGTTCCCCAGAGATGTACTCTAGTCTGAGGCATTCCTCAGATGCCCTGATGATTTGCTTTCTATGGGTTACTTCCATCTCTAGTTAGGAAGAGGCTAGGAAGCTAACTTCTCAAATGCACAGTTCTGTTTCTTAATCGGAATAACAGGCTGGCTGTGCTAAATCAGTGCCACGCTACTCCTTGTCCACGCAGTTTGACCGGTACCTTGCAAACCCATTCCCTCCTGCACATCCAAGGATATGCAAGGATATACCAGGATATACCTACTTGCTTCGAAAGTTATCCATGGTGCTCAGGACCTTTGTCAGCTCCGACTCGAGATTTTCCTGCTCATAGTTGAGTGCCTTCATCTCTTGATTCATTTTGCTCATGTACTGATCGTAGATGGCCTTGATATCTGATTCGGAGTGGGAATTGTCTTGATCCTTCAGGAAATTCCACCGTGTTGTCAGGATCTTGTTCTGTTGCTCTAGGCACTGGACCTGCCGAAGAAATTTCAGAGACTTCAGCAACACCAACAGCTGATAGCAAAGCTGACCGAGTGCCTCTGGTCTGGAGACCTCTGGAGTAGCTGCTGGACCTAGCTGAGATCTCCAGGTGAGAACAAGAAACCCCCTAAAGATCAGGCCTGAGGATGGAGGGCTATAAGGACTTGCAGAGGTTTTACACATTACATGCTACTTAATTTCTTAATAGATCATGCTCACATCAAAATGAAAGAGCATCTCTTATTAAGTCATTGAAAAATAACAACTGTTCAGTACCAGTCCCTTTTACCTCCAAACATATTGAAGTAAAATCTGAGAATCCACTACTGATCATGCATAGATGTAGTGGAATTCTGATTTTACTACCTCAGAGTGGCACAAATTCAAAACATCAGGAAAGATAACTCCTTTCAAATCTGTAGGATTACACCATGGCAAAGTCTGAGTGGTGAATCAGAGTCCTGGGTTGTATTGCAAAGCAAAGCAGCAGAGACAAGAACTATGGGAACTCTAGAGCGTAAGTGAAATAATTAGGCTCCATGTGAGGTCTCTGTGTGCCTGTCTGCTTAAGAGAGGATACATTGCATTCTCATCCACCCACTGTTCAAATCTGGCACTCGTCTTTCCTAATACAATCTGGACAGTAATGCTCAGTGTTCAACAGTTTTCATCTTCAAAGCTCTTGACTAACTTTAATTAATTATTTAATTGTTACTTCTCTGTCTCATTGCTCTGTGAACAAAACCAAACTCCTTCAGCTGCATTTTGGCTGGTGATTTCTGAGCTGTCAGTTGCCTCCAGAAACCTTCAGTCATGAAGATGATGCAATGCTGATCGAAGGTATAGCTTCAGCGATGCCTTGTGCAATGAGAGCAGTGGAGTGCAGGAGGCTGTGTAAGTTCTTGTGGCCACAAGCAGCATCAATGAATTGAAGAGACAGAGTTCCCTGCTGCTGAGCACTTCACAGATGCACATGGTGAGAGGCAGCATCTTTCCCAAAGAGCTGCTTATCTGAACAGAGAGAAGTGGGAGCATAGTGCAGCCAAGCAAAGCAGTTCTCAGATGTTTGCAGTCTGTTATTAGCAGAAGGGGTAGGAGCTTTAAGATCTGCCAGGTCTCGCTATTAGAGACCTAATCCTTTTTTCCTGATAACATAGTACATGTCTGTAGACATCAAGCTGGTAGTCCAGTCTGGTGACTGTCTGCTCTGTCCTGGCTCAAAAACAGTGTCACATTCTGTGTGCATGCGCGAGGCTGTGTACCTTCAGGGTGATGCTGTGGCGGAGCCTGAAAAGGGCATTACAGGTGGCATGAGGAAGTGGCCTCCAGGGCTACCTGTCGACAATTGGGCCATTTGTTCTCTCCATCTGAGGCATCTTAGGGGTTGCAGTAGGGCTTCCCTCAGTAAGACTGTGGTCAGCAGGGCTGGGATCAACCTGCGGGATTGGCTGTAGAGAACTTCTCATTTTAAGGCAGCTTCCCCATTTGCTACTAGAATAGTAAATGGTTGCATTGGCTGCTGTTCTACGTCTATCTCTGACCCTCAAATCAAGTCTCAGTTCCTGACCTTGCTCCTAATGGTTTGTTGCTCTTTTTCCCCCTTAACTTTTCAATTTCTTTCCTGTTCTCAAACCATACACATCCGCTGGGCTGAACTGTTTTCATCTTGGCTTCTCATACAGCATCCTTTCCTGCAAAGTCTTTTAACGTGAGCTTTGCAGCAGAATAATCACCCAAATCTGGCCTCGTTTCCTGGAAGACCATGACTGAACACAGAAGTGACCAAAGCATAGTCCTTGGAGGTCTCTGCATCTGAGCTGCTCAGGGTAAAGGCAGAGCCTCAAACATGGACTTCATTCCTCGGCTATTCCTTGTCTTTCACCTGGACATATCTGGATCAAATGGAAAGGAAATACTAGCAGATCTGGAACAGCCTGCTGGAAACCCATCAGCAGCAAGCTCCTGAAGTTATTGTTGTCAATTATCTGAGGAATTAGCTGCTCAGGCTTGAGACCATCTGGATTCCCGATTAAAAAGACAAGTTCTCTGTGACAAGGAAGTGTCATTACTTTCTTCTGGAATGAGAGCCTGAGGCAGATGGTTGAAGTTTACCACTTACGTGCCACTTGAAGCTGCAGCCTTCAAAGCTAAATGCAGAAGCTGCAAGTGCTGAAGACAAAGCCACCTAACTAAGGTGGAGTATTTGTATCTTCTGTCCATCGGGCCCATGCTTATCGGCAGGCCACCAGGTTGGGCTTATCGTGAAATCTGGAGCCTCTGTCACTTCTTCCATCTCTGTTTGCACGGAACAGGCTGGTGCCTGTGGTCTGGCTTAGGTACGTATTGTCACTGTGTGGTCTTGCCCCATCTCCCCTACTCCCATCCTTTCTCCTGAGGTCTGGTTTCTGAGCAGGGCTGGATGTATATGTACACATCCCTCTTGTTCTGGATAGTCAGAGGACCAGGCCAGCAGCGCATGCAACAAAACCTATCCAGGTGATTTCCAAAGCAGTTTTTTTCTAGCTTCGCATTGCCAAAATCAGTGCTTAGAAAAGCACAGATGCAGAGGTTGCCTTGTTCCTCCATGCAGGGTCAGCCCCCTGGCACCACCACCCTCCTGTTTGCACATGTAGGTGTGGTGGGTACACAGCTATTCAGTTGGGATAGATGCTATGGGAGATGGTCCCCCCCGCCCTTCTCCTTCCCTCTGTGAACTCAGGTCCTCTTAGAGGTAGACTTAAAGGAAATAATAATAAATAAATAAAATCCCAAGCTGTAGTAGCTTGGCATTGAGAGCCTGTATTGTAGACTGCAGTGAAGCAATCCTCCTAGGAGATTACCATCTGTTTACAGAGCACCAGGGCTTTGCAGAAACCTGCCTCGGCTGGATGAGTTGTTTTCCTTTGAGAAAATCTTCTGCCTTCTCATGGATCTTAAGAGATGAAAGCGACACTTTCTTGGCTGAGTGTACAACCCCTCACGGTAAAAACCACAGAGGAGGGAGGTGTTGGGGGGGATCTCCCTTGCCCACTGTGCACCTACGGGGATGAATTTCCAGCTGTCTTTCAGCAGCCAGAGAAGAATTTGAGCAGCCACCTTAGTCAGCGTCACTGCTCATGGCTGTCTGTCCACTATGGGAGCCAAGGCCTGCTCCGTCCGGCGCCACGCCTCCGCCGCCCTGCCTGTGCTCAGGGAGGGCCAGGTCCCTGATGGTGGAGCTGCCCGGCCTCCCCAGGGGCCCGGGGGGGTGACAGGCACAGCAAAGGAGATACGCAAGCTGCCCGATGCTGCTGACCACAGATGTGGCCCAGCTTTACCTAGAGATGATGCTAGCCCTTGTTAAAAGAGATAGCACCAAAGAAATAACTAATTGGGTAATTAGCCTGATATTCAGAGCCTGGCAGTGGCTAGCTGAAGGCCTCCAGAAGGAGGCCCCTGCCAGACTGGTTAGTGTTTGCTTCCCCACCACCATCCTCATCCCCACACTGCACCGTGGTCCTCAGCAGCTCACCTTACCTTCTCGATTAGGGTCACAAACTGGTTGTTGAGCAACTTGATGTCCTCCGTCTCCTGCTGCCGCATGGCTTGGAAGTCGGTGTCGATATCAAGGTGCACAGGAGCCAGGAGCCTCCCGTCGATGGAGAAGTAAGAGGAGCACTGGTATCCGCCATCTCCGTGGAGGCTGAGAGAGCTGTAGCCATTGCTGGCCACGCCGTTGGGGCTGCAGCGGCCCAGGCGATCTGGGGACGTGCTGGCTGCTTTTCCTCTGCTCATCTTCCCTGACACCTCCCAGGAGGAGAGGGAGCCACTAGTGAAGGCTTTGCAAGGGTTAGTCATGCTCAGCTTGTGGCTCTGCAGCTCTAGGGGAGGAGAGAGGAGGGAAGGGAAAAAAAAAAAAAGAGATGAAGTTTTCTTGCTGCTGCTGCCTCAAAGGGAAGGAGAGTAGTGGCACGCTGAGGAGCTTGGTCGGCTAATTCCTGTCTCCTCAGCTCGTGGGTTGGCTAATAAATTACAAGCACCTGTTCTCCTATGTTCATTAAACGGAGGAGGGTGTAACCGTTGATGTAATCCAGATCAACCTGTTGGCTTCTCTTTTTTTTTCCTCCTCTCTCTGTACCCTCCTTTCTTCAGGAGCTTGTTTGTGTGGTGAGGGCATAGGCACTCGCAGCAAAAACAAATCACTCACAGGTAATTCGCCGGGCCCCAAGCGGCTGCTTTCCTCATCCTTAAATGGTGAAGAAAGCAGTCAAAGGAGCTGGGCTGCTGCAGGCTCGGGGAGGACGGCTCTGAGCCTGGCTGCTGCCATCGTGCTTGGCTCACGGAGCCCGGGTTCAGCCCATGGCTGGTCTCCAGCCAAAGGGATTGTGATTTTTTTGGGAGTGGGGAGTGTTTGGCTGAGGAAATCATAAAGGAGTCAGAATTTGCTAAGGGCAGGAGTTTGGAAACGTGTCTCAAAGTCGTCATAATTAGACTTGCTCATGGTCTTCTGTTGACCACGCAGATGCATCACACAAGCTTCTGATGGTCTGAGTGTTTTAGGGATGATAGGTCTGGTCTGGAGACCCCGGGTGTGTGGGTCAAGAGTCCTTGAGGTCATTTGGTCATCTGCCTTGGCAGCAACAGGGGCCTTCAAAACCTGTAGACACCAAGCTGGATCTTAAAAGTGCCCATGTCCGTCTTTGACACCTGCATTTCCCCTCCCCAAAAGCTGTGTAAAAGCTAACTTTGGAGACACCAAAAACCACTCTTTTAATAAATTCTAGCCTGCTGAGGTGGCACGCCCTTAAATACTTGTTTGGACCTAGGTGTATAAACCAACGTTGGACACGGCTCTCTTGAAAGCGTTTTCCTGCTTTAACTCAGTTTCTCATGTGAAAAAGCAGGACAGGAGAACACCCACTTCTGCCTCCTTTGCTTTATTAGCATTGCAGCGTTCTCAGGAAAGGGGATGGTCTTCTCTGCTCAAAATCTGCAATTTCCATTTTGTGGGAAAGCTGCTGTTTTACGGGCTGCTTCTGCCCTGCGTTGGAAGGCAAGCTGGGAATTTCCCTGCTGAATGAAGTGGGAGAAAGCTTGGGTCTGTCGCAGACCTGCTTCAACAAGAAACGTGTCTGATGATAGTAGGAGTTTTTTGGCTTTAAAAAGGCTTCACAGGGAAGCTGACCCATTCTGGTAGGGCTATCCTTTTCTTCAAGCGTAGTTTCAGTGCTTTGCCAAGAACAGTGTGCTTTCCCAGAGGCACGTCCATCTCGCCTCACATGTTTCCTGGGATAATCCATTTGAATACCAAGTCCCTCACTGAATGGATCCGTGTCAAATTTTCCACCTTAATCCCGATGCTTTATTTTGAGGATTAAAATAAAATATATGGTTGAGAGATGACAAAGCTCATGGCTCTCTCAAGGTGAGGTGAGATTATCTCATCGTGGGCTGCTCGTTTGTGGCTTTGCGGTTGCAGGCACATCAGTGTTGCTGATTAGCATCAGGTCACGGGGCCACGTGGCAGGTTTTTTGCTTCATCTTGTACTGAGGGCAGTTGTGATGGCTCCCTAGGAATGATCCCTCCAAGGGAAGGAGATAGAGGTGAAATTAAGCTAGTTCAATTTAATAGCAGCTGGGAGCTGTATTCTGCACGGAGCTAGGCTGGGTACTAGCACGATGGTGTTTTGCAATATCCCAGGGAGTGCTGCTGCAGAGAAAGCGCTGCTGGTCACTGCGTTGGCAACCACATCTCCCTGAGCATCAGTCCCTACTCCTTTCTCCTGCAAGTATCGATCCTTTGTTTCCCTGTTATCTCTTTCTTGAAATGAAACTACTACCACTGGCTCCAGCCTGTAAGATCATCAAGTCTGGCTGAAATGGCATTGTGCAGTGCAGAATGTCAGGGCTTAAAACAACAATAATGAACTTTTGTCCAGACCTAGTTGTAACATTCTGGTTTTGGAGTCCTGGTTCCCGTATAGGATCATGTAACATATCCCATGTCCTCTCTGCTAGGTGCTGCTCAGGTGCTGGAGAGGGAGGTAGGATCATTCTGCCACAGAAAGATGCTGGAGGAAGATGACTTAGGATTAAAGCTCACTTTCATGCTTGGGAAAGGCAGGATGGAAAGCTATTTTCCAGTGGTAGCAATGGGGCCTCTCTACCCTGAGATAAGCAAGGTTTTTCAAAGCTCTGCCTCCTTCCAGAAGGACGGGTATAATTTGCCATAACCCTCTAAGGAAAGTGTTTGCAAGTGGTCATCTCTGCTGGCAGGTGATGTGAGGATACGTGGGAAGAGCTTGTAAAGAGAGGAGTAACTTGCTTTCTAACCTCTCCTTTCTGGGCACCAAGCTGAAGCTCCTGTGCTCCCACCTACTAGGCAGCGGGGTGAGATGGGGACCCAAGCTTGCCCCTTTATGGGAAGACAGTGCTGCTGCTGGCGCTAGGTCCTAGGGAACCCTGATTTCAGTCTAGTAAGGGCATTACCCCTCGGCAGTGCTACAGCAGCCCAATCCTGATCCTGAGATTGATACTGCTCTTTGGTCTTTTAGGCGCACTTAAATGCCTGTGACCCTGTTCCCGGGATGGAGAAGGGAGGGCTGCTTCACACGGTGTGCAGCCAAAGCCTCTCTGCGTGTTTCTCTCCCTTGCTGTCTTCCCTGCCCTGTGGGAGAGGCAGTGCTGAGTCAGGGTGTTTTTTCTCTTCCTGCTGATGTTCTCGATGCTCCTCCTCAGCCAGGTATTTGGTTCAATTTGGAAATGGCTGTTCTCCAAAATCTGGCTTTGAGATTTGGTGCCAGCCATGTTGACTGCTCAGCAAAACAAGCTGAAAAAGGATGTGAAGCAAGGGGGTTGGACTGGATGATCTTCAGAGGTCCCTTCCAACCTCAACCATTCTGTGATTCTGTGAACAGGAGAGGTGGAGATGTGATGAAGATGAGGTGGAGAATATGATAAAGGGTTCAACCACCTCCAGCCAACTGCTGTGTCCTGCTCCCGTGGTGTCACTGCCCGTGTCTGTGCAGCCTGGTCTGGCTTGATCCTGATCCGTTCAGGTGAAGGAGCTACCACCCAAAGACGTTGCGTGATCTGAGGGTCTCCCATTTTGGAGATGTCTGCAGCAAGGCAATGCGTTGCTTCGAGCTTGCCGTGTGGTTGTTCAGTAGGTTGAGGTCTGGGGGTGGGCACGGGGCAGCTGAAACCACCATGGGGTCACTTGTGGGTGCTCTCTGTGCAGACAAACCTAGAGTCCTGTCACCTTTCCCTTGGTACATGGAGATTTATCCCAGCCATCTGGAAAAGCACCTTGTAGGGTTATTGGCTCAATATATGTATGCTTAGTGAAATAATTTATATATCAAGATTCCATAAGTAATTGCTGTTTATTAAGTATGGGTAACGTATGAAGCATGAACGGCGAATCAGCATTTGCCCCAAGGAATCAGAATGATTAAGGTTAAGCAAGACAGAGACAGGGCCAAGGGGTGCAGAGAGCCACGGAGGTAATGAGTGGGTCAGCAGGACTTGTTTAAGCCTTGTCAGGCACGCGAGGAGCGTCTGGAGTGGGAGCTGTGTGTATTGAGGCAAATGACACATCGCAGGGGAATGGCTGATACCGTGGCCACAGGTAGGACAAGGCAGAGCAGCTGCAGGTTCCTAGTTCCAGAGAGCCAAGTTTGGTCCCCAAAGCTTCAGGTTTAAAACCAAACCAACCAACCAAAAAAAAAAAAAACAACATAGAAGAAGGTCCCTGATTGCTTTTGTTAAATTTGGCCGCTGGCTCTCATCCTGCGACAGCGAAGGCGTTTACCTGCTCGTAGGCTGGAGAATAGGTTCTGGAGACAGCCGTGGGGCTGCAGGCCAGCAGAGGTGGCTTTGTGGCGAGGGGCTTTGATCGCAGAGATGCCTTAGTTCAGCTGTTTCTCAGCCCAGCTCTGTGGTGCCTGGTGGAGAAGGGAAGGTGCCGGGCTGGGCTGGAGGCACGGCCAGAGCAGTGCTGTGGCAGGAGAGCTGGGGACATGCCAGTGACCACAGGGCTGCGTGCTAATTTGGGCCCACGTGTGGTTTGCCATTGCTTTCCTTGTCTGCTGCTGCCTAGCCCTGGGGGGACGGTGATGGGCACTGAGGGAGGCGCTGCAGCTGCCTTACCCATGCCGGATGGGGACAGCGTGGCTGGGCAGAGAGCTGCACCCCGGCTTTGGGGCTTCGGGGATGCTGCTCGGGGAGCTTTCCCCAGCTCCGCTTCATCCTTGCTCTTCCCCTCTCTTTTCTTTCCGTGCCCATCCAAACTTCTGGTGTCGCATTTTCATTCTTTCCTCCTCCTTTCATTCCTTTATGTGCTTGTCCAAACCCATCCACATCCCCTTCCTCCTTCCAGCCTGGTGCCCCCTTCCCTCCTCTCTGATTTCTGGGTGCAACATCGAGTAGCTCTAACTGCCATCTAAATCACTTCCCCAAAAACAGACGTCACTTGCAAAGAATTTATAGAAGGGCTTGGAAGGCAGGACAGGACGTGCCCACATCTGCTTTGCACTCAGGTTTCCAACCCATCTGCTGCACTTTTGCTCATGTAGTTTCCAGGAAATGTCAAGTTTTGAAAGAAGAAAAAAAAAAAAAAGTCAGGCTAATTAAGTGGTGGTGACATCACTCGTTTCTGCTCCGGTGCTGCAGCCTCTTCCCTTCCCGCCGTGCAGAGCGGCTGGGTGATACCGTCCGTGCCTAGGGCTCTCCCCTGGGCAACAGCATCCTATCATCTCCAGAATAAAGGGACGTGGTTTCATCTCAGAAACCGCTGCTTTTTCAGTCTGCTGAAGACTGTTCCAGAATCTGTGAATCTCCACGTGTCCTCAGCTGTCCATCGTCACTGGTCCCAGTGCCAACCAGTGGGCTCTTTGAGCCCACTCTTCAGAGCTCTGTCAGGAGCCTGGAGGTTGCCTGGCTCCTTTCTAATAACCTGTCCTGTTACTTTGGCAAATGGCTTCTCCTTTCTCCTTGTCCCTGCTTGTAAAAAAGGCATAAACGAGACAGTGTGAGGATTTACTGCTTCGTGTTTCTCAATCCACACTTGGGCAAATGACTTCATTCCTTTTAGACAGCACCCAGTATCCACCACTCTGATTACAATCTGGCTCTGTGCTCTTGTGTCACTTTTAATTAGGCATTTTGTTTCTGCATTGTGTGTCATTCTCACATGGTTTGCAGCATAAATAATGATGCATTGTGTTTCAGTGGGTACTGCGAGCCTTTAGCTCTTAATGAGGTTGCATGGATATTTATGAAGCCATGTACCTGTTTTGCAACATGCAGGTTGCAAGGCTAAAACATGCTGGGATCTTTCTGCGGAGAGAGAGAAGACCTAAGACACCAAGGTGATAGTTGGTAGGTGGGCATCTGCCTTGGGAATTGCAGAAACCTGTAATTTTGCCCCAAGGTGGGGATTGTTGGCTCTGATCAGAGCAATCCCAGCCTGCAGCAGCTCCTCTCATAAAATCAGTGTTGCAGAAATTTAAAGGAAGCCAAAAAACCCTGATGAGGGCACATGAGGCAAGGTGTCTTTGGGGGTGTCTCATCCCTCTGCGAGGACTGGGGCTCCTGCTACTTGTGTCCTCAGGTGGGAGCCGTGGGCTGGGATCAAGGCATGATGAGAGTGGGAAAAGAAGGGGACGGTGTCACTGCTTGATGAGGCAGCTGTGGTAGCACAGGCTGGGAACAAGGAGATGTGGGACCCCCAGAAGACAGGGTGAGAGCTGCTTAAGCTGCCTTCTCCAGTGCCTCCATGCCCCTCACTTGCACCTGCTTTGTGCCTGCTCTTTTCAGAGGCCATGTGCCCAAACCATCAGGCAAAAGATCTTTTTACTTTTTTTTTTTTCCAGCTGCTTACATTAACTGCATCTCAGTCTCCCTTACTTCCCACCTTGTGCCACCAACACCTTTCTGGAATGAAGGCAAAGAAGTCATCCAGCCATGCCCACACCTTTCCACAGCTCTCCTCGGGGCGCTTTGTCGTGCTGCACGCTTTGTAAGTGATGCCACCCAGCGCTCCTCGGCACGGGCAGAGGCACCGGGCACGGCACGGCAGCTCCTGGTCACTGCTTGCTTGGCTGCAGAGGGGCAGTTGCCGTGTGCGTGGTTTTGGTGCTGTGTTACCTCTGGGGCCAGTTAGCTCCCGGACCTTCCTCTTCGCAGCTCAGCATGTGGTCGGGAGCTGCTTGCTGTCCCGACATGTCTGCAAGGGAAACTTTGGCACCAAATGGCGTGCCCTGTAGCGTAGCTCAGCAGGTTCGTACCACGCACGCTGCGCAGGCACGGGCCCAAGTCAGCACCTTGAGGCAGAGAGAGGAATCGCCCCCTTCTCTCGCTCCGTCTTGGCTTTGGAGGGCAGTTACGGTGTGGTACAGCTGGGCTGTGTGTGCACATGCAAAGGCCCCATGCATCTGCACGTGCGTGCGTGTGTGAGGATCAGGCCAGTGCTAAGCCCAGGAGGAAGCCTGTAATCCGTGTTAAATCTGGTACCTGATCTGATTCACCCTGATTTTAATTCCTGGGGTCAAATTCTACGCGACTGATTCATGCCTGGTGCATGCCTGGTGAATGCAGTAAACTGGGAGCTCAGTCCTGCCTTGAATGGCCCTCAAAAAGCTTTTCTATACCAGGTGAAGCTCTGCTCAACCCTCTCGCTGCAGGCAAAGGGCCGTGCGTCCTGCAGTATGTGGGAACAAAGCATCTTCAGCATCGCGGAGAGCTGCTCCCAATCCTAGCACAAGCAGTGCTGTTTTGCCTTTTCTCCCATTTCTGCCAAACCTCTCTCCTCCCTCGCTGTCCTCACGTAACGTGGAAGCCTGCCACAGGCTGAGCTGGTGGCTGGTGGGTGGTTTTGGGGTTGCTGGTGGGTGTCGGGAGGGGCCTGGCTGGGTGCTGGGGCTGGAGGAGGTTTCTGTGAGCAGCCGGCATGGCCCTGGGTAGCCCCAGCTCCACGCAGCGCTGGGGCTGATCATCCCTCCCCTCCCACATACCCGGAGAGGCTCGCTTGGGTGAGATCACTCAGTGATGACAATAATAATTAGATGTAAAATTTATTGATTATGGCGATACATGACACAGACCTGCCACACCCTCTGCTGCCATCAGCACCCAGGGCTTGGCTCCCCGTCGGGTCCAAGGCTGCAGTCTTGCCCTTTGCTCTTACTGTAAAACCTGATACCAGGCCCTTAGCTGGGAAAGGACTAGAGGAAAAGGGGCTTTGCACTCTTCCTTTGGCTTTCATTTGGAAGTCGTCAGGTTTGTTATATTTAGGTTAAAAGGTGAGCTCCGGAAAGTTTTCATTAGACAGATGTTCTGCTGGCCAAGGTATAAATACTGCGATAAAATATGGGGCCAGTGTGGCAGCAGGCAGCTGGGAAGTACTGGAGCCCAAGTCATGGGAAGGGATTTTCTGTTTTACGGTCCTAGGACAAAGCACTTACATCCCCCTGAGAGCTGAAATGGCCCCTCTGGAGACAAAGGTTATCATTTAATCTTCATGATTATAGCTGTAATAAAATACTCATAACGAATTAATCATTTGAATATTATTTACCTTTGCTTTTCAGCTGTGACTCATCCATGGGGAGATCCTTCCCCTCCCTGGCTTTATCCCCTTGCCTTTGGTGACTCTTTCCTGCTTCTCAGCCTTTCACAAAACCATTTGGGCATTCGCAGGCTGAGCTGCAACTTCCATTTTTGTGCACTGATTACGTAAAATGCCTTCAGGTCCATGCGGGAAACGTCCCTGCTGCGGATGGCCCCAGTGCTCGGCCAGGAGAAGCTGCCTCTGGTGGTACAAACCACCCTCTGTAGCAGGAGAGCAGCGTGCACCAAATCTGCTGGAGTTTTTGCAATCTAACGTGCCGAAGATTCAAATAAATATTGACAGCCGCTCGTCTGCTGAGGCGTAGCTATGTGCTCAGGGAGCGGAGGGAGGCAATCTGGGTTTTATTCCTGCCTCTCCCACGGACTTCCTGTCTGCAGGACAGTTTATCTCTCAAATACTGCGTACAGCTCCATGTTGTTCTTTGTTGTTTTTCTTCCTTAGGAGCCTGTATTAGGCAACAGATCTGTTTGGACAGCTTTGATTTTGCGAAAGATCTTGGAATTTGTAATTGGGGCCAGAGGCTGCAGAGCAGCTTTGTTCCCACCTAGTCACCGGGGTGAAGATGGTTATTTGTATTGTGGTAGCTATTAAGACACCCAGTTGTCGTCCCTAATTAGGTTGTGCCAAGGGCTGTACAAACAAGGGTGATTGAGGATGGCTGTCATGTTGGAAGCTTCGTATTTTGGGAGAAGTCAGTCCTTAATCCTTCCTGACCGTGGAGACGGAGCATCAGTTAGTGTAAGCTGGTGTTGTGCCGCTGACTCTGCCCAAGCTGTGTCAGATGAGGCGAAATTTTGATAAGAGCATTTCTTCCTGATGACTGTGCAAGACCGTTTCTCTCCTTCCCTGCTCCATTCGCTTTGCTCAGATTACAATGGCGTTATCCTTTAACCGAGGCGTGGATCAGGCCCACAGCCTCCTGTAGCAATGCAGAGTACTGCTGCGCTGCTGATACCCGCTCTGAACGGCGTCTGTTAGTTTGCAATTGAGTTAATTAAACAGGAACACAGGAAGATCTCACGCCACGTGCAATCTCATCGCCACAGGCTGTAGCAAGCAGGGATAGCAGGGAGAAACGTCCCTCTCCAGTGGCTCAACGTGCTGGCCGAGGTGCAGCCTCCATGGCAAGGGTTAAACAGCTGATGGCTGGCTGGAGGCTGAAGAAGTACGGCTGGAGGAAGGACCACTGTGTAATTACCCTGTATTTTTGTGCTGGCCAGCGTGTATTGCTGGCTTGAGATGGGTGGATTCTGCTCTGCCCCAGCGTGCCCGCTCTGTGCCGTGTGTGTACCTGCAGAGGTCAGATCGGACCAGCTGTTAGAAGCTGGAACTGACCGACAGATGCAACAGGCCAGGCTCAAAATGTTGTCGTGTGTCGTTCTGTGGGGACAAAACTTGGGTTTTCCGTTCTCTTCTGAGAAACACCGTTTCCAGAAAAGCAGAGCCCAGCATTGGCAGGACTGGCAGTTTCACCTTGGCTCTGAGAATTGCAATATTTTTGTTTGTTTGCTTGTTTTCCTTGAGGCTCCTAGCTGCAGGAGTGACTCTTGACTTTCATGTAAAAATTATCCGTGTAATTATGATTATACATAATTATAGCTATATTTATAGTTATTCCTTCATGATTTCTTGTAATCATCAGATCTTGTAATTTGGGGGAGAGGGGAAAAAGCAGCTTTAAATGCATGTAAAGGAGGCTGGAGAGGGGAGAAAGTCCATAGCTTGAATGCCTCCCCCGTGCGTCAGGCACAGAGAGCTTTTGCTGATGCCTTCCCAGGCAGGATCCGTGCAGCCTGCCTGCACGGGCTGGGTGTGCTTGTTTGTCCAGGAGCTCGTGGCAACGGGCAGCAGTTCCCATAGCAGCAGCCGCAGCGCAGGGTGTGAACGCTCCTTGTGCAAACGGGGCAGGAGGCACACAGGGCTCAAGCCGGGGGGCTGGGGAGCCCCACTGCTGTGCTGAGCAGGTGGAAAATAAAGCAGGGAGGATCCAGTGACAGCAGCTCCTTTGGGGGTGCAAGGAGCTCCGCTGGCAGCTGGTTTTGTGCCGTTATCTAAAAACCTTTGGGTTTGGGTTGCCTTTTGTGCGTTTCAGGTAGCAGGACTGGCACGGCCCGTTCTGGGCTCGAGGAGCTGCTTCCCAGCAGTGGATTACGTGGCCAGCAGCAGGCAGCGCTCCAGGAGCAGCGAGGGGCCGAGCCGAGGGCTTTCCAGACAGGCAGGGTGAGGAGCAACGGTGAGGTGGTGAGGTGCAGCTCCTGGAGGCAGGGCAGGAGCTTGCTGGAAGCCTCGTTGTTAACACGGAGCTGGCTCTGTCCCCCTGGGCAAGCAGCCTCCGGCTGTTCCTGCGGGTCCTGTGGTGCCCCCCCTCAATACTAAGACTGCCCAGCCTCATTGCAGAAAGGAGAGGTGTAGCTGTGTAGTTCAGGTGAGACCCATCACAGCAGCTTCCAGCTCTGATGGAGACATGACTTTGCAGTGCGAATGGTGCCAGTGCATGACCTCTGCGATTTGCTGAGGGCATTGGAGCAGAGTGAGGCCACAGGAGCGGTTCAAGGTCTCCAGAAAAGCCACTTGATTATGAAGAGTCTGAGGATTCATTTTATCCAACATAAGGCCAAGAGGGTGGTGACTTAACATTAACAGGAAAATCCTACCAGGTTCAAGGGAGCTGTTCCAGTGCTTCGGAAGTGGGCAGTGGCAGAAAATTAAAGACATCAATTAAGCAACCTCAAATTAGGCACAATGCCCTGAGTTATAGCAGGAGGGTTCCTGCTGCAGGGTAATGAACTGTACCAAGGTACCAGCCTCTGTAACAAATGAATCCTTCAAATCACCAGCCGCCGTCTTTTAGAAAAGTTGCTTTCAAGCTAGCAGGCGGATGAGCTGTGGCGTTAGTGAGCTTTATCACCTGAGTGACACAGGAAGTACAAATCTAATCCTTCAGATTCAATAAGCACCGTGACTTGTGTCTGGGCATCTGTACATCACATACAGTGCCTGCAGTTGGGGCAGTAAGAGAACAAGTTCCCTCTGGAGCAATCTCTCAATATTCCTATGAGTTGTTGATGACCTGGAGACTTTTGTCACTGATGCTACTCTAGGAGCCAGCTCCTGAAAGGGGGAGCTGTGACTGCAGCGTGGGGGAGATCTTCAGCGTGGCAGCTTTATTGGCATTGCATTTGGGTGTTGTTATCGAGAATAACAGCTTGACGGTGTCGTTCTCTGATGGCACCATGAGTGCCTTGTCATTCTCTTCTGATACCCCAGTCATCAGACCACCAAAACACTGCTGGTCGTTAAGACACTAACTAATTTATGACTCAGTGCTGAAGCACTTTGGAGCAGTAATCACAAACTAGGACTGCGCTGTGCAAACACAAAACCTAAGGGCACTCCCTGCTCCAGAAAGCTTTCAAACCAAACATTGCAATCTAAGCACACAGCAAGAGATAGCCCACGGATATCAACTGAGGGTGAGGAAACGACAGACACTGAGCGGCATAATAACATGTTCTTAAAACAATTTTACTCATTTGTAAAGACTTCTTCCTCTTCCTTTAGGATGTGGCCACATTTGATTCCCCCCACGCCCCGTTTCAGGGCTGGAATTTTAAACTCGGTACGCTTAATGAAGGATTTTCAGAGGGTTTTGTCACTTGTGACTCTGGTGAGCTTTGTGAGCGCTGGTGCACAGCGACAGGATGTTCCTGGCTTGGGTGTGCAGGGGCTGGCTTGTTGTCACACCAAGCAGAACAGTCACAGTGTCAAAGCATTCACTTCCCCAAAAGGGTGTTTAACCGGTCCATACAGTGTCTTCAGTGTTACCCAACCAGAATCCCCAGGGGTCATTCGAATGGGCTTGGAAGCATTTACTGGTCCCTGCGGTTGTGAAAGAATGCGGTGTTGTCATGGCATCTCAGCAACACAAAGAAACTCTGCCTGTGACAGCCAGGATCACAGGATCCTGCTTTGACTTAACCTGGCTTGAAACTGGATTTAAATGGGGAACGTTTGCATTGCAAGTTGGGTTGTGATGAGGAGGGGGGATCTAAACGGGCTAGCTGCAGAGCTGGGGAGCGTACACAAGCGTGGTACGTGAGGCTTTCCTGCTTCACTGGTGCACTGCCTGGGCTGCAAATGGTACAGAACAGAGAGCTTGAACTTCGAATGGAAGATAGACTCATCCTCACCTAAAATCAGTAGTGTTGCACGGTGGTAATTACGATTAGAAAAAATGACTTTTCGTGGATCTGGCCCTTGATAGCACAAAGCAGGGTGAAGTTCAGCTCTCTGACTGCTGAACGGGTGTTTCCTTTGAGGCTGCTGGGAACAGCTTTGCCTTTATGATAGGTTATCTGACAGCAGGGTTGTATTTTACCTGGCTGGATTGCTTTCTGGTTTGCATGTCGTGTTGTGCAAAAGTCCTGTCTGCTGATGTAGGGGAGTTGAGGCTGGAAAGCAGCCTGATAAAATCCAGCAGCTAGAATTTGCCTTGGTGGGAGTTGTTCTTGCCTAGCTGTAGAACTCTTAAATGGTACTTTCAGATTCAATTCCTGTCCTCTCAAGACAACCCAGAGGAGTTGCAGGAAAGCAGCCTGTCTCTGTGAACTCAGAAGTATCTTGAGCCAAGTAACATAGCTGGAGACCTCTGCCTTGTTGCTGTCTGCATACAGATGAAATGAACCATAGCTGGTCTGCAGCAGCTATCAGGTCAAGTATAGCTGGGTATGTGTAACATGGAAGTTTGCTTTACGCTCAGTGAATCTCTTTTTTGATGATGGAAGCTGAGCCAGCTTTCAGGGCAGGGAGGAATCTTGCCTCATATGTCTCTGTCGGGCTCAGTCTCCCCCTTTCCCTTTTTGAAACAGAATTTCCTTTTCATAGCTGGGATCTCCATTCAATTTCTGTTCTCCCCGCAAAGAAGGAAGTACATAGTTTGAATGGGCTGTGGCCAGAAAATATAGCCAGCACTATCTTACTGTCCTGATGAGAGGAAGATCTGAAGGGTGACACATTCAGGCTAGCCTTTGAAATCTCCCGGAGGATTTATGACCTGATAGCAAAGAGTTCTATCCCGTCAAGGCTAGTAAAAATGCATAAAGCCTGTAAAACTGTTTTTTTATGTCTCTGCTGCTTCTGCATAGCAACGCTGAAGTTAAAGCAGAAATCTCTCCTTTTGAGTCTGGACTGGCACGTTGGGCATTTCCGCACGCAGGGTGCAACCCACTTAAGCCACCTTTATTTTAGAGCTAGCAGGAGAGAGACAATGAAAATGTGTCCAGGGTCAGCTGCAGCATATCTCTCCTGCTACTGCATTTTCCTGCGTGGAGCAGACTCGCTGGGTGCTGCTGGCAGAGTATGGTGTGTGTGTGTGTGTCCGAGGCTGCAGCTGGCTTTGGTTGATATTAAACTCAGCTGCACCTTATCTCCTTCCTGCTGTTGCACAGGGGGAGCTGCTTGCTCCGTGGTAGAGTCAAAAAATCAATGTACATTCCCCCTTTTCTCATTTCAGCATCCCTTTATGCAAGGAGGGAGGAACAGAGAAGCCTTGAGGACGTGGGGACTGGACCTGTCCTGTTCTAATTCTCTGCCCAGGTCGCTCGGAAGAGCCCGTGCTTCCTGTCCCTCGGCTGCACATGTGGCAGAGGCAAAGGGAGGCACGGAACAAAGCCAGGTCTGAGCGCCGGGATACGGCGCCAGGTGTGTCCTGTCCCCCTTCCCTGGCCCTTCCCTTCGAGTTCAGCAGGTTGACGGAGGGTGGGAAGGCTGCCAGGCACACCCAGCTCGGAAGGCAGTAAAACGATCCCTCTTTTGCCCTCGAGCCAAGCCCAGCTCTTCTAACGGATAAAAGGAGAAGCGAGTCAGGAGAGCTCACTTGCCTCCCTGGTCTCCAGTACAGCTTTCCTGAGCTTTTGAAGGGTGGGGGATACTGAAGGCACCCTCTGAGCAGCCATGTCCCGGTCTGTGAGTTTCAGCTCTCGCTCTGTGGCAGTCCCAGGGGTCAGCCAAATGCGGGTCAGCACCGTCTCCTCCACCCGTGGAGGAGTGGGTGCCGGCTTTGGCAGCTCCAGCCTCTACAACCTGGGCTCCACTAACAAGCGGATCTCCCTTGGAGGTGGCAGCTCCTACAGCGTTCGGTCTGGATACGGCTACGGTGGCATGGGATTCGGTGGGGGAGTCCCCGGGGGCATTCAGGAGGTCACCATTAACCAGAGCCTCCTGACACCCCTCAACCTGGAGATCGACCCCAATATCCAGCGGGTGCGGAAGGAGGAGAAGGAGCAGATCAAGACACTCAACAACAGGTTCGCCTCCTTCATCGACAAGGTGAGGTGTCGGAAAGACAGTGCTCTGGGGATGCTGCTTAAAAGTAGGCCTTACCCAAAGCTTGCTTAGCTCGTGGTGGGGGGTTCACAAAATGGCTTGGGGTCACATCTTCAGCACCATGGTGTGATTTGCCTGTTACAATCCAATAACTTACTAAAGCCCTGCTTTCATTGCTGTCAGCAATGGATTTTGCCCTGCTTAGGCCAGCTTTATGCCTCCTTTACACGGCCCATAAAATAGGTGCAGGCTTTAAAGATCAATCTGCACCCGAGCCAATCTGCACACCACCAAATTCAGGGAGGAGGGGGCCTCCTGGAGAGGAGTTGACTCAGTGGAACAGATCTTGATGGGCTTACTGTGTTTGTTTGCACTGCCCTGTACCCCTGCAGCTTTGCTATCTCCCACCAATTGATTGTATGTCCTGTGTTGTAAAGTTTGGCTCAGGCATCCTCAAAATGTTAGGAATCCAGACCTGGAGTTTGGTAATTGGCTGACTTTGAGGTTTCTGGACGGCTTCTTTCATGTGTCAGGCAAGCAGAATCTGCTTATCTTTAATTCAAACAAAGCCTTAATGTCATAAGGCAAGCCCCAGAGCAGCAATGCTCCCTCTGGTTTTTATCACCCTTCATAATTCAGGTGCTTCCTGTGAGCATTGTGAATTCTTCAGATACCATCCACAGCCCGTCCTCACCCCAAGATCCAAACTCAGCAGTGTCTCCCCTTCCTCATGCTTTTACAAATGACCTCTTGGTTGCTTTTCAGGTCCGGTTCCTGGAGCAGCAAAACAAAATGCTGGAGACCAAATGGAGCCTTCTCCAGGACCAAAAGACTGCCCGGAGTAACATCGCTCCCATGTTTGAGGCATACATCAACAACCTGAGACGTCAGCTGGATGGGTTGTTGAATGACAAAGGGCGTTTGGAGGGTGAACTGAAGAACATGCAGGATCTTGTTGAGGATTTCAAGGCCAAGTAATGTATAATTTAACCTTCTAACGGTACAGTTGAAGTTGACAACAGCTAACAGGTTGTTTGGGAGATTGGCAGAGATGTCCCCAGTTTTTCTGCTAGGGAGGGAGTTTTGTATTGTTTTGTTCCAACCATGAGCTAGGTGTCTAGTCCAGGAGAGCTGCCTGGATTGCTTGGTGTCACTGGCACCTTGTTCCCACATGGCCTCAGTGGCTCCATCCTCTTGACTCTGCCTGGAGCCTCCTTAGGGATGGCTTCATACTTCTGGGTTGGACAGGCCTGTTTGGGTCTTTAGGAACCCCATCAGAGCTCTGCAGTTTGGCAGGCAGTAGATGAACTACTGCTTGTTCTGTAGAGAGGTAATGGAGCAAGTGACTTGCAATTTTTAAGCAATTTTTCTGTCCAAATGATGTCTGGGAGGAGTCCCGTGAAGAAAGTAGCCTTTGTCCCAGCCTGTGCCCAACCCAGCTATACAGGGGAATGCCTTTAAAAAAAAAAAAAAGGAAAGAAAGAAAAGAGGGAGCTGGCAAACTGGATCAAGCAGGAACTGAAAAAGCATACAGATCTGATAATCCCCAGGGTGTGTTTAGGGAAAGTCAATACCCAGTAATTCCCAAGGAGGTGCACAGGAATTATGTTTTCCCCCAGCGCTGCTCAGTTACTTCTGTTCTTTGCTCATCCACAGTTGCACCTTGCTTCTCCGCAAGGCAACAGCAAGGAGCTGATTTGTACCCAGAGATGTTGTAGCCCTAATTTTAATTGCGTGTCACATGAATGTAAGGTGCACAGGTGCATATTCATCCTTCCAGCTTGGGGGTCCCTGCTGGGAAGCTAAACCCTGTAGGGGAAGGGGAGCAGGAGTTAGGAGTGTAAAAAGCTAGTGCTGCAACAGGAGCGAGGACTTAGTAACTGAAGTTCAGAACCTGCTCCTCCCCATTTATATGAAGAAAATTTCAACTTCTAAGTCAAAATACCTAAAACATAACTAGCCCTGTATATATCTATCGCCTCATTTTCATACATCCAATTTACAGAGCAATTCACCATTTGTGTCTGGGGTAGGGGCGGAGATTTATATGCACAAGGTTCCAGGGGATGAGATTCGGTCCCTTATTTGGCCACTGCCCTGACTAAGGGTGTGGTTCAAAGTAAGCAGGGGTAGGAATGGGCTGGATCCATGCTGTCTGGCTCGGTGCAGGGCGCGCCAAGGTGTGATAGGGTGCTGGGCTTCCCTTGGGAGTTAATGGAGAACCTTGAATGATTTGTTGGTGATTCATTGACCAGCTTAGTGGAGTTCGCCCTGGAAATGGAAGTCAACAAACCATCCTAGAAAAATTCAGGTGGTAGGGTTTTTTCTGTTTTGTTTTGTTTTAAACCAATTTTGATCATCTCTGCTGGAGGCTAGGCTCTGATTCTCTTCCATTTTGCACTGCAGGCTGTGCACACACAACACATGCACATAACGTCCATGCCATATATTAGTTTGCAATAGCAACGGATGCAGTTCATTGACCTTGAAAGGGATAACGCCCGTTTATACCAGTGTGGATGGGCAGGCTTCCAGTGCAGAGCAGAAGGGGAGTTACATAAAGACTCTCAAAACTGAAATAGCTCACGCTTTGGAAGGCAAATTACAGTGTTAGCCATACAATGACTGTGTAAATAAACAGAGCAGTGTTCTTACTTTGCCAACAGCAACTCCAAAACAGCTGGTGAAAGCGGTTCCTGCTCTGTTCCTTTGGATAGCTTAGAGAATCCATACAGCAGGTTCTTGCTGTTTGGTTCAGCAGGTTGGCTGTGTGCAGAATGCTGAAAAGCAGGCTCTGAGATCCAGGCTTGCAAGTGGTACAAGTCAGTGGAGCATGGCTTATATCTGCTGAGGATCTAGCTCATTACAGGTGAAGTCAAACACCTGAAGAAGCGATGGTGCCAGTATTAGAAGTTTGTGGGGCTTTAAAGCATAGCCACTCTGTGCAGTACAAGAATAATTGCACTTAGGTCTTACACATGATCGACACCTGCAGCATATTCTCATGTGTCTGGAATAAGGAAGTGCAGAGTGAATGTAGCTTTAAAAACCTCTTCATCAGCACAGAGGAATTTGTTCATCTGCTTCCATCTGTTCTGCATTTGTATGTGCTCTGTCAGTGGTCAAGTGAAAAAAGTGAGAGCCTCAGGACACAGACTACAACCCCACAGGCAGGACATCGCTGGGCTGTCTGTGAGTGATAATAATGAGCAGAAATCTTCCTAAGCGTAGTGAATTTTAATGAATGTGGGAGAACTTGGTGAGAAATTCTTCCCAGCTTAGCGGTAACGGTGCTGGGGACCACAGCAGTTTTCAGGCATCAGCTTATTCAAACAGTACCATAAAGCTGTGGCAGCCAGCTGGCACCTCCTGTGCGAAAAATACACATGCCTCAGTGGTGCAGCAAACATCTGCCCATGGTTGGCTTGGTTGGGGTAGTCATAGGCTGATGAGGTGGTTCACAAATGGTGAGAGAGAAAGGAATTGGGGTAATGCTTCACTGTGACTCAGGCTCTAACTTAACATCAATCCCTTTTCTTCTGGCAGATACGAAGATGAAATCAACAAGCGCACAGCAGCAGAGAATGAGTTTGTGGTGCTCAAGAAGGTGCGTGCCCTGGGTATTAGCTGGGCCTGATCAAATATGTTTGCAGCCCTTCTCCCCCTTTTGTCCCACAATCCCTTTTGCTACAGCTCTGCCTGGAGACCCACAGGTGAAGAACTGTAGATCTCATTTCTGCCTCAGTGTGGGCACCAAGGTCCTTGTAGGAACCTAGGAAGGAGTGCCAGATTTTACCGATCTCACGAATGATGGCTGTATTTTTGGGGATGTGATGTGCCTTTTCCTAAGGCCTCTATTCTTTTAAAATTCCCAAAGTCAGAGGGATCGCGAGGCTTTCACAGTCTGTGTTGTCCAAGCTGACAGTGGGCACATGGCTGCTATTGAAGGCACCAAAGGTTGGGTGGACTTAGTCATCAAAGCTACAGCAATCTCAGAGGATTATCACTCTTTTTTTAAGGATGTGGATGCCGCCTACATGAACAAAGTGGAGCTGGAGGCCAAGGTGGATGCACTGACGGATGAGATTAACTTCCTGAGATCTCTCTATGAAGCGGTAAGGTCCCTTCTGCTTCTTGTGGGTGCTGCAATGTAGTACTGCAAGTAGGTGAAGAATTGCAGATGGTGACTGGGAAAATTATTATGCTGTTTCTAGAGATGAGAATGGTGATGGAGAGATTGAGTCTTCCCTTCCCTAAGCAAAAACAAGTCTGCAAGTACAGGTTCTGTGAATTCTCACAGTAGTTTTTCCCTGTCTGTAATATGAGATGGATGTATTGCAAAGATGGCTGGGACATGTATCTTTTCTGAATGCAGTTAGTATGAAAACAAGAAAAACAATGCATTATACCCAATGCTGTAGTGCTGGTGTGTGTTTGTGCGTTTCTGTGCTGTCTGAGAGAGAGAAAGGAAAGCTCCTTATCTTCTGATACCTTCTATTTACAAGATACGAGACTGATGCAACTATGCACATTGCACCCTTGTGTGATATGGTGGAAGTGGGGCCCCACTTTGTGGTGAAGCTGATGCTCAGACTTCTCAGACTAGCATTTCATGCTGAGGTCTTATCTCAGGAAGGTAGTAAACTAACCTTGCTCTTAAGCTGTAGGTGATAAGCAGAGGCATTTCTGCTGCTGTTTGTTACTTTGTGCTTTTCAAGGTTGATGTGATTCAGTCAATTTACTTTTAATTAGTGATCGTTTTGAGGAATTTTATCTGCCTCCCTTTTCCTTTCCTTCTGATATTCTCTCTTTAATTGGCTACCAAAAGAGAGGCCCTTAAAAGTCAGTGATTATGTTTTTAATGCAACTGCCAGGAACTTCGTGAGCTGCAGTCCCAGATCTCTGACACGTCTGTGGTGCTGTCCATGGATAACAGTCGAAACCTGGACCTGGACAGCATCATTGCAGAGGTCAAAGCACAATATGAGGATATTGCCAACAGGAGTCGGGCAGAGGCTGAGTCCTGGTACCAGAGCAAGGTGAGTTATGGGAGAGATAAGGGCAGTAACAGCTTCTGTTACTACATCTGTCCTGGTTGTGATGACTGGGAGGAAATGTAGTAACATCTAACGGGCTGCCTGCCTGACTCCATCCTTTCTTGTGCTGCTGTTTTGTGTCACAGTATGAGGCACTGCAGGTCACTGCTGGGAAACACGGAGATGACCTGCGCAACACGAAGAATGAGATCTCAGAGATAAACCGCATGATCCAGAGGCTGCAGGGTGAAATTGAAAATGCGAAGGCCCAGGTGAGGAGCTGCCTTTGTTTTCCTGCTGCAGAGCAGTGGATTTAGCAGCAACAGGCTTACTGGAAGCAGGGCTTGTAACACAGCATCTGCTAGAAACAGTTTGCAGATAGTTGCAACGATCGCACTGAAAGATGTCAGTTCTGCAGGAGGGAGAAACTGTGTCATGAGCTAAGTAATGCTGAGAGGGAGCTGAACTATAGGGGAGAATAAGTCTGCAAAGGGACCCGTGAGCACAGGAGGGGAGTGATGCAGAGCCCTTTCCAAAGGGTATGGCTGAATGTAGCAATCCTCCCAGCCACGCACAGTCCTTGTGCCTTCTCGCTGCTGGGATCTTCATCCACTCCCTTTCTGCAGTGGGGAACACCATGTTTGGGCACACAAAAGAATTTTTCAGCTGTATAGGAGTTCTGTTTGCTTTCTCCAGGGGTGGTTATCACTTTATCAAAACGCCTGGTGAAAGCCAGACCAGTGAGTGGTTCAAACCATGTTCGGGGCTGAATACAGGCTGCAAATAACCAGAGTGCACAAGCTGGAGATAAGCCATTGTGATTCATCCATTTGTGTTTATTTGGTTTCAGGGCAGGGATGTTTCAGCACACATTTACAAGTAAAGAGCTGACCCAGTGCAGCTCTCTTAATAATGAATGAGAGTGTAAAGCACGTGTTCATTGTGAGCCCTTCCTGCCAAACATGGAGCTTTCTGGAGGTACAAGGGGCACTGCTGAGGGTGCAATAGGCTGCCAGCTTGATGTGGCCCCGCAGGGATGCTTTTGGGGTATGTGTGTAGTTTGTTAACTGCAGGTCTGCTCGAGTCCATGCTTGCCTCACATCAAAGCTTGCTGGAGACCAACTGGCTGTGAACAAGCTCTGGGGCATAACAGGAGAGAAAATCTGAGTTTGCATTAATCCCAAGTGTTGTGCAATTGTGTGCAGTGTGGGTGGGCTGAGAAAGCAAGGGTCACCTGAAAGTCTTATGAAAATGTAGCCAGTGGAGAAACAGGGTCAGATGAATTGCCTTTTAGAAGAACATTTATTGGAACAAGGTGAGCTTCCTTTGCAGGCTGATCTCCCTCCAGTGCCCCCCAAAAATGTGTAGGCATGAATTTCTTTGGGTCTAATTTGAACAGATGGCTCCAGTGCTCTTATAGTCACAGAGGTGGGCGGGTGTGTAGGTGCCAGAAGTCCATGGGTGGTAATGTCCTCTACCAAGGAGACAGGATGCCCACCGACATGCTCTTTGTCACTGCAGCGTGCCAAGCTGGAGGCTGCCATTGCTGAAGCTGAGGAGCGCGGTGAGATGGCTGTCAGAGATGCCAAGGCAAAGCTGGAGGAGCTCGAGGCAGCTCTGCAGAAGGCGAAGCAGGACATGGCCCGGCAGCTGCGCGAGTACCAGGAGCTGATGAACGTCAAGCTGGCCCTGGACATCGAGATTGCGACCTACAGGAAGCTGCTGGAGGGAGAAGAGAGCAGGTGGGTGCAGTCCGTGGATTTTACGTGATGAAGAGTCCAGCCCTTTGTATCACGATGACAACATGAGAACCCAATTCCAGTTTCTGGAAGGAGATATGGAAGAGAAAACCTTGCATTTTAAACTGATTTTTGGTCCTGAAAGTGTTCTGGCTTGCCAAATTGGCAAGCTGTAGGGAAAAATTAATACTTTCGGTGAAAACATACAAAGAAATAAGACTCATTTTCCATTGTACATTTGATGCTATGGCAGAAAATTTCCAAGTGGTTTAAATCCCCATGGAATTAGGAGAGAGCTTTTGTGCTCGTTCAGTCCCCCCCAGGTGATAACAGAGCTTGTAAATGTAGGGCCAGAACAAAGCGCTGGATGGCACACTTATCTTGTCTGAATTATTTACAACAGCAGTAATAACTCATTGCCATTGTCTTCATCCTCAGCGCTGAGGCCCTGGGGGAACACTGAGTAATGCAGAGTCTAACCCATCCTCTTCCTTTTTGCCTTTGTGTTTTTCTGCTCCAACAGGTTGGCTGGTGATGGAGTTGGCAGCGTCAATATCTGTGAGTTGATTTTATAATTTGTAATAGTTACACATAGCCATATGCCTATAGAAAGTGCAGGGGGGACCAGCTGGGTCTGCATGCAGGAGCCTGGTAGTGCCCTGCCTTAATTTCTGCAACCAAGTTAACCCCTTCTTAAACGGGAGCCCACCAGGACAGAATTTGATAGTGGCAGATTTCAGCTTTAACTCATCTGCATAGCTGGTGAACGTGCCCACGGCCTCCCTGGTGCACCAAGAGATGCATGTATATGCATCATCACAGATGAATGTGTATATGGTCTGGGGTTCCCTGTGCTACGGGAGGTTTTGAGCCAGCCTTTGCATGCCTCTAGTTTAGCGCAGAGCTAAATGCTATGGCCAGACTGCAGCAAGGAAGCTGTTATCCTGAGCCTCATGTTTTGCAGAAAGTCATAGAAAATTTTCATCTGCTTGCTGAAATTTAAAGATGCCCTTTGCATGAGGGTGCCAAAGTGGGTTTGGGGTTCCCTCATACTGACGTTTGGTTTGCTTCTCTCTGTGCCTCAGCTGTGGTCAGCTCCAGCGGTGGAGGTGGCTACAGCAGCTCCAGTGGATTTCTGGGAGGAGGAGTCAGAGGAGGCCTTAACCTGGGAGCAGGCATGGGCAGTGGGGCGCTCGGCTTCTCCTCTGGGGGTGCTACCAAATCCTACACTGTCACCACAACCTCGTCCACCAGAAGCTTCAGGAAGTAACCACAGGAACGGAAATCGGCGGTTTCCCACTACACGGGAGGAGGGAAAACATAGAAAAGTTGTGTTGCCTTTTATAGGACAAATTGGCTGCAAAATTTCTGCAGTGATGAATGAATTGGAATAAGATATACCAGAGTACCTGACCCTGCCACATCACGCCTAAGGCTTGAACCTGCACTGTTGAACTCAGTGGGAACCATTCCACTGAGAGCAGGTTCAAGCCTGTAGGGTGAAATTTATCCAGGGAAGCAGGCAGGGTAATGCTTTTTGTTACTTGTGTGCATGGTACCCCCTGCTCAGGGCTGGATTTCACCCTTTGAAGGGCAAAGCAACCATTTGAGCAGCAAGCTTTTCCACATTTCTGCTGTGGTTTTACAAAAGAGACCAGAAGATTATCTCCCTCTGAATATGATTTGGAAGACTTTATTCCCTTGGGCTCCTCAGAAAATGCCAACCCTCGTTGAGATTTCAGCCTGGGATTGTTTTCTTAAAATATACCAGGAAGAAAACAGTTGAAACTGTTTTGGGTTTCTCCTTATATTTTGGTGTAATTGGCTCAGAAATGGAATTCAGCAATTCTTATCTGAATGAAGCTAATTTCTTACCAAAGGCAATGCAGACATTAACTTTCAGCCTTCATGTAACAAAATAGCTCATAAATGAGCTCCCCTACACATTTCACCTCCCTAAAAGAAACCCAGAGCTTAAGGGGTATGAAATTGCTTGAAACTTATAATTAGCACACTAAAATGGGGGGGATAATATTCCCCATTCTTGGGTGCCTCTGTTTACTACCCGATATTTCAAAGCAAAACTAGTGATATGTGGTGTCTCTACTACAGCTAGGGAAAAAATGTTTTGTTGATGTATCATTACAATGACTATTTGTTCCTGCCAAAATGTGTCTTCAACATAAACGTGCCAGATAAATAGGTTGTTACTGCAGTAGGAAGAATTTTTAAATAAATAAGTAAAAGAAACGGTTGTATTGCATGCTCTGCCATGTCCTAGCAGCGTATCTTTGGTTGACATTTTATGCCTTTGTGGTCTGGGAGTTTGTCATGAGGTCGTTAATAAAGTTACCCTATTGCATGCTTCTTCAGTCCCAGCTGAGTTCCTCCTGTGTGCTGCCCTGGATGCTCAGGAGCTTGGATAAACCTCCAATGTTCTCACCTTCCTCCTGTCTCCAGAGCCTGCTCCTAGCCATGTCCCTTGGAGCAGTGCCACACTGTGGTCAGGATCAGCATTTAGGGTTTGTTGCCTGCTAGCTTTCACTCCTGGGTAAATTTCATTTGTCTGTGTTGCACCGAGTCCGGGCGTTAGGACGATGGGACTGGTTTTGTTCAAGCACTTGGGCCCTGCTCTGAGCTGAGCCTAGCTGGGACCGTGCCCTTCCTGAGTACCATTTGCTCAGCGGAGAGGAGCTAAACATTGGAAGAGATGCTTCACTTGCAGGCAGCCAAAGCTCGGAGAAGTGAATCTGGATGTGATTGCTGCCTGAGGTCAACTCCTTCCTGCTCTGCTCCTTTTGGGCAGCATGGGTGAGAAGCGGTCACCCCAGGGTGACTTGTGCTTACCCCCACCCCTCTCGCAGGGCCACGGTGCAGATGTGGGGCGAGCCCTTGTTGTAGCTGCTGTTGCTGAAGGTATCACCCCAGTGGGAAGAGGACCAGGCAGAGATTTTGTAGTCACTGGGAAAAACTGTTTCCTCCAGTGTGAGGATGGCTCTGAGACTGCTAAGGCCTGTAGGATGCTTTGCCTGGGACAGACCTGGGCACTACCCCTGCCCCAGTGCCCAGCACAGCTCTGCACCTTGTGCGGTGCTCAGCCTGCGTCTGGTTTTACTACACACGTGGCACTAAGAGCAGGGAGGGAGGAATCCAGTGTGCCCAGCAGAGCCGTGCTATCAGCAACCTGGCACACCCAGCTCACGGCTTTTATGTTGCAGCCAAAAAAGCAAAAGAAAATAAAATCCCCTGAAGTTAATTGAAACAAAGAGCTCAAAGAAAGACGTTGCCCTGATGTTTTTGGCAGGAGATGACACCGTGTGCTGCCTTTTGCAAGGCTCTGTGATACTTAGTGGGGAATCGAGGGTCTCTCTCAGCGTTACAGGAGATTAGCAGGGCTCCATCTCTGTTGCAGAACGACACCTGCTGCACAGTAGTGCTGGGGAAAAGGGCATCTGCATGCTCAAGAAAATGCTGTGAAGTGTGAGTCTGTGGAGATGGATGCACGTTGTGCTTTTTGCTCATTCTGTGGGTCTGGCCTTGGCTCAGTCTGGAGTCGCAAGAGGAGCTGGTCCAAGTTTAATCTCTTATTCAGAGGGGATGCTGGCATGCCGCGAGTTAGTGCAAAACCTGGTGTCTCCTGAGTCTCTTGTTGGATTCAGAAGAAATAATTCTGCTTGAGAAGCAGCTTTGCAACAAGTGAGGTTTTCTGCACTTCCAGAAGGAGACAGAGGTCACCCACGAACTGCTGGCACCCCCCCCATGGCAGAGCCCTCTGCCAAGGAGCCAGTAGCAGCGCTGCCGCTGCCAGGCTGAGCAACACATGACCCACAAAGAAGGATTTTTTTGGCCTCGCTGTTTTGCAGCAGTGATTAAGAAGGATAATGAGCACCTGAAATGTGCATAAAATCATGCACAAAGGGTGTTCCTGTTGGTGTGGGGCTGCGAGGTTGGGAACGTGCCTGGTCCGGATGTTGGAGTGGCCCCAGCAAGCTGCTGTGGTTCACAGAGGTGCTGTGAATCGGGGCTCGGGGAACTCAGGAAAAGCTAAAGTTTGTTTAACTTTGCAAATAGATGAGTCAAAGCAAAGATGGGGCCCAACAGAGCGCAAAAGACAACTGCAGAGGGCAAAAGTCCTCCTCAAATGAGCGAGTCCTCCTACCATCGAGGTGCCATTTCAGGGCATTCTGCTTGTGCCCTGGGGTAGGGTGCAGCCAAGACATCCCTCCTCGCCTGCTTTCCCTGCTGCTGTGATTAGGGCAGGTAATGCGACACGATCAAGGATCCCATCTGCCTTTTTATACTCGGCTGTGTGATTTCCACAGTACAGCTCCGTAGCTGAAACACCTCAAAGCCCTTTGCAGTGATTGTCCTGTCTGTTAAACATCTGGGAGTTAGACTCGATAATCCTTACGGGTCCCTTCCAACTCAGCATATTCTATGATTCTGTGATTAAAAGCTCTGCCCTGCTGCAAGGACGTTAACGGCTGGGGAGGTTGCTCCGTGCATGTGCTTTACTCACTGATCTGAAAGATGCCCAGCTGATTTCATGTGGGCAGTCAGTCGTAGTTTCTCTTTCCAGTCGTACAACAGCATCTGGCAGCTTTCTGAGCTCACAAAAGCAGTGAAATGGCTTTTTTCCTTCTTACAGTGTTGCTGGTTTCTGTGCAGTTATAAAGCCCAGCTATCTCTGCTAAGGCTGAGAGTGCTTCAGCCTCTGTCTCTTGCTCTCTGCAGGGCAAAATGCATAATATTTAAATATATTTACAATATTTAAGCATACTTTACACTTTTTTTTATCTAATACTTTATGCAAATGCTCCTTTGAGTGCTTCTGCCACCTCTGCTTGCTCTCAGCCTCTGCATTTCTCCTCTCCTAGTGAGCTGCCCTGATGTTCCCTCTCCAGTTCAGAGGCCCAGCTGAACGCCGTGTTTCCCCATCCGGGGGTTTCCTTCGGGGCTGTGTTGCAGGACACAGCCTCCCACCGTCCGCCTACCCCGTGCAGTGCTGCTGCACCACCGGGATGTGATTGTGGATGTGTCGCTGCAATAACGGGACTGAGATCGTCAGTGATGCGGTCTGTCCACAGATGTCGGGGGTTTTACAGAGGAGGTAAGTTCTGTTATTGTCTTTACGGAAACTGAAGCAGGGGAAGGGTGAGGATTTGGATACAATAGGGCTTGGGAAGAAGGCTGCAGGTGGTGGGGAGCTTTCTCAAGTTCCCCAGCATTTAAGTTGCATTTGCTTCCCATTTTCCATCAGCTTTTCAGCAACTACAAAAGCTAAAACCCTGTTCTGAGGTTGATTGAAATTTTTACCTCGTGTTTAAAGGGAATTAAATGGCACAAAATCATTATGGGCTGGGCTGAGTCTGTAGCTCCACCAGGCACGGAGGGGTGAGGTGGGGGCTCTCATCCTGGGGAGACTTTGGTGCGCCTGGGAAGCCTCGTTGGATTGACTGGGAGCCTAAATGGCTTAATGAGGTTATAAAGGTCAACCCCCCACACAGCAGTGAGGCTAAGAGGCTTTCCAGGCTCTCCCTGGAGGTGGTGGGGGCTCTGTGCTCTAGCACTGGAGCACCTGCAGCCTGGGGAGATGTGTGTAGTGTGGCCTGGGAGCTGTTTCTGCTCAGCTTGGGGGTTGCTGCAATGATGCTGTGTGCTGATGGAGAGCTGAGCAGGGCCTGGACTGCTCCCAGGAGGAGAGGGAGGACAAGGAGGTGTAAAACCACCCAGCAGCTGCTGGTATCTGGCTTTGAAGTGTTCCTGGGCACCTCGGGGCAATCAGTGATGGGTTTAAGGGGATTTAGGAACTGATAGTAGTAATGAAAAGTTTTCAATTAGCTTTATACAAACTGCTAGAGCGTCTTTGCTTAGTCAGTGCCCTCTAAACGGTGGTGTTTTTGTTTTATTTTCACCTGGGGAGTTCCTGGGAGGAAAATTGTTTGGTGCTCCACCCTGCCTTAATGAAGACATCTAACCCAGGAAGCGCCCGTGTCTTGTGCCTTGCTGGCAGCCAGCTGGATCGTAAACACTCAGCGTTGGGTGGAATGGCTCTCGCTCCTTGCATGTGGGCACAGGGAAGAAGAGATCTCTGCCTTTCTCTCAGTGGTGCTTTGGAGAGAGGTTTCTAAGCCTCCTCCCTGCGTAGCTGCAGCTGTGCATGGAGAATTGGCGCATTGAGGGTTACGGGAGAGCAGCGATGTGCAGTCCCTGGGTTTGGAAGGAAGGGCTGGGAGGGTTTTACCAGAGGATGGAGGGGGGCTGGGAGGGTTTTACCAGAGGATGGAGGGGTTGACCTCTGCCTGCTTGAGACCCTTCTAAGTTTTGACATTTCATAGAGTTATAGAATGGCTCGTGTTGGAAGGGACCTCAAGGATCATCTGGTTCCAATCCCCCTGCCCTAGGTAGGGATGCCACCCACTAAATTAGGTTGCCCAGGGCCTCATCCAACCTGGCCTTGAACACCTCCAGGGATGGGGCATCCACAGCCTCTCTGGGCAACCTGTTCCAGTGCCTCACCTCCCTCTGAGTGAAGAATTTCCTCCTAACCTCTAATCTAAATGTCCCCTCTTTTAGTTTAAAACCATTCCCCCTTGTCCTGTAATGATCATTTTGATCAGATTGATCAAATTGATCAGAGATTGATCAGAGTTGCTCCCAATCCTTTTCATAAGCCTCCTTTAAGTACTGAAAAGCTGCAAGGAGGTCACCCCGGAGCCTCCTCTTCTGGAGGCTGAACAGCCCCAGCTCTCTCAGCCTTACTTCATAGGAGAGGTGCTCCAGCCCTCTGATCATCTTCACGGCCCTCCTCTGGACCCATGCTAACAGATCAACATCCTTCATTTGAGAACTTGGAGTAGAGACAAAATTAACCCTTCTTCTCCCCAAAAAGAAGCAGTCACGTGCTGGTTGTTGCTATGTCAATTTATTGGAGATGCGAGACTAAAACTAGGATAAAAGCCATTAACGAGCATTGCTGACTAAATGCATGGTATTAGAAATAATTCACTGCATCCTCTTTCTTTCCCAAATTTCAAGCGGGGTAAATATACTTACACAGGCAGTCTCCTTTGCTACGTATTGAAAGATTGGAAAGGTGATTGAAACCAGTCTGATGTGTTTGAGATTGGGTCTGAATCCCATGAACAAGATCACAGAGGAGGACCAGACCTTGTGATGGATCAGCCCCTTTCATACCTGATAGCAAACTCTGGTGCCCAGGCCCTTCAGTTAAGATGGTATTTACGGCATCAGATGAGCCATACCATTTAGAAAAACAGAAGGAAAAGGAAAGTTGAGGATTAGTTTCAAAATATGTAATGCGAGGATGAAGCAAACTGCCTCCAAATAGCAGCAGCCACTGAAATCTATCCTCTGGGGCAAATGTTGAATGGGATTGGTACAATGTGTAGGGAATATGCAAGCCAGGCAGTTTTGGGTGAGTTCTGCTGATGCCAGGGGTGTATCTGTAAGCTAAAAGGCCAGCTGATATAACTGGGTTGATCTAGGGTGGGAGCTGCTAAAACAAGTGAATAAAGCTGAGTAAAGCCCTAATGAAAATGCTCATAGGTAGAAGCTGTCCTGTCTCACACTTCATTTTGATCCTGGAATCTGTGGGAAGACCAGGGAACTACCCCAAAGGCATCGTGTTTGAACTGCATAATGGGAATGATTCCTGAGCACAGAAAAGCCCTCTTTGCCTTTTGTATCGTGCATAGAAAATGGGTGTGCGGAGTGGGGGAGCTGGGTGCACGTGCTCCGGCGCTGGCCGGCTCTTGCCGTGCATGTCGCTTTGTTTCCAGCCTTGCCATTCGTCTGCAGCTCTTTACATGTTGCTCCTGGCTGACTTGGTCATGGACATGAGCTTCACGTGGGAGCTCCTTGTGCTCCCACTCCGTACAGCTTCACCGCAGCCCACTGCTGCACCACAGACCCCTGCGCTGCGGCTCACACTGCCGTTCCTGCACGAGCTTCTCTTGGCAGACACTTGGGTGCCGGCAAAACTGGGTTCTGGGCTGTAGGCGAGACCTCCCTGGGAATGGCAGACAGCTGCAAAAGGCAAAGCAAAACTAAATTTCAGCCTAGGGGATTCCTGGAGGAAAGGCAGAAGTTGAATGCTCCAACTTACAGATGTTGACGGGGAGGCCTTCTTCTGCACGAAGCCTGTAGAGAGTGGGAAAAGGTTATCCATTATTGACCTGTCTTCAGATGCAAAGCCCTGTTAGCCTCACCTGTGAGCCTGACCCTCCTTATCCTCTCCTGCGGTGCGGAGGCAGCAGGACTCTCTCTGCACCAGTGGAGGTGCGGTAGGACTGATGGGAAGAGCTGCACTGGGGCTGCGAGGCTGACTTGCAGCACGGCAGCTCTGAAATAGCAAAATAGCTCTGACCATTGCTTTTTTTTTTTCCCGCCCCTTTTGACACATGGGTCTAAAGTAGCTTGTCCAGCCCTGCTGGTGTCTGTCACTCACCTGCTCTCCTCTCCCTCCAGCAGCTTCCTGTAGGTCGTGATCTCGATGTCCAGGGCCAGCTTGACGTTCATCAGCTCCTGGTACTCGCGCAGGTGCCGGGCCAGGTCTGCCTTGGTTTGCTGCAGAGCTATCTCCAGCTCAGAGAGTTTGCACTTTGCATCCTTGATGGATGTTTCTCCACACTGCTTAGCATTGGCCACGGCAGTTTCCAGTTTGCAGCGCTGCAAGGAGCGAGACACGGTCAGTCTTCAACGTCTCTTGGTATTTTCAAACATAATGAATTATCTAGAGGTGTATTTAAAGTCTGGTTGTGCATTCAGCCCAGCAGTAAGATGGACACGCAGTCCTCCCCGGCAGAGGTTTGAGGGAGCTGGATGTGCAGTTTCAATGCTTCCTTGTGCTGCTCGCAGGGGATGGGATGCTGTAACTGTAGCTGCCTTCAGGCAGTGCCTGAGTTGGGCTTTAATGCAGCCCCAGCCAGAACAGCGAAGTCCTGGCTACTGAGCATCCTTTGCAGGGTGTTACAGCACCATTTAATTTTGTGCCAGGAGCCCACTTGGAACAGCAATTCGTCATCACTAAGCCCTGCCCTGGTGAAACAAACACCTGGGTGTGCTCACCTGGTCCTTGGCACTCCTGACTTCTCCGTTCATTTTCTGGATTATCCGTGTCAGCTCAGTTATTTCTTTTTTCGTCTCTCGCAGGCTATCAGCGTTTCTGCCTGCAGTGACTCGGAGCTCCTCAAACTAAAAAAGTCCCAAAGACATTGTTGTGTGTCTCAGAAAACACATACTTTGAGTTAAATAAGACCATATTAGGAGCCTGGGGGTGTTTCTCTGGTTTTTAAGAGAGAAATCGCATCCGAACCCTCCCTCTGGCAGTTTTTCTCACCTTGCTTTTGTACCAGGCTTCTGCTTCTGCCCGGCTCCTGCAGGCAGTGTCCTCGTACTGAGCCTTGACATCAGCAATGATGCTGTCCAGGTTGAGATCTCGGCTGTTGTCCATCTGTACAACCACCTGAGTATCTGAGATCTGAGTCTGCAGCTGGTGGGTTTCCTGGTGGTGACAGTGAGATGCTGGTTCTGCTGTGCTCCCAGTGCAGCCCCTCACTGGTGTGTCATGCACATCATGCAACTTGCTCCCCCTTTGTGGTGACCAAGCAGAGATGAATTTCTGGGTCTCCCCGTTCACTGCGAGGAATGACCTCTGCCCTGCATTACCCTTTCTTCCCCTTTCTGATGGGACAAACAGGTTCAAGATCGGACTGTGAAATGCAAGCAGTGGCTTCTTGGCAAACAACGGCAGCAGTAGGGAGGCTTCTTACCTCTTCGTAGAGCATTCTCAGAAAGTCAACCTCTTCTTTCAGGCTTTCCACCTTGGCCTCCAGCTCTGCTTTGTTTAAGAAAAAACAGTCCGCGTCCTGAAGTTGTGTTGGGGAGAGAAGAAGGAAGTTCGTTAGTGAGAGCAGACTCGGGGCTACCCTTGGGGTAAGGGACCATGGTGCCGGTACCATGACGGTGCGCCAGCTCCCAATTACACAGTTGCTGCTGATTTGAGTTCAAGCAAACCTGAGCACCAGCTCCTGTTTGTACTTGTTTTGTGTGCTGTTTTTGGGAAATAAATCTCTGCGTGCATCCCAAAGACTCAAACCTGGGGAGGAAGGTTCAAATGGCCCCTTGCTCACCTTCTTCAGGGCAATAAACTCTTTCTCAGCGCAGATCCGCTGGCTGCATTCATCTTCATACCTGCGTGGGAAAATGGGAGATTGAGTTCAGTGCAATTACATCCTTGTTTGGGATTCTGCAGGCCTTATTTCAAGAAATGAAACTCCTCCTATTTTTTTAAACTTTTCCCTAGATGATTTGGGATGCTTTGTTCTTGTTTCTTAGCCCATGGGAAAGCAAACGTTTTCAGAGAGGTTTCGGTGTTTTTACAGATTTGCAGCAGAACTGTTTTGGTTCAACTTCTGCACCAGAAAACAGTTGCTTAACTATTCTACATGTTAATTCCTTGAATTAGGAAAGAGACAGAGAACCTGGAAGAGACACATCCTGTTTTCTCCATCTCCATAAACTGGGACTTTGTTTTATATACTAGGATGCTGTCAGATCTCTCCGCCTACCTACAGGTTCTCTGGGAACTATGTACTATCATGAAAAGTTCATGATCTCTGCCTGCTTATGAACCTAGAATAACATTTTGAGCCTTACACTCATATTTCTGTTTTTCACTTACATTTTCTTGTTGGTTTCCAAAGCCTCTTGCGCTGCTTTCAGGTCTGTTTCTAACAGGACTCTGTTGCGCCCCAGTGCTTCCAACTGCTTCCTTGAGTTACCAATATAAGCCTCAAGCATGGGCATGATGATATTCCTGCATTGTTTTTGACCCTGCAGAAAGCTCCACTTGGTCTCCAGCACCTCATTCTGTTGCTCCAGTAGTCGAACCTGAATCCCAGAAAGCAAAACAGGAAACGAGATGAGGGTTAAGTGCTTGTGAGAGCCAGTGTCCACGCAACAGCCGTGAAATGCATGGTCCTGCTCCTGGTACACTTGAATGCAGTGTATCCTACTCCAGTGTTCTTTTGTGCATGTGCTTTTTCTGGGTAACTGATGTGGAGATGCACAAAAACCTAAATGCTTCCAGAAAGGGAAAATTTGCAACGAATTAGGAAAATGTGGAGGCACATGGGAAGGAATTGGAAGGCTGATGAAGCCATTCTCAGCTTGTTCCCTCCCTGCAGTCAGGCCTAGAGATCAGATCAATAGTGCCAGTACATCAAAGCTTCCCTGATGGCAGTAAGACTATATGGCTTGTTGAACACCTTGGTGTTCAACTTTGAAAGTTGCCCTCAATATCTATAAAGAGTTGTGTTACAAAGATTTCTTGCCCATTACATGCTAGACACCGCCCTTGGACCATTGTGCCTGCAAACTGGAGCTGGGGAGGGTTTCTCTGCTCACCTTGTCAATGAAAGAAGCAAATTTGTTGTTGAGGGTCTTGATCTGCTCCTTCTCTTGATACTTCACTGTTTGCATGTTGGGATCAAATTCCAATTTGAGTGGCTGCAGCAGTTGCTCATTAATGGTGATGGGTGTGATGGAGCGCGGCCTGGAGACTCCACTGACCTTGTAGCCAAAGCCGGCACCTCGGTAGCCAAATCCCACGCTGGCTGCACCAAAGCCATATCCACATCTCGGAGGAGGACATCTTCCAACAGCTATCCTGGGCCTGGAGGATGCCGCGCCATTGAGACTCCTGGTGCTGAAGTAACCTAGCCCGCGGGGGTCCGCACCACCACCCCAGTGCCATGAGGCACTGCTGAAGCCGCGTCGATGCCGGGGCAGAGCGGTGGAGGACGAGCTGAAATTCCGAGCGGCGCGGCTGGAGTTGATGCCGTAGGAGCGGCAGGACATGGTCACTGGTGGGAGAGGGATGGGTGCAGGCAATGTGCTGGCAGCAGATTCCCAGGTGCAGTTCCCTCTGACCGCAGCGGAGCACCTTCTTCCTTTTATTTGGGCGGAAAATGGGGCGAGGCTACATGAAACTTCCACAAAATGTTTACGATGCAATGAGTTTGAGCTACTTAGCATACGTTGTGCTTACCAGCAGAGAAAGCAGCATATTTGCCCCATCGAGGTCTGAAGAGTGGTGTTAAGTCAGAGGGGCCATATTTAGGTCTTGTGTAAGAGCGGTAAAAAGCAGGCAAGTTCTGCTGGATGTTTCCTGGAGGTGTAAAAATTCCGCCTTCGCCTTTTTATAGGTTTAAAATGTACCTTTCAAAATGTAAAGTGTTTCCCTGTCAAAGGAGATATTTACATTTTGCTGGTACCTCAGCTTGCAAGTAAGAGCTTTGAAGGAGAATGTGATTCAACCAGATGTTTGCTAAATAATATCAGTAATAAATTTGAATTCATTGAGAATTAATGAACAAAATCTTGCAGGCAGGTTAGTGGTAAACAACTATGTTTTGTTGGGTTTGCCTGTAAAAAGGTAACACGATGCCAGACAAAGATCTTTGGGACAAACTGTATTTCTCAGAAGAGGTGACTTTTCTGCGGGTTGTTGCAAATCATCCAACCTGGTGATTTATTGGGGGGGGATTGCTGATCAGTTGAAACTGAGACCTGTGTTTGGAACGTGGTAACTTTAGCAGATGCTCTTGTTGGCCAAATCCTCAGCAACCCAACCTCTCCTCCCCTCGTTGCTCAGCTTTGAGGTTGGATTCCCACCTGCTTTGGGGCAGGGCCAGGCTTGGTCCTTTGCCTCCTACGTTGGGTGAGCGCCCTCATTGTGGCGTCAGGGCTCAGATTCTTCCTGGTTTTGCTGCTCACACGCATGTGCATCGTGTCCAAGGCCTTGGAAGGACAGGGATAGCGTCAGGGCCGGCGTCACCGTGTGGGAGGGCGGCGTGTTTGGTAGGGGCAGGGTGGAAGTTTCAAACGAATGGTTTAGTTTTGTTTACTGCATTTTTCCCCTTCCCTATTCAGTGGTTGGTTGCAATTGCAAGCCAAAATTACTATCCTTGCTGGACAGCTCGACTCCAGAGCCCAGAGAGGTCTTTACAAGGATGGTGCATGAGGAGATCTAGAGGGAATCTTACGATTCTAGGCTGTCCTCAATCCTCCTGTGCCAGACCTCGTTGCTCCAGTTTAGATTGCCAGTTTAGACTGTGGATGTATTTAATGGCTCCATGGTGGCATCTCTTCTCTCTCCATTGTCTGAATACCACTTTTTCCCACATCCCAGGAAACACTTTCTCATTTTAGTGAGACAAGTAGCACTGAATGCAACTTAGAGCACTTTTGGTCAGAAATCTGAGGACAGGGGTTGTGGGAGGGCTGGCCTCACAGGCTGCCCATCCCAAAAGGAGAGAGGGGCACTGGATAAAGTTACAGATTCTCCAGTACAAAAGGAAAAAGCAATTGAAATGTTGTTGAATTTACTCAAAACCAAGAACAAAATAACAACAACAACAACAAAAAAATGAGATGTTTTGAGCTAGCTCAATTAAACCAAGTAGTGCAAATTGGCTTGAGCAGGTTTAGAATTAGATGTTTGGGTGATTCCCTGGGGAAACAAATCTACAGGTTTTTGTCTTCTCTTTCTTCCTGTTTTTTATGGGATTAGGGATATGATGTTATCATCCTTATTCACACAAGGTCTTGGGGGCAAAGGTAAGTGCCTGAGTGCTTTGGGAGCTTTTGACTTTGCAAGGCATTTGGGCCCATAAAGGCTGCAAAGTACTTTGGGAAGTGTCACCTCCAGGTACATTGGGTTTCAGGGGGGTTTGCTGCAATTACGGAGATGGTGGCAGCTCATCAAGCAGACTGTGAAAGGTGGTGGTGGACTGGTGGACTTAGGTGCATTACTGTTTCTTCCTTGTAAGCCTCTTGCAGGGCTATGCCAGCACCCACCTGCTCTCCTCGCCCTCCAGCAGCTTCCCGTAGGTCGCGATCTCGATGTCCAGGGCCAACTTGACGTTCATCAGCTCCTGGTACTCGCACAGCTGCCAGGCCATGCCCTGCTTCGCCTTATGCAGCATTGCCTTCAGCTTGGATAGTTTGCATTCTGTATCCTTGAAGGCCACTTTCCCCTGCTCCTCAGCTTCGGCAATGGCTCCTTCCAGTTTGCATCTCTGCAGGTAGGAGATTTTCATTAGTGCAATTTACTTGCATGTGCATTGAATAGTTCAGAGATGTTGAATCTGCCTGTGCATTCATCCACCCGCACTTCGTCATATTTTCAGACTCTATAGATAAACCTCCAACTCTAGGACAATTCTCTCTGGCTTGTGTGTTGTCTTCTTGCTGCAGGTCCATACAGATGGTAGTTCAATTATTAGTAGCAGTAATAGACTGTTTTGTTCTGTACTCTGTATTATCAGCAAGTCTGAGAGTCAAGCAGCTGACATGTATTTCATCAAAACTGGGTTAATTACTCCCTTTCTCTAGCGGAGGAGTTTTGGAAATCCACAGCCTGGGAATTGTGATTGGCACATTATTGTCCCTGAGTCATCCTTACCTGGGCTTTGGTGTTTTCACATTCTCCAGTTAGTCTCTGAATCACCCAATTCGGCTCCATAATTTCATTTTTTGAGTTACGCAAGCTGTTGTCATGTTTGCTGGTGGCTTCTCTCAGTTCCTCATACTGAGGAGAGAGAAAATGCAATGAAAATAAATACCAGAGTAGGGAGATGAGTCAGAGATGAAACTGCTATGTGATTCTGGGACCGCAGTCCCGGATCTTGAGCTTTAAGGCCAAAACTTTTGTCACTGGTGGACACGAATGACTCATTTACCCAGTAGCAGCTCTGTGTGTGAAGGTGTTAGCAGACGATGTATCACACATTAGGAAAACATAGCAGGTGGCTAAGAAAACAAACAGACCTTCAAAAATCCCGTTCAACCCAAATTAGGAAATCTGAAGAAGCATGGCTCTTAGCAGAAGTGGGGCATAAATACTTCTGTGAGCATCCATCACAACTTGCCTTGCTGTATGACCAGGACTCTGTGTCAGCCCAGCTCCTTTTGGCAATGTCCATGTATTGATCTTTGGCATCATCATTGATGTTACCGATGTCCAGGCCTCGGCTGTTGTCCATTTGCACAATAACAGAGGTATCTGGGATGGCACAACCTGAGCAGTGTCCTAGGGGCAACAGGAAGATTACCAATTGTCTGCACCACAAGTGCTTTCCCAGTATATTTCCATGGCATGGATACAAGGAGATGTCTACTCTGTGTACCCTGACTTGAGGCTCACTGCAGAAACCCAAAGGATTTTCTGCATTAAGCTCTCTGTTTTCTGCCTCTGCCGTCAAGTTGAAACAGATTCCTTAGGATTTTGCCCAATGCAACAGTAATGCCTTTGAAATCCGGAGTGTTAGTTTGAAACGTGAAACACCAAAAATCTCCCTGAACTTAAGTGATGGGTTGTGGGAGCCGAACTCCATGATCCTCCTCAAGAGACATGAGGTGGAGGAAAAGGAAAAAGTAAAGCCATTACCGCTTGGAAGAGGGACTCCACCTTGGCTTCCAGCTCAGCTTTGTTCATGTAGGCACAATCCATGTCCTGAAGCGCGTCAGAGAAGGTTTTATGAATTGAAAGAGGATTCTCTTTAATGCCAGCACGCGATGGCATTACAAACTCCTAGTGCTGTTCTTTTCAAGGACATAAGTTTTACCATGTTATTAAATTGATTGCTTCTCTCATCATCGTAGGCACAAGATAAAAATTGCTAGACAGAGAAGAAAAGGAAAGGTCTTGACCAGCTGGGGTATACAAACATCCCAGAAGACCACGCTGAACTGGAACTGACTCACTTAAGGTGGGATTCAACTCTTCTAATTAAATCTTCACAAAAGTTGGCCTTTAGGTCCCTCTAGAGTCTCTGGAGAGGGAGAGGCAGTCTCTCACCTGCTGTCTTTCTAGCAATATTGGCTGCTGTTCATACCAAAAGCCTGGAAGAAGAGATTGAGTTGGTCTGAAATGCTTTTACCTTTTTGAGCATAACAAACTCATTCCCTGCACACGTTTGCCTATTAGTTTCCTCTTCATACTTTCGAGGGGAAGAAAACCAATAGTTTTGCTCCTGGTTATTCAGCCTAAGCAAGAATATGGATCTAATCCTCCTCCACCACCTCCAAATGCTCAACCTCCCCATGGAAACCAACTGTTGACACAAGTCATAGGTTTGCAGACTAGTGACTTGAGCTGCTTTTAAACGCACCCCTATTGTTCAGTTATAGGCTGTGTTTCTAATTTGAAAGGGAGGAATCCTTGATCCCATAAAAACTGCATTTGCAAACCTCTTTTTTAATAGTAAGCATGAAAGAGAGAAGCTTAACCAATCATTTGATGCGTGCAGGGCACTAGGAGTACAAAAAGGAGCACTGCTTTGTTTTACATCAGGGGAAAGAAGAATTTGAGTTGAACTCTTGGGAATGTCGTAGGTATCTAAAGACGGGCCAACTCAGTTTGCTATTACATCAACCTTTAGCCAGAGTTGCACCTTTTTTGAACCTAATTCTATAATTTACGCTTCTATTTCTATCCTTTGACCTCTGTGATTTTGTTAGCCTCAAGAACAATCTTTTAATTCCCTTGGAACAGGAGATGGACCTGTGCTAGGGTTCTGCTGGCCTGTGACTACAGGGAGAAAGTAGCTGCAGCAAAGATGGGTGTGAGAGCAGGAGAGAGCCATGGATGAAAAATTTTCCAGCTCAGACCTTTGTACCAGCCAGAGAAACCAAAGACAAAGGCTGAATACATTGAGATGGTGGTGGAGTGAGTGCACTGATCCCGCCAAGAGAAGTGTCCTATGTACGGATTAGCTTACAGCAGAACTGGGTTTGGCTACTGCTTTCTTGTGAATTTGCTTGGCAAACCCCCGTGAATATAATTTTGGAATATACATATATTAGCAAAGGAGGTGGGTGCAGTGCAGAGTGATGAGGACAAAAGAAAAGCATGCAAGTCTCTTCTATAAAATGAAATAGGGTATTTTCAGTCCCATCTTCCCCAAAATATTGAAGGGCTGTGTGCCATGGGTGGAAACCTTCTTAATTCTTTTGCCTCCAGTAGGATAACAGTGAGGGCTTAGCCCTGAATTTCTCAGCCTTTTCTAAAGGTGCGTTTGCTTTTATCTGATTTTCTTGGCATTCATCATGGCCTGAGAACGTGTTCTGCTCCATGGAGAGGATCAGAGAGAAGTTCATGCATGCAAGCCTGAAAGCTGGCCTGCCTTATTTAGCCGGGCAACATTTTAGGGTAAAGCTGTGTGGGAGTTGTATGTGCTAAGCACTCTTTGGGTGTCAGCCTAAAAGGGGTTGAGAGAGCTCAGCATCTCTCATGATTGGGCCCTGGATGCTGGAGAACAGCTGCTGTATGTGATCGTTGGCATCTACCATGAAATGGAAGAAGTGATGTTGGCTTCTTTTCTTGCTTTCTCTCTCAGGTTTTTAATTACAGACCTGAGCTCAGAACCACCAGCTTGTCTGAGCCAGCCCGGCTTCGATCTGCTGACCCAACAGAAACCTCAGCTCCAGAGCATCGCACTGTCCTGGGATCGCATCCTCATTTAGCCCATGGCCTGGCAACTCTTTTGGCCATTCCATGGAGGGGTTGGAGCTAAATCCCTCCTGTTTTCCATGCAGGGCACTAGGAATGAGCAGCAGGAGCTCTGCATTGCCTGCGTTCTGCAGGTCAGTGTAGCTGGGCAAAGGCACAGCTCTGGCTGTGGGAGCACGCAGCGATGCTAACACACAGCACAAGCTGCAGGTGTGGAACCAGCCTTTCCAGAAGTTTAGCTCGTGTGCGTGGGATCCATCTTTCCCAACTTTAAAACAGCTCTTTGGAGCGTTCCTGCAATGGCATCATCAGCCAACTGCCTAGAGCCCTTTCGGTCCTATGGAAGGAGGTGGTGGGGGACGATTCATCTGACCCCAAAGTGTCTGTTTCTGTCCTTTGATTGGATCTGATGTAGGTATTTACAGCCAGGCGAAACCAGCCCCACCTTCTGGTCTTGCTCTGTTTGGCTGTGCAGCTTGGAAAACCTCCCAAAGCACTTGGGTATTGCTGCGCTGTGACCCCTCTCCAATGCACTTAGCATCCCGTCCCTGTCCCCCCCGCCCCAGGACTGAACCAGGGAACAGGATAAGGGAAGGCACTGAGAGGCAGAGGGTGCCTATGGCGCGTCTTTAAACCTTATTTTAAAACTGTACTTTTAAGTGAATTTTACAAGGACAGATAAAACCCACACTGTTCACAGTAAGGCTGATTGCAGTTTATTGGAGAAATTTCATAAAACTCAAAACAGTTCAGCAGGAGCAGAAGCTGAGAGGAAACTGGCTGGTTACATTTTGGCATGTAATCCTCTAACCCTCTTCTTTGCCTCCCTCCCCCTTCCATAAAAAGTTGGGGGGGAAGCTAAGAACAAAGGCACTACAACAGATGTTTTCTTGCGTTTTTAACCCTTGTGCTGTTATTGTCTCTAGGCTGAGTTCCCTGACTGGTGGAGGGGTTGATTTGCTGCTGAGACAAGTGGGTTATGTGCAGCATATAGCAGCCTGTGGGTTTCGTGCTCTTCTGGCTCGAGTTACACGTACTGGGTGGGTGAGGAATTACTATGAAGAGCCCTTTCACCTCTGGAAAATGAAGGTTGCGTTGTTGGATGTGGGTAGAGCTGGAGAGCCCTGGAGCAGATAGAGAAGTGACAGCAGAGCAAGAAAGTTGGGAAATGGAGCAACTGCTTCTTGCTGAAAGATGCTTTGTTCTCAGTTCTGCAAGCCCCTGGGGAGAGCAAGCACAACAGCAGGGAGCAGGGTTGATCAGGAGGGAACATAAGAGACTGTGGTCTCGGCACACCTCCTGGTTTCTGTCGTGAGCAGGTGAAGAGACTGGTTCTGCTTTCATGTACACTGGTGTAAATCCAAGTCCTTCATCATCTCCGGATTTACACCAGGGCACCAGAGCCAAGGGGACCTGAGGGACGCTGCAAGCTGAGCTCTAACAATGGCACCCATTAATATGAAGGCTGATTACTCATTGCCAAGCAGTGCTGGGCTTCTGGTCAGCTGGGGGAGAGTTTCTGCAAAGGAATTAAGTGGACTTGGAGATGTCTCTCTGCCGATCCAGGAAGTAGTGCTGGGAGTATGGTTTCCCCTAGTGGGAATGCGATAAGCACGGCTCTTTGGATGCTGTTAATAGCTCTGTGCTGGCAGCAGGAGGTGGTGCTCAACCTCTTCTGCTCCAGGGGAGCTGGGTGCTGCTGTGACTTAGCTCCGATAGCTCTTCTTGGTGGTGGTTTTCGACACAAACCTCATGCTGGAGCTGCTTCCAGCACCAGAGCTGAATCCTGCAGCCAGGCAGCTCCCGCTGCTGGCACTGGCACTGCCGACCCCCAGGCCAAGCCTGCTGTTGAAGCCTGGCCCCAGTGTGGTCCCACCTCCGTAGCTGCTCCCGGATGAGACCACGGCTGTGATGGGAAACCACAGGGGAGAAGGTTAGTTTGTTTGGGATAGTACGAGGGAACTTCAACGTCTGCAGTTATGTATGGATGGTTTTCCTTGCACAGTCTACCACTGCCTGTATTTCACATATCTTATTCTTTAGCTTTTCTTTCTATCCTTTAGCAGAGATGGCCTTAGACTCTGGAGTGTCCTGGAGCAGTCTTAACGTATAAAACCTTTCAAGTTCAGAGCTGGCCAGAGAAAAGATGCATCAGGCTCCTTGGCCACCTCAGCCTTGCAAAGAGTTGCAAAACCCATATACTCCATTTTTGTGCTGGTAGCTAATAGCTGCATAACTTATTCTCATTGCGTTATCGCCAGGCCCAGGTACATCTAAGGCACAACTCGATGAATACTCAATCTATTCAATCTATTAAGAGCCAGATTACTTACAAATATTCACTGCACCAATGCCTTCTCCAGCCAGCCTAGAAGAGAGGACAGAGAAGAAAGGGCTCGTTATTTAGGACAGGTTCAAACAACAGTTTGGCATCAGTGCTGTTAAATAGCAGAGTGGTCTGGGACTCATTCTCATTGATGCAAAATGGCACAGACCTGCTCGTGGAGCTGAAGCAACATATACCCCTTTCAGAGATCAAACCCTGAGAGTAATATTCACTTCTTAGGAAACAGCGAGAGTTAAAGTTTAACCACCGCTTAAGGTATCAAACACAGACTAATGAATATCCAGTAGTAATTAAATCAGTTGAGATATCCTTGCAGTGCATTAAGCTGCAGCTGCTGCAGAAAGGAAGCAAAAATTACTCAGTGCAAAATACTGAGCTTCCAAGGATGGGATTTTCCCATCCCTCTTCTGTGGAACCAGCTGGTATAAATAAAGGTGTTTGACTTTGCTTATGTCTTCTGCTGGCAAAGCTGCAATGTGTGGGAGTGCAGCCCTCCCTAAAGCTCACTGCTCCTGGAGTTTTGTAGCCCTTCCCTTTCTTGTTGCAGATAAATGTGAAAATATCTATGGGTTTAGACGTTATTTGGTTTGCAGGGGCACGAGGAGCCACCCACCTGCTCTCCTCGCCCTCCAGCAGCTTCCTGTAGGTCGCGATCTCGATGTCCAGGGCCAGCTTGACGTTCATCAGCTCCTGGTACTCGCGCAGCTGCTGGGCCAGGTCTGCCTTGGCTTTCTGCAGAGCATCCTCCAGCTCAGCCAGTTTGGCTTTGGCATCCTTGAGGGCCAGCTCCCCACGCTGCTCAGCATCTGCGATGGCTGTCTGCAGACTGGCACACTGCAAGAAGTAGAAGTGTGTCTGGTGACCCCTCGGTGGGTTTGGACCCCAATATCCAGGCATCCTCGCAAGAGCACAAAGTGGTGGAGGTGCTCCCACATTTGGAGGGGTGCTGCACACCGTACCTGTTTCCTCACACTGTCAATTTCCGAGTGGAGCCGCTGGACCACGCGTTTCATCTCTGAGATCTCTACCTTGGTGTTGTGCAGGTCAGCCCCATGCTGGCCAGCAGTGAGCTGCAGTTCTTCATACTGAGAAGGGCAGGGACATGAGACACCAACGAAAAGTCATTGAACTCATTGGTAGGGGCTGACCCTGCTCTGATCCTCTCTCGACTGGGTCTTCTGTCTCTTTCTGTACTCAGTAAAAGCTCGTCCTTATGAACTTCAGCATATTGCCTTCCTCCCTCCATCTCTCTTTATTCTCCTCTACCTCTCCTCAAAATGGCATATACAAAAACCTCAAAATCTTATCCAAATTGACTTGATTTTGCACCCTACTCCACAGTTCTATCTGCTTGCACTCTCCCATATAAAATAGCCTTTGGGAAATGCTAAGCAATAATTTTCTAGCTCACCTGATTAATTTTCACATCCTCACCTTGCTCTGGTACCAGGATTCGGCCTCTGCCCGGCTCCGGTTGGCGATGTCCTCGTACTGCGCCTTGACCTCTGCGATGATGCTGTCCAGGTCCAGGCTCCGGTTGTTGTCCATGGACAGAACCACGGAGGTGTCGGAGATTTGTGACTGCGTCTGAGACAGCTCCTGTAAGTCCAACAACATCTGCACTCAGGCCCAAATATTGACCCCAGTGCTTGTCCTAGAGATTATGCATAGTAGAGTGGTAGGGGTGGGAGGGAACTGCAGCTCTGAGTATCTCTTTTGGACCTGTTTGATGCTGTTGGTAGCAGGAAAATGGGGAAATAGCAGAAAAAGGAAATCTGACAAAGTCTTACTGCTTCATAGAGAGCTCGCAGGAAGTTAATCTCATCCGTCAGTGCATCCACCCTGGTTCCCAGGTCCACCTTGCTCATGTAGGCAGCGTCTGCATCCTGGAACCATGACAATGGAGATGGAAAACCACACCTTGCCTACCTGCTCCCTTGCACAAAGACCAGTTGTCAATTCATGCAAACCTCAGGGGACAAACCAGGACTGGGAGTTTCTTGACCTCTGTGCCTTTAAACAGAGCAAAGAGCAAACTGATCAAACTGATTTCTTCCCCCCCTTTTTTTTTCTTGCATTCTACATTTCCTCTGAGAATGGGGATATCCATAGACCTAAGCAGTTTTTGACATATCAGAAGCCACTGGATTTCCCATACTTGGCCTGTGCAAAGGGGCAGAGCATCCAGCAGAGTGACTGCAAGGTATGGATGACCCAGGTTTGATCTTGTATCTTGGAGATCACAGCTCACATGGATTTTGGATGAGGGGCCTGAAACAAGAATCAGCTATTGCCAAGGACTGACACACTGGCACAATTGGGTGTTTCATCTTCAAGGAGGGATGACTACACATTTGCTAAGTGCTTTGCCCAGCTTGGCATTGCTGGCTAAAAAGGGTCATTTGCATTCAAATGCATTTTGTCTTTAAAAATTGTGTCCCTTCTTTGTTGTTGGCCTCACCTTCTTGAGTAACATGAAGTCGTTCTCCGCAGTCGTGCGCTTGTTGACCTCCTCCTCGTACCTGTTGGAAGGGGAGACGAGCATTGCTTTACAGCTCCCAACCTCCCTGTCTGCCACGGGGGTATGGAAATCCCTCCTCCACCCATTCATGTAGGGCGCTGGTGGAGAGAATAGAGTCTGTTCCCAGGGGCTTTTAGAGCCCGTGCGTAGATCTTGGGAGAAAACAACATAAATAGCTACCTGGTAATGCACGTCTGTCCTTGCTGTGTCGGTGCATATATTATGTCTATTATTATATATATATATCACCGATTGTGATAGAAAGACAGCACCCTTGGGCTAGGTGGTGGAAGGAGGCCATCTAGAAAAGCTGCAGGCCTTCATTAAAGGCACGTTTTATCCTCCCTGACGTTTTCGCTGTGAATGGGAGCCTTGTACTCCCCAAATTTTCTCAGGCCGGGAGGGCTGGGTGGAGCCGGAGCTGAGCTCGCTGCCGCGCCTGCCTTAGTCAGAAGAGCTGGGATCTCCGACGCCAGCTCCCGCAGTGGCTTCGGGAGGGCCGGGGTGTGGAGAGCCGAGATCGGGATCGGGGGATCTCTGACGCCAGCTCCCGGGGTAGCTTCGGGAGGGCTGGGGACGGCTGAGAGCTGAGGTTGGGTTCGGCAGCGCCGTGCATCCCGCTCCTGGGGAAGGATGAGAACCGGCGCTGGCCATGGAGTGGTGCCCGGCTCAAACGAAGTGAATTAGGTACGGGAGATGAAAGGCAAGAGTTCAAAGGAAGGAGTCTGTGCAGCTCATAAAAACATTAGCCTTTCATGACCCTTTTGTGGGGGAAGGGCTTCAGATTTCTTCTCAGGAATGTCCAACCCTTAAAATCATTGCCATTAAGTGCTAGCCTCTGTATAGATTTGTGGGTCTCTGAGCTCTTAGCCATGTAGAAAAAGAAAATTAATTTGGCATATGTCTAATTTCTAATTACTGAATTGATTAATATTTGACTCCAAAGAGTAAGGCATTAGAAAGAATAATTTAGGATCCACAAAGTGTAAAAAAATAAAATAAAAAAAATTTACAGGCAAGGAGAACAAATGCCTAGCAAATTTGTTTTTTTGCTAGGGGACAGAAGCAGTGACATCCCCCTGGTAGGTGCAGGTGTTGTTGCCACAATGCAAGGTGATGATGACCTCAGCTAAGTGCTGAGGTGTGTGATGTAATTGAGCTTTTGCCCAGAGATTCCCTGATCTAGAGCCAGAAGGAATACTTGCCACTTTATGTCAAATGCAGGTAGAACATGAAAGCCTGAGCCTCTTCCAAGACGTGACCTTTACTTTTCAAAGAATTTCTTGTCTGAAGCCATGGTGAGCACAAAGATCTTCTCTCGTCTGAGCAATCTCTGCTGCTGCAGACTGTGCTAATGTTAGGCATTGCTTTTCAAAGTTTAACATTGCTTTCACCGTGGTCCTGAGAGGAGAATGGAAGGAGGAAACTCTCTGACCCATGTAATCAACAGCATTATTGTGCTTATGGCAGGGATTCTTCCCTGCTCAGCTACCTGGAAATTGGATGTTTTGGGTTTTCCTTCTGTAGCTGATGGAAAAAGATACTTATCCCATCCTAAAATGTATTCCAGCTGGCTAATTTCTAGCAGACTCTGAGGTCTAGAATGGCCAAACTGACATAGGACAGAATTTTTCTCTACTAAGCGTTTCGTTTCTGAAGTCACAGGGAACCATAAAAGAGGCCTGAAAGTAGACCGTGCCGGATGATTTCTCTGCCCCAAGGCAGTCATTTCTGTTCCAATGCTTGTTTTAGGCTAGAGGCACTATTGGTAAAGGTGGCAGAAAGTGTCAGACGCGTGATCTCCCAAGAAGGGCAGAGCAGAGGGTTTTTGGCAGAATGTGCGTCCTTGTTTTGAATTGCAGCCTGCTCCTAGCTCTGCCTCTCGTTTTTCTGGTTCCAGATTGACAATTTAAGCTCCTTACTTATTCACGTCCATTAAGCAGTGTATCCCTCGTGGGCATGGTAGCAGACACTAAAGCTTGATAGATGTTTTTCCAAAGTGCAAAGAGAGGAGGAGGTGTTCCCTCTCATCCAAACAGCCTAAAGAGTTAATGAGCTGAGCTGAATCCCTCAGCAGAGACTTCAGTGACTTTCCACAGGGTGGAAATTAACTCCTGGCTTTCAGGAGTGCTAGAACTACCCAGTACATCCATATTAATTAGCATTATTATTATTTTTTTAATAAAAGAGAGACAAAGAAACAATTAAGCACACACTTAAAATTGATCTTTCTTTTTCGGAAGATTTTCTCTCCTGGAAAGGAACTCACATCAATGAGAAAAGTGAGTATTCAGAGTGCTTGGATATTAAAAAAAAAAAAGCATATGTCATGTAATGTGTAGAGTGCTGCTGCTGCTATTTATATGCAGCTAAAGTGAGGGGAACTAAGTCATGTTAGTCCTTTCTGAGGTTTCACAGTTTTTGGTTGCCTTGGGTCTTTTAGCTCATCCAGAAAGAGGACAGAATGAAGAAAAACTGGATGGGTTTCTTTCTTTTGTGTGTGTTGCTTACCTGATCTTGAAGTCTTCAACAGCATCCTGCATAGCCTTCAGCTCAGAGCTGAGCCGCAGCCTGTCCCCTCCTAGAGCCTCAAGCTGTCTCCTCATGTTGCTGATGTACACTTCAAACATAGGCTCAATGTTATTTTTCACAACTTTTTGGTCTTTCAGGAGGCTCCATTTGGTTTCCAGTACCTTGTTTTGTTGCTCCAGGAACCGCACCTGAAACCCATCGTAGCAGTTTAAAGCATTCAGAACCATCAGCTTAAAAACTGCCTCACTTTTCATGAGAAGTGAGCTTTAATGCGAGGGGTTTTGTTGTTGTTTTCATTCTATTTCATGTAATGTAAAGTGGACTTTAGATAGTGATATCACTGATAGGAAAATTTGGAAACCAGGAACAGTATTCAACTGCAAAGAAACCTGCAAATATAGTGTGCTCTATACCCAGACTATCTACAAGCTCTGACAGAGTGACGTTATGTTTACGGAGGTAGTGAGCCAAACAAATTCCTGAGCATTAAGATTTAGAACTGAGGTTTTAGAAGCTAGCTTATAACATGGAGATCAATCCTGATCCCACTGTACTTGCAGTGACAAACATGCCAGGCTGGATGAAGAGAAACACATCTTACCTTGTCAATGAAGGACGCAAATTTGTTGTTGAGGGATTTGATCTGGTCCTTCTCCTCCTGACGCACTCTCTGCATGTTGGTGTCAATCTCCAAGTTAAGAGGTGCCAGGAGGTTTTGGTTGACTGTGACCCCTTGAATACCTCCAGGGCCGCATCCTCCTCCAAATCCAAACCCAGCTCCACCAGCCCTGTAAGCAAACCCACCATGACCTAACCCGTAACTGTATCCTGGTTTAACAGAGCAATACTCTCCGCTCATGGAAATCCTCTTGCTTCTCCTTAGGTTGTGAAGGCTCCTGCTGCCAAAACCACCACTTATCTGTCCTATGCCTCCACCACTGCTGCAGGACATGGACATGGAGCTGAAGCTGCTTTGGTTTACAGGCATAGTGGCAGAAGCAGCACCAACACCCTTAGCGAGTCCTCCTGACCTAGTGCCAACTGACTTCTGTGTGATTGTTTGCTGGTGGCAAGAGCAGAGGATGATGAGGTGAGATGGCAGATGGGCAGAGATCTTCCAGAGTTGGGAGCTGGAGTACCCCCCTGCCTTATATCCTTTTGGAGAGGGCTGCAGCCCAGTTGACTGAGCTAATCAGCTTGGTATGCTGGCACGTGGCCACCTTTCCCAGCCCGTTAATCACCTGGCTCACTAATGCAACTGGTTGGCAACCTTCAGGCTCATAAAACTAACTGAAATTTCTAACCTGTGTTTTTCAGAGTGGTGATTACTTTACTGGTGGGAATATATATATGTATATATATATATATAAAATATATCTGTGTGTCTGAAAGTTCCCTTTGAGCTTGCTTTTAGCTTGGTGTCAGTGCCCATTTAGTTTAAAGCTGACGGGACTGAATTTTCCACAAGAGGGAATTTAGAGATGTTGAAAATGTCAATTTGATGTGCTTCACTGAAGAAAAATCTGAATTTGCCCCTGAATTGCTCCTGGGGTAGGAGTGACCTGTCTTGACCTAGGCAAGGAGAAGTTAGATGTCTCGGTCTGTGCTCCTCAGCTTTGCAAGCAAGACTTCATCTGCACACTGGTACTTCTGATAAAGATAATTTGGGAGGCACCTGTGCCTTTCTGTTTGCTACAGGGGGAGCCTGGATGCTTTGCTTAGCTAAAAGGCTGAATGATGACATAGCTGAAAGCAGATGTTCCCCCAGAGAGAGAACAGGTTGCCATGTGAAACTCCAGGCCATCAGATACCTGTTTGCTGTTGGATAGCGTTGGAATAGCCTCCAGCAAACCTGTTCTGCTGGTGTCAGGAGAAATATGGTGCAGAGATGCCAAAGAAAGACGGGCAGGTGTTAACAAGGACAAGCTATTTCCTTTCAGGTAGTTTGTTATTGTGCTTAGATCTGGAGGATTAATGAAAATCAGGGGTTTATTGTATCGCCTTCTCTTTAGGCTAGGAGTTGGCGTGCCCTTAATGTGCGTCACGTTTACCTCTAGCGCTTTAGTCACTCAGCAGGGTTGTGTCAGAGACTGAACCAGCACAATCTGCTGCGGTAACCTCAGCACAGGGGTTGTTTCTTAATATGGTCTTTGGTGCTTTTGTAGTTAGCCTCTCATTTCTGCTGTTCAGGAGAGGGAAACTAAACCTTCCTTACTCTCAGAATCCAACACATCTTCAGCCTATGTCTAAGAACTTGATTCTTCCCAAAGAGGTTGAGTTTTGGGGTTTAAGGTGTCTTTTCCATTTCAAATTCTGGTAATGTCAATGATGGCATTTTATTAAATCCTACAGCTATTGTGTGTACAGAATGCAAGAGCTGAACTACTTGCTTGTTGGGGAAAAAATGGCTTTATATCCCTACATGACTCATAACTTAAAACCTTGAAAGATTACAGGGGTTTGGGTGTGATCAAGGTGACCTGAAACTGCTGAGATGCTGTAATGGAGAAATGAAGATAGAAGGACATTTTCGCTAATGCCTGGTAAGGAAAGTAGATATTTTCCTTTTCCATGGTGGGTACTGATGCCAAAAAATCTTGTTTATGCAAATGGCAATGGAACATCACATTCCTTGTTCCTCTGAGATATAAGTGGTACCTGTGGAGTTACAGTGAGAGCAGAGGAAGGAAAGGTCTCAACTGTTGTGTGTGTGAGTTGTGTTTCCCTTCAGCTCTGCTCTGCTCTGTCAGGTGCTTTTTCCCCTGTGGCACTATAAAGTAATTGAAATTGAAAGGAGAATGCAACAGAATGAATTTCACGTGCCTTTTATTAGACAAATTCTGGGAAATGAGGCTTTCAGAGAGTCAAAGAACAAACAGGAGCATGACATGTTTATATAAATAAGGACAGACGGCTTTGACTTCCAAACCTTTTGCAAGTAACAGAGTAAAGATTGCACACAACACGAGAGGAAGCTTGGCACACGCAGGCTAGCAGTGCTGATGTCTGAGTTTAGTAGCATCTCTTGCTTGAAGAGGTGGTGGAGACGTACTTCATGCTGGAACTGCTTCCACCAACCACGCATGACCCAGCCATGCCTTGTCCGCTTGAGCCAAATGAGCCGAAGCCCATTCCTCCAGCACAGACCCCACCTCCAATACTGCTGCTACCCCCAAAGCTGTGAGAGTTTCCACTTCCATATCCTGATCCTACAGTGGTTCTGGTCACAGCTGCAAGAGGAAAGCACCCTTGTTAGAGGCATCCACAAACAGTGACCCCTGAGTGGCAGGCAGACCAATGTAAAAGTCACAAAATCGTCTTTAAAAGTTACTTACAGATATTCACTGCACCAGCACCTTCTCCAGAGAGCCTGTTAGGGAGCAAAAGGAGAAGGTAAGCATTTAAGGGGAGCCCATGAACAGGAGCTGGTTGAAAAAGCAGCGGAACTTCTTTGAAATGTTTTTGGTGGAAGTTTGCACAAAAAGCTGCCATATTCCTGAACGGCTCATCTTCTTGAGCAATTGCTTGTCTCTAAACAGGTTCTGAGCCCTCTGAATGTGGGAAGCCCAGGGGCCTTTTCTAAACCTGACAAGGGTCTGTGACCCCATTGCACTGCTGGAAGCTGGAAAAAACTGCACCCACCTGCACTCCTCGCCCTCCAGCAGCTTCCTGTAGGTCGCGATCTCGATGTCCAGGGCCAGCTTGACGTTCATCAGCTCCTGGTACTCGCGCAGCTGCCGGGCCAGGTCTGCCTTGGCTTTCTGCAGAGCATCCTCCAGCTCGGCCAGTTTGGCTCTGGCATCCTTGACGGCCATCTCCCCACGCTGCTCGGCATCCGCAATGGCTGTCTGCAGACTGGCGCACTGGGGGGGACAAACAGTGGTTGAATTCCCCATCCAGAGCATAGACCAGTTCTTTGTACCCTGGCCTCATGATGGCTGGCCTAGATGCAGAAGATGCTGAATTATGACGTAGGGCTTCTTAACGATCACTGACTTGATCCATGTTCTGGGCCAGGTCACAGCCTGGATTTAATCTAATTCCACACCCCTTTGTATCTCTTCAGGTTTATTAAAATTGTCACTCTTTGTGAAGTTACTGCACTGAGATAAATGCTGTCATTCACTCCTGATCCAGCAGAACTCACTGAGATGCATTTATTTTTATTCGCTGGATTTGGCTGGGCAGCCAAGGTTAGGCCACAGTAAAAGTGCATCTCCTCTCCCTTTACCTGTTTCTTCACGCTGTCAATTTCAGACCGCAGCCTCTGGACGTGGCGGTTGAGCTCGGAGATCTCCTGCTTGGTGTTGCGGAGGTCGTCCCCGTGCCTGCCTGCGGTAGCCTGCAGCTCCTCGTACTGTCGTGGAGAGAGGAACAACCGGTCAAGGTAAAGTCCATCAGTTTAGTGCGAAGCAGCATGGGGAAATGTGGGTGTTTGTGCTCAAAGCATGCATCTGTTCTCAATCCCGAATAAGCACTTAGAGCTTTGTAGGATTTTTAAATCTGAAGGATCTGGGGCAGGGGGCATGGTTTGCCCAGAAGCCTTCCTGGGCACTCACCCTGGACTGGTACCAAGACTCGGCCTCCTCTCGGCTCCTGTTGGCGATCTCCTCGTACTGAGCTTTGACCTCTGCAATGATGCTGTCCATGTCCAGGCTGCGGTTGTTGTCCATGGTCAGGATGACAGAGGTGTCAGAGATCTGGGTCTGCATCTGAGACAATTCCTGCAGAGGCAGCGGGCATTTGGGTGAGTTGCAGGCATGAGACTCTTCCCCTCTTGCTCAAGGGGCAGAAATGCTCCAAGTAGAGGGTAGAGCTGGCTGTCCAAAGGGATTTTTCCAAGAAACTTTCAGGAAGGGTTAATACAGCAGGTGAAATGGGAAAAGCATTGACTTTTTAGTGCAACAGAGTAAAAAAATAATCTGTCCTGAGCTTCTGAGGTGGGAAAGGGAAGCAAGGGCATTAGAAACTAGAAGGGCATGAACACAGGTGCTTACTGCTTCATAAAGGGCTCTGAGGAAATTTATCTCCTCCATGAGGGAGTCCAGCCTGGCTTGCAGCTCGGTCTTGTTCATGTAGGCAGCATCCACCTCCTAGAAGAGGAAACACATCACAAAAATGAAGCAGTTTTCAGAGGAGAAGCTGCAGGATGTGTTTCTTGCTGCGGTCATGCAGACAGCTCGCAGGCCTGGGAGGTGGAGCGTGCATGCACCCACCTTCTTCAGGATCACAAATTCGTTCTCGACAGCTGTGCGCTTGTTGATCTCTTCTTCATATCTGCAGGATGGAAATGGAGGGTTGGTCTAGGCTTATGCAGAAGTCGTTTTGTTAATAACTTGTTTTTATATGTGCAGTTTTGTACCTTGGTCTCTTAGCTCTATGGCTTTCTGCCTGTGACTTTCAGACACGAGGCACTGAGACTCTCTATGTCGCATATGCAAACTTAATCCTGGGCCTTTTTCAGAAGATTATATTAGCAAAAAAGGCCTTCTTTCCTTGTCTGACTGCACCGGTGCAACAGAGCTGTCATCTGTTGCAGCCCACTTGCTTGCCAGACAGACCACAAATGAACAGACTTACTTGTTCTTGAAGTCCTCAGCAAGGCTTTGCACCTTGTTCAGTTCACCTCCCAGGTTCTCCCTGTCTGCCAGCAAGCTGTTCAGCTGTCTCCTGAGGTTGCTGATGTAGGTCTCGAAGAGGGGCTCAATGTTGTTTCTAACGGTTTTGTTCCCCTGTTCTTGCAGAATGGCCCACTTGGTCTCCAAGACCTTGTTTTGTTGCTCAAGGAATCGGACCTGAAAAGAGAAAACAGATATTTCAGAAACAGTGGCTTCAGGATGGTTTCCGTAAGAGAGGCCAGGTACCATCCTGCTGAAAGGGGGGAAGCTCTCAGCCTGTGGGAAACAGCTGTCACTTCATACTCAAAGATTGGGCAGTAGCACAGATTGCTGAAAGACAAATAGACGGAAGCAAGCATTACAGATCTGATGTTAACATTCCTGACTATATGGCAAGTTCTGCTTCCTTACATCCTATATCACCATTTCCCCTCTGCTGGACGGTCTTCTCTCAGCATGAATGTGTGGGACGAATGGTCTCAAACCCAGCACCCCTCATGTTTTATTCCCTGGCTGCTGCTGTTAGATATGGCAGCACATGAAGAGTAAAATTGCTGATAAAGATAGAACTTGCTCTTATTTGTGCTTCTCCACTGAAGAATCAGCACAGCATATCCAATAAATCTCATGTCTCACCTTGTCGATGAAGGAGGCGAATTTGTTGTTGAGGGTTTGGATCTGTTCCTTCTCACCCTTACGGATATTCTGGATGTTGGGGTCAATCTCCAGGTTGAGAGGTTTCAGAAGGCTCTGGTTGACGGAGACTTCATGGATGCCCCCAGTTGCAACAGCAGGGAATCCAGGGCCACCCATGCCACCACCAAACCCAAAGGCACCACCAGATGCACCACCAAAACCATAGGAAATTCCAGTGCCAGCACCAAAACCTGCAGGTCCATAGAAGCCACCACCCCTTCCAGCTACTGAGATCCTATTGCATCCACCGACATTGTAGAGGCTCCTGCTTCCAAAACCTCCACCAAATCTTCCATACCCAGCAGCGGTGCCGCAGCTTCCACCTTGGGAAGTTGAACGTGAGATGAAGCTGGTGCTGCAGGCATTTGGGATGAAGGCAGAAGCGGCACTGAACCCAGTTTTGCACTGGTTCCTTGCAACACACTGGCGAGACATGGCAGCTGATGTGAACAGGATGAGAGCAATAGGGAGAATAAAGCAGTGAGGAAGTGGATGAGGGAGGGAAGATGAAGTTGTGCTCCCCAGGCTCAGGCTGGCCCTTTTATACCCTTACAAGCTGGGGATGGGTCTGGTGTGGTGCTCATCTTACTGATTAACCGGGCTCGGCACGCCTAGCAGCAATGCGAACGGTGAGTTCATTGTGAGCACACGCACCTACGAATCACTTGGAAAGTTGCAGGAGTTGCATTTTTTTGTGACAGTCATGGTCTGGCTGTTGAAATATCCGTGAAAATGCTAAATGCTGCCTGCTCAACTTTTGTTCGTGGCCATCCATTTCCCACTCCCTCCTTTCACCTCTGCAGTAGATTGGGCAAGCGCTCACTCATCTGTATTTCACAGATGAATCGTTCCCTTTCTTGCGTAAAAGCACATTTTATCATTTTACAGTGGTCCGAGGTCTGAGAAATCTGTTATTGTGGGTCCGTGTTTCCTGTTGCTGTGGTTCTGAGTAAACCCCAGCAGGGCATCAGCACCTCAGGCCCCAACTCGTTGGAAATTCTGGACTCCTGTTCTCATGCCCAAACGAGGCATTTAAACCGGAGCTGATACAAGAGGGAGAAAGAGGTGATGGAGGGAAGCCAGGGGAGTGATGGGGCATTAATGGAAGTCTTAGACCATCAGCTATCAAAAACCAGCTGGACAATGGGAAAGACATGAAAGGTAGTTTCGTGAATGGTATTTTCAGACCTTTTCTTTCTGTGAAAAGTGTCTACGTTTCATCCTGATTCAAACTGACAACAAGTGATGAAATATCAGAATATGACTTGGGAGGGAGTTACCGCTGGCTGTGACGGCACAAAACCTGAGCTGGCGATTTCTCAGGGCTTCACCTTTGCGGATTGTGTGCCGTTTCCTGACTCATGGGGTGACCCAGTGGGAAGCCTGGGAACAGGCTTCTCTCCCCACATCTGTTGTCTTCCTTTTTCAATAACTCTTACTCACAAGGAAGTTGAGTGCCTAGGATTTGGGCTTGTAGCATTGTTCACAGTCAACTCCCTCTACTCTTATGCCGCGTAGCTCCCAGGAGATGTCAAGTGGTGCATTTCTCCAGAGAGAGATGCACAAGCTGTCTTGACTTGCCCTATGCATGCTGTGTTGTAGCACTGTACGCATGGAAAGTTGTCCCGGAAGAAGATGGGATGCTCAGAAGTCACTCCCAGTATCTTGTCTGGATGCCCATAACTTTCCAAGGATGGACATGCTTCTCTTGAACCCTGCGGCCCCGGGAGTTTGCCAAGGTACGTCTCTCTTGTGGGTGCCCATGCCCAAGCTGAACATCAGAGGAGCAGCACACCTGCAGAGCATTACTGGGAAGCTGTAGCCTTTCCCAGCCATTAAAAAGACACATGCAGGCTCTGGGATAGGAGCAGGTGTTCTCAGATGCATCTTTCAAGTGCACGTTCGTGCTTGCCATTTCACACTTGGAGGCTGGGCAGTCAAGTGAGTTTGGCCAGAAGGTCCACTGAGGGTGATTTGTGGATGCCTGTCATCTCTTTTTGCCTTTCAGCCATGCTTTTCTCTATTTTTTTTTCACGTTTTTCCTCTCTGTTCTTCTAATGTTTCCCTTACACACCCTGGAATGAAGCTAAAATAACTGTCCTGGGAGTGTTTTGGCTACTGTGAGTTACAACACGCAGCACTTTTTAAGACAGTCACAGAGGAGCTTCTGTGACTAAGCCACCGATCACGTCTGTCCTGAAGAACTCTGTCAAAACGTTATGGGTAGCAATTAGCAATCAGGGTATTTGGAGGCAGAGTTCTGTCCGCGCATTGCAAATTCGAGCCCCTGAGTACAAGCACCATTCCTTGTGTTATGACTAAGGTTTTAATCTGGGCTGCACTCATATTAATGAGGGCTGTCCTCCCCTGCTGGAATACAGCCCCAGGTCATCTCTGCATCTATTTGACAGGTCCCGCTGGAGGGGAAACAGGAGGTTGTGTACCTGGAGATCAGAGCCCTGGCAGAGCCAGCTGTCCCTGGCCAGGACAGCTTGGCCCTGTACCCAGAAATGAGAACCTTTTTTCTTTTTTTTATTTTTCTTTTTTTTTCTTTTCTTTTTTTTTTGGGGGGGGGGAGGTATCTTGCTCAAAAAGGGATGCCTGGGGAAAATGAATCCTGGCCCCAGCCTTTCCCATGCTAGGTGAAGAGCTTTGTAATCTCTATGTTATGACCCAGGCGATGATGCAATGGATGGCATCCATCTGATGTGCCTGTTGGCTATATACATTGCATCCTGTTCGGTTAGGGAGAGTGTTTGGGCAGCAGTGAGGAAGACCATTACTAAGCCTTGCCCAGGCTGCTGTTTGGAGGGAGGAGGTTGCTCCTTCCCAGGAAGGAGTATTTAGTGGGAAGAAATGCCTGGAGAGGTGGTGGAGCAGGAGCGGAGAGCTGCAGCGGACCTATAACCAACCCGCAAGTTGGGAAGATTTCCTGGGGGATATGGAGAGGAATGTGCTGAGTTCAGAGCATCCTAGAAAATTATGGGAAACTGCTGGTCTTGAAGGAAAACCAGAATACAGTCTGTCATTCGGGGACTGCTGGTTCTCCTCTATTAACCCATCGCTGAGTATTTTCCTAATACATCTCTGCACGTTTCCTGATCTTACTGAAATACACAGCGGGTTGGGACTCTTTTTTTGTCACACATTTCTTCAACTCATCTTCCAGCAGTAGATCTGTCACTCCGTTGTAGCTTTCAGCCAGATAATGCCCTGCTTTTACTTCGCAGTTAATCTCTCCTGACTAGTCACAGAACCACATCTAAATTGGATCTTGAAGGGTTGTTTGGTCTGGAGAAGAGGAGGCTCAGGGGACACCTTATTGCTCCCTACGGCTCCCTGAAAGGAAGCTGTGGGGAGCTGAGGGTCAGCCTCTTCTCACAAATAACTAGAGATAGGACTAGAGGGAATGGCCTCAAGTTGTGCCAGGGGAGGTTCAGGTTGGAAGTAGGAGACGTTTCTTCTCAGAAAGAGTGGTCAGGCATTGGGACGGGTTGCCCAGGGAGGTGGTGGAGTCACTGTCCCTGGGGGTGTTCAAGGAAAGGGGAAAAAGCTTAGGGACATGGTTTAGTGGGTGGCATTGGTGGTAGGGGGATGGTTGGACCAGATGATCTTGGAGGTCTTTTCCAACCTTAATGATTCTATGATTCTCTGACTTGCTACTTCTGACAGGTATCCTGTTCTTTTTTTGTTGTTGTTTGTTTTTGGCTGTTGAATGGGAGACAACTCCCTTCAGAGTAGCATATGAATATTTGTAGACTGGACTCTCCAGCACTTATAGTCGAAGGAGATGGAACGAGAGCACCCAAGGCCTGAGATGAACTCCTCAGACAGGGTGGCCAGTGCTCGGAACAGGAGGGGAGAGCTCTCAGGTGTTTGCACGCTGGCACTTACACTTAGATGAGACAGCTCACAGTAAATGGGGTTTTGAGATGGACTGATATTCTTGAACAAGTCGGGTGGTTGCTCTGACTCCCCTGGTAATTAGTTCCCTATTGTTAGAAGTTTATGCAGGTACATCACACACTTGGCACTGCCCTTTGCACCCCCTGGGAGCCGGGCTGTTGGCTGTTGTACTGGCTGGGAGCTGCATAGCAAATGAATCTTAGACCTTTTCCCCTGTGCCCCACTCTTGCCTTGGCGTGCCCTGTGTTTAGCTTCCAGGTGTTTTACGTGCACAAAGGGGAGAACTAGTGCATTGAAACCAACAGCAGACCTCCCCTTGGTGCTACGCTGTACCTGTGTTTTGGCTGCTGCTGCGGAGATGCAGGAAATGTGGATGAGGAGTAAAAATCTGTGCCTTTAACTGGGCAAGGCCCTAGGAAAAGTGCTTGTTATCTGCATTTGCATTTGCTGTTCCACGTCTTTAATTAAAAGGTCCACGCAATAGAATAAATTACATATGCATTTTTATTAGACAAACACCAGAAAGTGAAGAGAGACAAACAGTCATGGGACACATTTTATATACAAAATCCGGCCAAAAATGCTGAGCTGTAACAAGCAAGTTGCAAATTTAAAACAGTTGGACTCATGTTCAATAGCAGAGCCCTACACGACATGTGCTAGACAACACGGCTGAGAGAGGGTTCCTAAAGTGAGGCTCCTGTGCGACAAGACATAGGGTTTAGGTGGCCCTCGTTCCGTTCACCCCAACTATGCTTTAATAAAGGACCAGTGTTAAGGTGTTTTCTGGCGAGTGAAGGCGTCTGAAAGGAAACCTTTAGCTTCTGTAACTTCTTCTGGTGGAGGAGGTCGAGACAAACTTCACGCTGGAGCTGCTGCCACCTCCGAAGGTGGTGCTGCTCACCCCAGGACCGCTCCCGCAGCTGAAGCTGTTCCCCATGTTACAGATTCCCCCTCCCATGCTGAGGTTGCTTCCTCCTCCATATCCTGTTCCCACAGTTGTTCTGGTCACAGCTGCAAGAAGGAGAAGGAAAAGCTTTCAGTCTCTCTGGGTATTGGCTTCTCAGTACAGAAACACAATAATGCTCAAATCAGGTAATTGCGTATATTTTAGAGACTTACAGATATTCACTGGGACGCCATCTCCGGCCAGCCTGATAGGGAACAAAACACAGCAATGTAAGACCGTAAGAAAGAAGCCAGGCGATAGCATGAGAAAATATATGGGATGTTTTTTAGAGACCCCTGGGGTGAAAAATGAATATGTCGCATAATTTGTGGATGCTTCTCACAATGTTGCTGAATTAACCAGACAACCTTTCCCTCTGCCTCTAGATACCCCATTTAGCATGTGCATTTCAGAAATGCCGAGCATCACCAGCACTTGTGTTGGATCCTCCAACACCAGGACTAGAAGGGTCGTGTTTCCCACCCACCTGCACTCCTCGCCCTCCAGCAGCTTCCTGTAGGTCGCGATCTCGATGTCCAGGGCCAGCTTGACGTTCATCAGCTCCTGGTACTCGCGCAGCTGCCGGGCCAGGTCTGCCTTGGCCTGTTGCAGGGCATCCTCCAGCTCGGCCAGTTTGGCTTTGGCATCCTTGAGGGCCAGCTCCCCACGCTCCTCAGCATCTGCGATGGCTGCTTTCAGGTTTGCACACTAGGAAGGAGAAAGCTCTGGTCATATTGCTTGTATGGGCCATTGGGTTGTTCTACCCTGAAACCACAAGGTCTTACTACAGTACCACCAATTTAAGCAGTTTTAGCAGCAATTCTCTTTTTGAGAGAAAAAGGGTCAAGCTGAGCAGAACTCGCTTAGGTTGCTTTTGATGTTTTCCTTCCTCCCTGCCAGTCTGGGAGGTAAATTGGTTAAAAGGATAGGGTTTCCTGCTTTTTACCTGTTTCTTCACGCTGTCAATTTCAGACCGCAGCCTCTGGACGTGGCGGTTGAGCTCGGAGATCTCCTGCTTGGTGTTGCGGAGGTCGTCCCCGTGCCTGCCTGCGGTAGCCTGCAGCTCCTCGTACTGTCGTGGAGAGAGGAGCAACCGGTCAAGGTAAAATCCGTCGTTTTTTCAGTAACACAGTGTGTGGCAAGGTGGGTGCTTGAAAGCATTGGGTGCCTCCCCAAGCCCACTCTAGCAGCTGAGTTGCTGCTGTGCAATGTGCAGTACTGGATAAAGTTTTCTTGGAAGAGTCAGTCCTTTTCTGTTCAAGACAAGACATGAAGATAACAGCACGGAAAACCCCAATTCCTTCACCTTGGTTTGGTACCACGACTCGGCTTCAGCCCGGCTCCTGTTGGCGATGTCCTCGTACTGAGCTTTGACCTCCGAGATGATGCTGTCCAGGTCCAGGTTTCGGTTGTTGTCCATGGTGAGAACGACGGAGGTGTCGGAGATCTGGGTCTGCATCTGAGACAGCTCCTGCAAAGTGCGCAGTGACTAGGTGAGCTCACTCACTTGGGAGATGCCTTTTCATCCTTACAGATGAGCATGCAGACCTGGGAGAGGCTACAGATTGTTATCTAAGGAGCTAAGACAGTTGGTGTAACTCTAAAGAGGTAAAGGATTTAGCATCTCCTGGGGGGAGAAATTAAAGGCTTTCAGAGGAACGGAGGGACGGGAGCTCCGAACTGAGGACTGAAATGTCTTGGGAGGTGATTGTACTCACTGCTTCGTAGAGGGCTCTCAGGAAATTAATTTCTTCAGTCAGCGCATCTACCTTGGCTTGTAGTTCAACCTTGTTCATATAGGAAGCATCTACATCCTGGAGGACGAGAGAATTAGGTAATACATTTTAAACTCTTGTTCGCAAGTCAGGGATGTGCTTATCTCCGCAATAACAGGCCAGGGAAGAAGGCATTAAAAAAAATCAGAATATGAATGGATGGATTTGTGAATGAATAGGTGATTAGAGCTCTACAAGTAATCATCAGACGGTGTTCTGCAATTTGCTCTCACCTTCTTAAGTGTCACAAATTCATTCTCTGCAACTGTACGCCTGTTGATTTCATCTTCATACCTAATGGAGGGAGGCAGAAGAAGCATTTGTTTAGGCAAGTAACAGACAGAGGTGATTTTAGTTTGCTGGAATGAACTTCCTTAAGAGCATTTTGCATACAATGTTCTTTTCTTTTGCAGAGCATCTGAATAAGAGACCATGAGCATGTTCCTAGGCTAAACTAGTTAAAACAAGTACATCTAAATTTTTTTAAAGAATCTCTGCTGTTCCTTTTTCCCCTCTTTCTGGCCCTTAGTCATACTCCTCCTGCTTGTCTTAAGCAAATTAAGCATGCTGTCCTGAAACTTTCAGACCTACCATGTAATTTTTTTTCCTCAGTAGGTAATTTAGTTAATAAGTCTTTGATCATATTCTAAATTATTCCCAAAATGTTTGTGTATTTGGATCTGTTGCTCCGTTACCGTTTATCTTGAGAAAACGGCACAGCCTTCGCTGTCGGGAATTCCTGTGTCCCGGTCTATTCGTTAGAGGACTTGTCTGGATCCCCCGCTTGGCTTAAGGATGTCAAATGGAGAAAGGCTGCACCTACCTAGGTAGGTAGAGCACTCGCTCGATACACTTACTTCTTCTTGAAGTCCTCAACCAGGTACTGAGTGTTGACGAGCTCTCCCTCCAGCCTTCCCTTGTCGCTCAGCAAACTGTTCAGCTGCATCCTGAGGTTGTTGATGTACGTCTCAAACAGCGGCTCCAAGTTGTTTTTAACTGTTTTCATCCCCTGCTCCTGAAGCAGGCTCCACTTGGTTTCCAGCACTTTGTTTTGTTGCTCAAGGAATCGGACCTGCAAGCAGAAATATGCTGAAGATGTTTTGAAAGAGCAGAGATTCTAAGAGAGCTTCCCTTACAAATGTGGGATCGCAGTGGGTGAAGTACCCTTTCCAACTGGTTGTCATAGCCAAATTCTTCTCTGATAGAAGCAGGAATTTGCTATTTGACTGCAGGGACCCTGGTCAATATTGCAAAAAAACTCTGGAACAACCACGGATTTCCTTGCACGTGCTTCCCCTTCTTTCCTTTGATAAAGCATGCAAGGTGCATACATCTTGTGTGAATAGTGCATGCAAAAACAGATAAGGAATAAAACAGGGTTTGCACACTTATTAAGAAAAGAATAATGAAGTGTCAGTTTCCCCTCCCTTCAGCATAGCTCCTACACCCCACAAAATCTCCAAAATAATGTTGCATTTTCCTTGAAATCAAAGAGGAGCTGCTCAACCAAGAGAAATCAAGCAGGTGCTCTTGTGCATCTAATACAGTTAACAAGGAAATGAAGTGGTTCAGACAGAGTCGGATCAGATTTTGCTCTTTTGAACTAACAGTCCAAACATGCTGGTACTGTTTCACTCAGAGCTTTAAATGCCTTTGAGGAAAATTCAATCAGCGAGAAGCTTACTTCTCCCTAGGGCCAATTATGCGCTTCCTTTCTTCGTTGTTTTGGATGGGTTGCTCTCATTTCACTTGAACCATCTAAAAACCTGTTATCAAGGCTCTTGCAGTGCTCAGTGCAGAGAGCCCAACACCTCCACAAGGATGAGGTTGTCTCTAAGAGCTTAAATTCTCCACTGCCTACGAGATGTTAAGCAGCAAACAAGGAGGACCTCGAATACTGGATGATTAATTCATAGCAACCACTATGCAGCAGGTACCATTGCCTGGAATTTCCAGGGACTGAGGCATCTTTCAGTCTCATTCCTGATTTTCATTCCGTCTTGATCAGCTTATGTGCTCATAACGCAGCTAAGAGTCCCCATCAAAAAATGAGGGCAAGATATTTAGGGAAGCTCATGTCTCACCTTGTCAATGAAGGAGGCAAATTTGTTGTTGAGGGTTTTGATTTGTTCCTTCTCCTCCTTTCGGATCCTCTGGATGCTGGGGTCAATCTCCAGGTTGAGAGGTTTCAGAAGGCTCTGGTTGACGGAGACTTCATGGATGCCCCCAGCAGGGAATCCAGGGCCACCCATGCCACCACCAAAGGCACCATATCCATAGCCAAGGTTAGCTGGCATGCCAAAGCCACCACCACAACCATACACGCTACCAGCGCCACCACCAAAACCTGCAGGTCCGTAGAAGCCACCACCCCTTCCAGCCACGGAGATCCTCTTGCATCCTCCAACATTGTAGAGGCTTTTGCTTCCAAAGCCACCACCGACCCTAGAAAACCCACTGCCAGCATTGCAGCTTCCGACCCGGGTGACGGAGCGTGAACTGAAGCTGGTGCGGCAGGTGTTTGGGACGATGGCTGAAGCAGCGCTGAAGCCACTTCTTCCCCTCTGAATCCTCACGGTGGACTGGCGAGACATTGTTGGCTTTGGGTTGGGATGGATGCTACAGCAAGAGCAAAGGAGCAAAGGTGCTGGCCTGGAGCAAGGAGTAGGAGGAAAAGAAGAAAGATGAACCTGTGCTTTTCACGAGCTCAGGAGAGCCCTTTTATGCATTTATGAGACTGGGATGGGTTTGATGAGGTGGATCATCTTTCTGATTAATTAGGCTTGGCATGTCCAACAGCATTCTGGAGAAAGAACTCACTCCGCACACACGCCCTTCTGAAATAATATAGCCAGGTTCTGAGCAACAGTGGTATTGTTTGGGAATAACTGTCGCCTTCTGCTGTCTTTGTAGACAGCCAGACTCTTCGCCATATCAAAGCATTTGAAAGTTGCAGTTGAGTCACTTTGGGCACAGGGAGGAAAACACCGTTCAAAATGCCTGTCACTCAACACCTCTTGCTTGAAAATTTCATCCCTCAGGATTGCTTTTGCCCCTTTTCTGTTCATGAGTAGGGTTTTTAAAAATTACAGTCCCGTGTGTTTTAGGGAAAGGAATCTGTGTCAGGCAGAGCAGTGCTTTACAGCATGCCCTGCAGTATATTGTTTTATGTTTTATTTTGTGATACATACTGCATGGTCCCCTTCTGCAATGTATCTGCAGAAATGCTTCTGCTTCTGTCTCTATGTAGGCTCAGCTCCCAGGGCTGATCTCTTCTGAAACTCCTGCTCCTGTGGACTAATTCTTCTGTCACTCTTAAAAGGAATAAAATAAAATTAACGTAGGAATGAAAATGAAACATTTTGTTAGGGTCTTTTGTTCACAAGTGTATTTTGGCAGTGATATTCACAGCTGCCATTGATCTCTAGCACAAATAGCTGTTCTAGTCCTCTATTTCAATTTTGGTGTTTTAGGAGGATGGAAACAAAGTAACAAAACAAAATTTTCGAGGAGGAGGAAAGAGTGTAGGAATGGGAGCTGCTTTGAATCCACTGGCTCTATGGAAATGGAGTGCTCCGGGCTTGTTCCCAACTCCTCATTTATAAACACGAAGTAGATTCCCAAAGATTTAATCAGCTCTTTCAGCACTGCACATCTGAAAGTGTGATCCTGCCTGCATGAATCCACTAGAAGAGTGCTCCACAGGATTCCCTCTGCCCAGATCCACAGCGGTCTGCACACAAAGACATCCTGGACCTGGCCTTTCTCAGCCACAGGTACCAGTGCAGGTCTTTGCTTTGCCTGTAGCACTGTGGGCAGTTTGAGTAACAAGTTGAAGAGAAAATGTGAAAAATAACTTCATTCTGAGGCACGGCGAGTGTTTCTGGCCTTCGCTTTGTTTCAGGTAGTTCAGGAAAAGATGATTCATATGTAATTTATTTATACAAGAAAGTGAACTTGCAACCACATCCCCCCGAACAGCTTCTTCTTGTGTCATCTGCGAGGCTGAGCAGCTGCTGGCTGCAGAGCAGGAATAACGTAACGCTGAGGAATCATCGCCGAGCAGGGGGTGTGCTGTGAGCCGCCCCCGCCTTGCAAGGCAAAGGAAACCCCCACGAGTGCATTGGGTCCCCGTTGCTTCCACAACAACTTGCCTTCAAAATAGTTTGCATTTACATTGGTGTTTTGAAATGGTGGAGGGGAAGAAGCAGCAATTATTTTATTGTGGTGCCTATTGCAAGACTGAGCTTTTATTGTAAGCAAGAGCTCGATCTTGTAAATTTTGCCCAGCGGGTCTGTTCCTTAGGTCTGACTGTTGGCACACTTTGCACACATGGGAACTGGAGTAAACGGATCGCGAGCAGCAAATCTACACCCTAAAGGTTGTGGATGATTGATCCGCCTTGGGGCTTTGCCCACCAGTTGGTGAATGTCATGACGTACAAGCGTGAGGTTGATCCCCCATGGTGTGCTTGGTTCATATGAGGCACAAGATACTTGAAGGCAGATACAGGTTGCCAGAGACCTTAAATGGCTAAGACTCCTTTGGGAATTGCTGTCTGGGGTGCTATCCATCCCATGTAACTCTATCTAAAAGCTTTTCTTTTTATTCTTGTGTAGTCAGGGGAGATCACTGCCAAATGGTGGATTCTCCCATCCGAAGGTGGATGGAAGGAGAGGCCCCTGGAGATGGCTTTCCACCTTCCCCAGCACCATGTGGGGAGACCAGGAGGCTGACTCAGGGTGTGCAGAGTTAGCCAGGCTGAAACCCACCCTTGGTTACTAACAGCATGATGCGTCAGTACTTTCCTTTTTCCCCTCAGGCTCCCTTTACATATGAAACTTGTCTTTTTTGGCTAAAGAATACTCCAACTGCGTTGGAGTCCATTGTTAATAATAGTAATAATACAGCTCCTCCAACCAAATAAAAAGAAATTAATTTCTTTCCATTTCACATTTGCACTAGGGTGGAGGTGATGCGGTTGTCACTCATCTGGAAGGAATTTGAGAGGTAATTACAAAAGGCAGAACTGTGAGCACAAGGAGCTGTAGCTACAGGTTTGGGGTATGGGGTGATGGCAAGGGGGCCCCCACCCTTCTCTGTTGATGAAACACTGGGTTTCCAGGTAGCTCCTGGGGGAGTGTCTCCCGTGCACACTGCAGCTCCGGGCATGTAAATGAATTTGCTGCTCCGATGAAGATAGCTTGCCCTGATATGGACTTTTCCTCCTCCACCAGAGCATAATGCTCGCTCTCACTCAAGCTGTTCTGTAGTTCTTCCTCCTAATCAAACAAAGGGAGCTGTGTTTGGGCAGGTCCTGCCGGCTGAGAGCCCCCATGACGTGGCGGAGGCAGGCTGCGAGGCTGAGCAGGCTCCAAAGCCTTTTCCATCCCTTCCCCTCCTTGTTTCTTCCTCCCAGGCTGAGCAGAGGGGTCAGGCAGCAGTGCGAGTCCCCAGCCCAGAGGCAGGACATCTCTTTATGCCATGCTGTAAACCTGGGAGTGAAGTCTTGGCTGAGTTTGGTTCTGGCATCATGCTGACAGCAAGGTAATAATGCTCCTTTGAGGGTAAAAAAGTGCATTCTGGCTACATCAGGGCAATAAATGCAACTCAGGCCCCTCTAGTGAGAAATTTGAACTGTTTTCCATGTACCCAGCCAGCAAGAAGCAGGTATCTCCAGCAGTTTTTCATCAGCTCCTGTCCATCTCGGCCTCTCTCCAGTAACCACCCTGGAAGCCTTGGTCCGGTGATGGATGCCCTTTCTCAGACGAGGCTGAAATAAATCCTTCGGAATGCCTCCATGTGTCTTCTTTGCAAAAACACACGCATTTATAAAATCAGAGCATGTCTTACTAACTTGTGTTGGTTCACCTGTGCTACCTAATCTCAGTTTAATTATCAGTAAAGTCAAGGCTGTAATTTACGTTAATTGCTTAAATTAAAGCCTTTGGGTTAAACTTGGGCTGCTAACCTAAATTCAAACCCTATTCATTTTGACCATAATTTACTATATCATCCTGACTTAATGAAGTCCCACTGGTTGCCCTGAGCTTTTTCCACGGTGGACCACACGACTTGCAGGGTCCCTGCTCTGTGGGGACGGGAACCTCCAAGAGCTCCTGAGCGGGAGGCAAGTGTCCGTGAATCTCATTTCCCCAAGGGATGAATTAGGATGAACTCCTCAGAAGCTTTCCCATAGGTGTTGCCCCGTGATGGGCGTTGCAGTCCTTTGAGCCTGTTCCCGGCAGTATCTGGAGGCCAGTCAGCTGTAACTACTGCATGACTTTGAAGTGTAGGTGTGACCTGCTTTCCCCAGATAATTGTTTTCTCTGCTAGCGCAGAGACTCCGATGCAGCCCAGGGTTTTGGAATAACTTTGCCTTCATTATTGTTGTTGTTACCAGATGCTTTATGCAGACCAGGGAAGTCTCGTTTCACCCCATGCTTTGTTGCACTTAAAAGAGCCTCTGACCTTAGGTTGGTATTAGCTGATACCTCCTTTCTCCTGCTCTGCATGCAACACTGGTGCTTACATGGTGGTACCTGAAGAATCCTAAACATCCCAAGCTGTGTTGTAACGCTTGTTGAGTAATTTTAATCCCTGAGTAGGGCTGCTGGGGCTCTGATCTCCACCAAGCTCCATGTGTTGGAGGTTATCGCAGCAGTATTGTAACATCTCCTCTTTTCTTGTGGCCCTAGGGTGTAAATTTTCTCCTGATAAAGAAGCCCATGCACTGAAGCACTGCTGCTGGAAAGCCCCGTTATTTCGGATCAGCTCTGTGCAGGCACGTGGCACACCCCCCAGCTCTGTCCTGCACTGAGACTGCTCCTGGTTCAAGGTTCCTTGCAGAGAGCCATAGCGCTCGTGTGAAGTTTAATTTCTCCCAATTAAAACAAACAGCACTATTCTCAGACCCAGTAAGATAAACAAGCATTATTCACATGTCCTGGAAAGCGCACCCAGTCCCAGTGCACCAAGTTGCTGGGGCCTTATGTTTATTCACGGTGCAGTGCCGCATTGCACCGCGCGTGAGCCCCGAGGTCCCTGGTGCTGTCCTGCGGCGCGTGGCATTGCCTGCAGCCCGGCTCACCTGCCGGACTCCAACCTCCGGCCGGGATGTCGCTGCCCTGGTTAAACAATGACGCTCAGGCTGAACATGCCTTGCAGATGGGAGCTGGGAATATTGCTCCGCTGCTGGTTTTGCTGCATCCTGCGTTACCTTCCCTGCAGCCATTTCACATTGTACTTTGTTTCTAGACCATGTAAACTATTTGCAAATTAAAAAAAAAATAATTTTTTTGGATGGAAAATCTCCGTTTGAGTCAAAAAGCTGCAGTGTTTCATTTGGGAAATGCTAAGGGGAGATATTTCAGCATTCCACAAACAGAATTGTTCCCGTAAGAAAAATTAGATGTTAGTTTATTTTTTTCCCCTAATATTTAAGTTGCCAGCTCAAATTACTTGTCAAGTCTAACTTGAATTTGTGTGTTCTCCAGGTTTCTGCAAACTAGAAGATGGCAACTGGATGACTTCTTGCATCTGCTTTCTTGGAGAAGTGCCGAGGCGGGGGGGGGGGGGGGGGCTACAAAACCCACCCCATGGAGACAAAAGAGTGACTGATAGCTGCTTGCTGCTTTTTTTTTTTTTTCCTCTTGGTAGCATCTTCAATGCTCAGATTGCAGGAGAAGGAGCCAATAACAGCCTGCGGCAGCAGACTGATGGAGGCTGCAGAGATGCCCAGGTACCGTGGGGTTGGGGAAGGGCTTGGCAGAGTGGCTCACAACCAAGATTCAGGTGTGGTGTTGGTTGTTGCCTACATGTCGATGCAGCTGATGGCACAGCAAAGTGTTATGTATGCTTCTGTAAAACACAAAAGAATTTTTTGAAATTTTCAATTATTCTTATATATATATGTGGTTTGATAATAAAAGCCCAGTTGGGATGCCCTGCCTGTTACAAAGAAGACTGCTTTGCCAGCTTCACTCTATTTCCTTAAGTCTAAGAAACGTGGTCAGATGCTTGCAGACTGATGCAGACAGTTAAACGGATGAAGCCCAACCACCCACCTTTCCACAAAGCCTCCCCGGGTGCAAACGGGCTGCCCCAGCTTTCTAAAGGTGCTGTTTCCCCTTCCCGTGTCCTGGAGGGGATGCCCATGGGTGTGAGCCCCAAGCCCCATAGTAGGACCTGTCACAGCTTCCAGCCCTTGCAGGGCAGCTCCCTGCCTTTCTCTTGCTCTGGGTCCCCACCTGCTGGAGACACCAGGCTGGCTTGTCTGGTGCTCAGACATCTCTGCGCGGCACAGTGGGTGCCTGGGGTCCGGGGGGGCTCAGGAGCTCGGAAGTGTTTCCCTGCGGTGAGCGCTTCGGCACACTGTGCACGAGATGTTTTTGCTTTGCAGCCATGAGTGCTGCCCCTTCTCCTCTCCCTCCCTGGGGGTACCCCCGGTTGGATTTTACAGGGGACGAGGGGTGGGTTGATGGAGCCAGGGAGCAAGGTGGGATGCTCGTCCTTTGGGCACGACATCCCCAAAGGGCTGCAGACCCCTCCTTTGCTCCCCTCGCTTCATGCTCCAGCTCCTCGGTCCTTTCGGGCTAGGTTCCCAGCTCACCCCGTGCTTCCCCAGCTGCCCGGACTGGTGCCTGGCCTTGCAGCCTCGCAGGCAGCAAGAGCCAGGAGATGCCCTCGGAGCCACAGGGGGGAGCCCAGGAACAGCGCGGGAGCCTGGCTGAAACCCTCGTCCCAGCAGGTCTCAGAAACCTCCTGGGGGGGGTGGCTGGGAATTGGGCAGCTGGGTGCTACAGGCAGCTTGGAAGACCTCAGGTTCAGTCAAAAACGAATCTGAGGCGCCGGAACAGCTCTTGCAAAGGAACATTTAGCAAGATGCTCATGGGTGCAAAGGCAACCTCGATGCCCAAAGACTGCACGTGGTGGGATATTGGGCGCTTCGCCCTGTGTCTGCCCCTCTTTGCTAGTGCAGCCCTCCCTCCCTTCGCAGTTATGGTGATGTCTGACTGCTCCATTCCCCTCCTGGGGGCTCAAATGCAGAACTTCCCACCCCTCACCCCCGTTTGATGCTGTTCTCGCCATGTCCTTGCTGCAGTTCTGGAGGTTTGCTCCTGTTTGCGGTGTGAACCTGTGGCCAGGCTGACCATCCATCCCACCCTCCTCTCCATCCTCCCCAGAGCCATGTGGGAGTCTGGGTCCTAAACCTGAGCTCAGTCTCCTCAAGGTCCTTTCTCATGAAGTGCCTACAGAGAGTCCTTTCTGCAGCTGGGGCACAGCACGCATCAATACCCAATTCCCAGCAGAGAATAGAATGAAGCAGCAAATTTTAAAAATGACAGATGCTCTTTATTGGACAATACAGTATGGTAGGAAACGAAGAGGCTATAGCCATGGGCACAAGGAGTTAGAAATCAGTGTGGCAATTCATATACACAGAAAGCAGTAACCTTTCCCACAGGTGCCTGAGAAAACAGAAGGGGCTGGAAAAATCTTTAGTTGCAGATGAAACATTTGGAGGTTGTAACACGTGTTGCGGGCAGAGGCTTTTAGAACATCTTGGAGCTCTTTTCCTTGCTGAAGACCCAGGACAGTGGTTTCACAAGGCTGTCCCGTCGTTTTAGGGTGAATGAAACGAATGCGTGTGGCCAAGCGTGGCTTTCCCCATTCAGCAAAGTGCTTCCACTTTGCTTTAAATTTGTGACTCCGTGGGGAGAACAAGAGAATAATGAGGACTGTGCTGGAAGAGGGCCACCGCTGGGGACTGTGACGGCTCTCCAAAGCCCTGTTGGTGACCTGTTACAACCTATGCTTTAGCCAAAAGTGCTTCATATTCTGGCAGTGGGGTCCTAGCCTCCCACCACTGCCCCAGTGGATGAGGCCAGAGGGAGGAGAGGGTTCAGCTCAGCTATTTACACCATTGATTTGTAGGGCAGCACTTGCTTTCAGAAGGCAGGAAACACACCGTCGTCTGCACGGAGAATGCCAGGCTCACCATCCTTATCTGATGGTCTTTTTGCTGGTGGTGGTCTTGGAAACGATCCGCACGCTGCCTCCCGTGCTGGAGCTGACGCCTCGGCTGCTGTTGGAGCTGAAGCTGCTGCCTCCGCCGTAGCTGAGCCCCCCGCCGAAGCCTCCGCTTCCACCTCCGAAGCCGCCGCCGCTGCTGCTCATGCTGTAGCTGCCGCCGCCGCCTCCCATGCTGAGACCTCCGCCCATGCCGAGACCTCCGCCCATGCCGAGACCTCCGCCCATGCCCAGGCAGCTGCCGCCGCCGCCGTAGCCCATCCCGCTGGAGCTGCTCACCACAGCTGCAGGGGAACACGGTGCGTGCCCACCTTAGGGACCCGCAGGTCCCCGAGGCGGGGGTACCTGGCCCATCGCCCCCACGGCAGGGGAATGGGTGACCAGGGCTGGAAGGGGGGAAGGTACTCACAGACGCTCACGGCTCCGACTCCCTCTCCGGCAAGCCTGTTGGGGAAGGGGGACGTAAGTGAGAATGCGAAAGCACAGGCAAGATACAGCGCTGGCCACTGGGACCAGCAAATTAGACTTTGTGGCCTTCAGCAGAGAGGGTCCTCTGGTGGGGTATGGCTGCATCACAGGTGAAAGGTGACAATGCTCGCTTTTCTTAGTGCATCGGGTGCCAAGAGCTGGAGAAACCCAGCTTTTCCAAGAAACCTCACATTTTAAAATATCCCCTCTCTCTACGCTCTTTTTAAGTCTCTTGATGCTTCAGGCCCTTGGGGTGAGCTCTGTCTTTGGACCCAAAGAAACGCGCTCTACTCTGAAGAGCAGCACGCAATGGGACCCCGTGCTTGTCCTCACCTGCTCTCCTCGCCCTCCAGCAGCTTCCTGTAGGTCGCGATCTCGATGTCCAGGGCCAGCTTGACGTTCATCAGCTCCTGGTACTCGCGCAGCTGCCGGGCCAGGTCTGCCTTGGCTTTCTGCAGAGCATCCTCCAGCTCGGCCAGTTTGGCTTTGGCATCCTTGAGGGCCATCTCCCCGCGCTCCTCCGCTTCGGCGATGGCTGCTTGGAGGCTGGCACACTAAAAGAAAGGGAAGCCAATAATGGTTTATCTTGGCCTACCCAAAGCTGAGTATTGCTGTGGTATTGTGGATACCGGCCGGTGACTCCCAGCATGGCACTGAGAAGTCCTCGGGGCTGTCAGAAAGGTGTCACTGGGGAGCTGCAGCCATAGTCCAGTTTCCCACAAAAAGGAGAAACATCTGCAGCTCTTTGCTTTGATGGGGTGACCTGAAAGCTCACAACTCACTTCCCCAGCAAGGAAGGAGCTATCACAGCACATCCTCACATTACGGGACCTTCTCCAGTAGGGAGAGACAGAGATGGCCCTGCCCTCTTCAGTGCAGGGGGGACCCCTGGCCTTCCAGCCCTGCTGTGAAGCCAGGAGCTGGCTCCTTCCATGTCTGGAGTCTGCCATCCACCATGCAGGAGCATCCCCACCATACCTGCTTCTTCACACTCTCAATCTCATTCCGCAGCCTCTGGACCATCCGGTTGATCTCTGAAATTTCTATCTTGGTGTTACGCAGGTCGTCACCGTGTCGCCCGGCGGAGACCTGAAGCTCCTCGTACTGAGATGCAGAAAGGAGGAGAGCGCTGGTTAGGAGCCGTGGGGAGGCTGAGTGGGGCTGGGAAGGGTGAGGGGCCTTCAGGGCACGAAGTGCAGATCTAGGGGGACTACAGCCCTTGGAGCAACCTGCCCATGGAATAGCAGCTCAGCCCATAGTTGCTAAAATACACCACAAAGTCAGCTATTGCATTGCTACGGGTTGTCACGTAATATTAGGAACCTGAAAGGAAAAGAGGAATGCTCTGTATCTAAGGCCAGATCCACCAGTGACTCGGTGTGAGCCCAGGATCAAAGCATTTAAGCATCTTGTCCCCTGGTTTCACAGCAGGGAAAGTAAGGTGGATCCAGCGTAGCAGTTAACAAGCAAAGAACGGCAATCTGTATGCAAGAGCCCATTGCAACATGCACAGAAATCAGTCTGTTATTCCGCTTACCCACCTTGTTTTGGTACCAGGCCTCAGCCTCTGCCCGGCTCCGGTTGGCGATGTCCTCGTACTGCGCCTTGACCTCTGCGATGATGCTGTTGAGGTCCAAGTTGCGGTTGTTGTCCATGGACAGGACCACAGAGGTGTCGGACACTTGCTGCTGCATCTGGGACAATTCCTGCAGAAGATGCAAAAAAAGTGAGTTGTCTGGTCTCAGGGGTGGAAACCATGTCGATGCGAGATGGCTTCAGAGCCCTCTCTGCCAAGCCATTTTCTTGCATTTCTCTGTACTCTGCCTCTCCTTATCTACCATTTCTATCTTATGCCTACATTATAATTTCAAAAAGGTGGTGACTGCTTCCTCTTTTACTGCTGTACAGCATCAAGTGTGATGGACGGAGCTCCGGGACACAGGAAACTGTACGGTGTGGAGCTGTGGAGGATGTTATCGTAGGGAGGGCTGACCGCTTACCGCTTCGTAGAGAGCTCTCAGGAAGTTAATTTCATCTGCCAGTGCATCTGCTTTGGCCTGCAGCTCAACCTTGTTCATGTAAGCTCCATCCACATCCTAAAGAAAAGAAAACCAAAGACTTCTGGGTGAAACCTCAAAACAAAAGGACACCAGGAGGACCCTCTCTCTGCTTCCAGGTTCGTTAATCTTTAGGCTTGTTTTTAGATCACTATGATCAAGGCATTTTCTAACATAATGCCAGACACTGGTTATGAGCCACAATGAGGTTTTGGGCAGAGGGCAAAGCTCAGACTCATGGGGATGTGGCTGGAGTTCGAGTGGGACTGAACAGCAAGCAGCCGAAGTTTGGCACTGCAGCCGGAGGAGCTACCTCCAGAAAGCAGGGCAGCTCCTCCGACTGTGCCAAAAGGTGCTGCACCCTTGGCTTGGAGCAGGTTGTGCCCATTTGTAGGGGTATATGGAGGAGTACCCAGCCCAGTACCTAGTCCTAGCCGTGCCAGCACCATATCCTAATGCCTGACCCAACCGTGGGGTTGGAAGACCCCCAGCTCCCATCAGCTTTGCTTTGGCTCTGTGTGCTGAGCTCATTTCATTGCCCTCCCCCCGGCTCCCACTTCACTCACCTTCTTGAGAACCACGAACTCGTTCTCTGCACCGGTGCGGCGGTTAATCTCATCTTCATATCTGTAAGGATAAATAAGGGAGAGAGTTTGGGTGGAAATGAAGAGCCGAGGCAGAGAAGCAGGGGTGGGACCACTCCAGTCCTAAATCATTAATTCTGGCTCACAGATATATTCCTTATTCCCAGCTGTTTACAGTCCAGAGCAGATGCAGAGCAAATGGTCACTTACTCTGAACCTGCAGGGACTCCGTGGTGTGAGTAGTCCCAGCTAAAATTAAAAGAATCCAATCACTGCCCTTAAAGTCAAGCTCATGCGTAGATGTGAGCAGGATCAGAGCCCTTTGCAGTAAGAAGCAGCAGCAAGTATTCATGGTGACCTTTGACCAAAGCAAAGTTATGCAAAAGCTTTCAGCCTGGACTGCAATAGCTAATAATGTAATAGTTTGATATTTGATATTTTAATAATGCTAATGGCTCTGAATAACCTGCTGCAGCATTTAATTAAAAAAAAAAAAAAAGTTCTGTGATTCTTTAACCATGGTTGTGCAAGAGCAGATCATTAAGTAAGCCTCAGATTATGTTTCTGGGGAACTTTTTATGGCTCTGAGCAACATCCTCTCATCAGATAATCAGGGCAGGGCTTAGCTAGAAAGTAGACAGAATGTGGAGGCTGTTGCGGCTAAGACCTGGATTTGAAAGGCAGGTTTATGCCAGTCCTTTAACTCCCACTGGCAGAGATATCCCTGCACCTGGATCTCCGGGTGGACAGGAGACAAAGTGAACATGAGCCCATGGACTGGGATCTAGCTCCAGACTTGAAACAAAATGCATTCTCTTGCCCAGGTAGTAGCTCCAAAATCCAGACAATATAATTTGTCATTTTTGGACTAATCAGGGTTTCTAAAAGCCTATAATGCATACCGAGACCTGAAATGTACCCAAGGACAACATAACAGAAGCTAATTCATGTCAGCCCATCCTGTCAGCTCTAAATGCCGATACATACCCCCCACCCCAAAAATCTATTCACATGCTTAGCTCTCTAGCATAAACATATCTCAGTCCTCCAGGGTGTTTTTCTCAAGTTTGCACTTGGCCATCTGGTTGCATAAGGAAGATATTGTTCTCTCCAGACTCCAGCCAAAGAAAATTGAACTGCTTCACCTAAAAAAAACACCTAAATGTCCCTCATAGTCAGCAGACACCGGCTGGCATGCCCTTAAAATGATTCATCCCGCCTCTGCTGGATGCCTTATCTCAGGCTGGGACTAATTGCCACCCCGGGAAAATTCTTTCCTCTGGTTTACTTGAGGGGGAGCTGAGGCAATGGGCAAAAAAAAAGAGCTGAGCATCTTCCACGTGATCAGAGGTGAGCGAGGCCGAGCACATGCGGGTTGCCTGGGCCCCTCTGGAAGCTAGGAACTTCCTTTGCAAAAAGAGAAAATTGGGGATTTTTGGAGCTGGCTGTTTATGGCTATGTTTCATCCCCTTTTGCATGTCATTCATACTCATGAGCTACACATTTTGCTATTTTCAGGTATTGTTTTGGGAAGCCCGAGGGATCTGACCAGGACCTCCATACAATGGAGCTTCTTCTGTGGGTGAATGAATCCTGTCCTAAATTCTGAGCCTGCATGCAACCGACATAGCTAGAGGTAACTGCGACCAAATTTCGGTTTTGTATGTTCATTTTGCTGGGAAGAGGAGCCCAGTGCAAATGCAAGGCAAGCGCCAGGGAGCACGAACCGCCTGCCCTGATTTTCACATCTATTAATCTACAGACCGCAATCTCTTACTTGTTCTTAAAGTCTTCCACCATGTCCTGCATGTTCCTCAGCTCAGAGTCCAACCGTCCCCTCTCTCCCATAAGACTGTCTAGCTGCCGCCTGAGGTTGTTGATGTAGGCTTCGAAAAGGGGCTCCAGGGACTTCCTGGTGACTGTGTGGCCCTGCTCTTGCAGGAGGCTCCATTTGGTCTCCAGCACTTTGTTCTGCTGCTCCAAAAATCGCACCTGAGAAAACAAAAGCAGGCACGCGCTGAAACCCATCCGAACGGCGCACAAAGTCCCCTGCCAGGGAAAGGAGGGATCATTCAACACGGAAAGAGATGGCAAAGAGATTGGAATTAGGATCTTCCCGCAGGAATTTAGGGCACCGAATTCTCCAAAGTAGCACAAGAAGCTGATATGCTTGGGGAGAATTTTCAAGAGCAGTTAAGCAGGCCAAGCACCTGTAATTGCAGCTTTAGCTGTTTCTCCCCCCACTGGATGCTCAGCCCACCTTACTGGTTTAAACTGGTAGTATCCCATCGAGAGGTGTGGAGCTTTGCAATTTTACAACCAGTGCAAGATCCATCCAGTGCCCAGTAAATTTTTTATGGGGAAGGGGGGATTTCCAATTTAGCAAAATGAGGTGCTGTAAAACTCATCCTTGCAAAGAGCATAAGACAATTCTTAGTTTTCAGCCAAACCTGTGCTGTTTGTCGGCTGGGATTAGTTCAGGCAAGCCCCCAACTCCAAAAGAAGTTTCTTCCTGTTCTTCTTTCCCGAGGCAACTGAGAATATGCACGGGCTGGTGTTTAAGACCGAACTCTCACCTTGTCGATGAAGGAGGCAAATTTGTTGTTGAGGGTCTTGATCTGCTCCCGCTCGTGTGTTCGCACCTTCTGGATTTCTGGGTCAATATCCAGCTTGAGGGGTGCCAGGAGGCTCTGGTTGACGGTCACTTCGTGGATGCCACCGGGTGGGCAAACAGGGAACCCGGGGCCACCTCGACCACCAAATCCAGGACCTCCCAGTCCAAATCCACCACCCATCCCATAGCCGCCACCACCACCAGCTCCTCCTAAGCCAAAACCAGCGCCTGCTCCACCACCATAGCCAAGACCAAAGCCAGCTCCTCCACCAAAGCCGTATCCACCACCAGCTCCGCTCCGTAGACCTCCGCCGACCGAGCTGTAGGAAATTCTTTTACTTCCACCTAAGTTATAGAGACTTCTGCTGCCGAAGCCACCACCAGCTCCGAAGCCTCCTCCACCTCCAGCTCTTCCTCCTCCAACTCTGGAGACAGAGACGGAGCTAAAACTGCTTCTGGTACCACTGCCACCTCCTACGATAGCAGAGCCTGAGCTAAAGCCCCTCATGCCCCCTCCAGTTGATGATCTGTAAGAGATCCGACTCATGGTGGCTTGTTCAATTGGAAATGCAAAGAGCAGGAGGGAAAAAAAAGCTGGTGAATAAAAGCTGAGCAGCAGGAAAGGAGCAGAGGGCAACGGAGACAGAAACCCCTGTAATGGGGGAGCTCGGGAGCCTCCTCTTTTATCTGCTTGGAAAACTTGGCACGGGAATTCAGAACTTGACGTGCCTTGCAGCAACTTGCCTTGTCAAACACACCTAGGCTACAGCGAGGCGCTGAAAAATGCATTGTTTGCAGGCAAGAAAGTAACGGAGTGAGGGAGCTCCCCCCACCCCCAAAGCCTGGCGCTCTGAGTCATGAAATGAGAATTGAATGGGACGACTCGCCGAGGTTTGCGCTCACGAGCAGGACGCAACATGATTCTCCCGAGACCCTGGGAGCCAGTTTTCCTTATGCCAGCCAGGGCTCACCCATTGCAGTGAGCTTCCTTGAGCTGAAGCCTTTGCAAGGTGCGGTGCAGTTTAGGGTTCAACACATCACACGGCGAACAGGGCAGCACAGACAGGGGCTGATCTTTCCAAGACTGCCCTGTCGCGGTGTGCATGCCCTGTTGTTGGCTTGGGAAAGCTGAGGCTGGAGGTGATTTTACTTCTCAGCACTGCTATTTTGATTTCTTTTGGAAAAGGGCTCTAAAGGGTTGCAGGCTGGTGGAGAGGAGCTGGGTGGAAGTTGTCTCCTGGTAGTATTTTCTGGGATCTTACCAAAAAGTTGCCTCTCCTCTTTGCAGGAGGAACTGAGAAATTACTTATCGTGGCTTTCAAAGACAGCAAGGGAATCGCCCTTCCAAAATAATGTGAAACTGCGTTAAATAGTACTCTGGCACTTCTAAAATAGATATTAAAGAGATGATTGAAAGGGTTGCATTTGTTTTGAGTCTTCTCGTCAGGCTGAGGGTTCAAAAGCTCTTTGTGAAGTGGTATTTTTATCACTCCCCCCCATATTTACCCTCTAACCAGCAGTTTCCACGTCACTGCTGGCTCCTCAAGACGTTCTCTGTAGGGGAATTCACCCACTTTCCTTCCAGCTTCCTCCCACCCCTCCTTCACTCTGCTGAGATCATGCAGTCGGATGATTTTCTAAAACATCTTTGGCCCCTTGATCTTGAGCTCTCAGGTGAACCCAGGAGCTGCGATGGGGCTGGGTCGTGTTTTGGGATGGTGCAATGACAGGAAAGCCAGGACCTCTTCCCTCATGCCCACGAAGAGCTGGATGTCGGTTACAAGAGATGTCCCCTCCTTCCCACCCAAAGCAAGTCTGCAAAGTGAACTCAGCCCAGCCACATCCTTGTGCTGCGAGGGCCACCGACCTCCATCGGGTTGTGTGTCAGATGAACTAATAGTGCACAGTGGAGAGATAAAACTGAATCAAAAAGATTTTTTGAAATTGGCTACGTGAGCAATAAGTACGGGAACTTAATCCAAAATGAGTTGCTTAAGGGTATCTGCAGCATCTCATAGCTTGTTTCTGTTGATGTGCTTCCAACTGCCGTTTTCTCTGTCTGGGAACTTGAAAGAACCTGAGCAGGAGGGATTTTTTATTTGTTTTCCTTATTGCAATCATAAAAGCCGGCGCTCACAACTATCATCTCCTGCAAGCGCTCCTGTCACCGCCTATTGCCAATAGCGTGAGTCACGAGCACCCGAAGCGCGTTCGGGCGAGCTATCGGGGAGCCGATCACCGGGCGTGCTGCACGGGAGCAAGCCGGGCGGTAGCAAGGGGGTGCTCTCGCCTCGGGAGTGGAGACCAGGAACCCGCCGGGTGCTGTGCAATGTGCTGGAAATGCCAAAATTCCCAGGAAAACTGCGCTCACACTCGCACATCCTGAAGCTGCTGTAGCCAGCCCTGGGCCCTGATTTCATGGGTGCTGCAAGTAACTCCAGTAACTGCTGCTGGTTTGGATCAGCAGCAATCCCAGGAATGTTACCAGGCTTATACTGGTATTGAAACTAAATAAATTGTGTTGGAAACGTGGCAGATGTACAGAGATTTGGTTTCCTAAGCCTGCAGATGGGAGTTGGCACATGTGAGCTGGATATGGTGGAAGGGGGCCAGGCAGCAGTGGCCGGGAGCCTGCCTTTGACTTCCAAAGAGCTATGCAAAGTCACACCTGGGAACCAGAGCACAGGCTGCAAATGCTTTAATTAAAGAAAAGAGAAAGGATTCATGTTTAAGGTAGTCATTACCTCCCCAGCTCTTCTAGGAAAGCCTGTTGCTGCAGACTACGGTAATTAAGTGGAATATTACAAAGGGCAAAGCAAATGATGGTTTAGGCACAAAAAAAAAAAAAAACACGGAAAATTCTTGCAGTATCTCTCAGTCCCACAAAATTCCCTTGCGTGGTTTTGTCACTCACATGCACTGTCCTCCTCGAATTTGCCCCCTCGGAAGGGAAGGCTGCTCGCACAGCGGGTGCCAGTTTGGGAGGCAGGATTTGTGCAGGGGTTGCCTGCTGGGGGAGGGCACTTCTGGAGGAATCATGTCCTGGGGACGGGGAACGGGGCCAGCTGAGAGGTTTGAGATGTTTGCAGGAGTCTGGCTGCCTTTCAGCATCACCGCCTCTCTTTTGGGCTGTTATTTGCTTTTTTTTTTTCCACCCCAAACTGGGAAGAAAGACATTCAGAAGTGGTAGGGTTAGTTAAGGTTAGGTTGTCTTTAGCTGCATTGATTCATGCCGCGCTGTGTAAGTCAGCATTAGCACAGGCAAGTACAGAAATCAAGATGACTCACAGTTTATTTTTAACCTTTGCTAATTTCTGACCAATCTGTCCAAAAATTAGCATCCTCTGTGGCAGCAGGGGCTGAGGAGTTTTGTCCCCAGACTTTGGTCTCTTTTACTGCGGCTCCCTTGATTTTCTGAGTGAAGGGAAACTGGATGCTTCTGTGTTTGAGTGCGTCTGGGTTTCAGCGAGGTTTTGCTGGGGAGCTTGTGAGCGTCTGCTGCAAACCCGCGGGGCTGGTGTGTGCTCACTCGCTCCTGCCCATTTGCTGTGCAGGGTTATGAAAAGCTGGGATGTTGAGAGGTCAGGGGAAAGCAAAGCGTCTGACTCTTTGAAATGCAATAAGGCATGAGTGTTTGTCTGAGGTTTTCTTTTTTTTCCCTTTTCTTTTTTTTCTCCTTTTGCAGTGACCAAAACACCTGCATCATGTGGTAAGTTGCTCTGTTCCAGCTCACCGAAACCCATCCTCACTCTAGATTGTCCCGATAAATTCCTCCCCCAGATGCTAGGTTTTGCTGTGTCTTTTGAGAAAGCAAAAATTGAATGCTTTTTTTTTTTTTTCTGTCTGAGCTAGTAGAGCCGTGCAAAAACCTCCCTGCCAAAAAGAAAGGCTTTTGGATTAACAACAGTAATGGGCTAAGAAATGAATGGTGACTAATTTTTTTGTTGCTTGATGGATAAACCACCCCCCTCCTTCTCTTTTTCCACGTTCTTCAGTTTGTTTCGTGACAGCATGCACCTCATTTCAAGCTTTTCAGTATTTATTTTAATCAGAATTTTGAAACTTTTTCCCCAAAAGTGAAACGAAAGCCTCCTCCCATTCACCCCGCTGAAGGTTGGAAGTATTTCATGCTGCTGGTTTAGAGCAAAAACATGTAGGAACAAATAAATTACAATCCAGTTTTATTGGACATGTTCCCAAAAGAGAAGGGAAGGAAAACACAGCATCATTTCGCTATCACTGAAGTATAAAAAGCTGCAATTTTCTTTTTAATGGTATTTTCACAAAAATAAAAAAAGACAAGAGTGGAGTCCTAGAGGGGCAAATTCTATCAGAAGGGGGGCACTGGTGTCCCTTTGGGCGCCTGCTCCCAATTGCCATGTTTCCCATGGCATGGGCTGAGACCTGACTTCACTTTTTGGTTTCCCAAATGCATCTCTTTTGGCAGAGAAACCCACACACGGTGAACAGCCGAAATACCCCAAGGAGCAGCATGGACGTGGCCCTTCAGGCTGGTTTTGCAGTGACTCAGAAATCACTCCTAATTGGCTCTGTGCTCCCATAATAAGAGATATTTTAAGAGGGGCAACGAGCTTGCAAATCACTGCCTGGGATCTTTCAGCAACCTCCTGGGTATTTCTACATAGCAGAAAAAAAATCCCTCACGTGTGTATGAAAACAAGTTGCTTAACTTGAAGGGGTGAGTTTGGTTCATCCCAGCAGGGAGGGCAAAGCAGGCTGGATTGAAGCCAAGGTCCCAGCCTGTCCCCGGTCTTCTGCAGGCCAGAACCGTGAATGCAAAACCAAGCTAAAAACCCCAGTTATTGCATCTGCACCGCTTTTTGATCTGTGTTGGCTGATGGCTGTCAACTAGCTGCAATTACAAACTGCTCAGACTCATTAAAAAACAAACCAAACCCCCAAAAGACAATTCCCAATTCAGAAAATCACTTAGACCCGTGTTTGTCTTTTAAACCTGTTCCAGGTATTTTGAGAGATCTGGTTAGCTCGTGCTCCGCTGTTTTTCTTGAGGTGGGACCCAAATGCTTAAGAACTATGGTGCGAGGAGCCAGGGCAGAGCAGATGGAGGGGTGGTGGTGTGCAGGGGCGATGCGGGAGCAAGGCAGAAGCGATGGTTTCAGGGAGGGTCCGGTGTTGGTTTTACTCAGGCTGCATAGCATTCTTCAGGCTTTGGCTTTTTATGCTCTTTTTGCTGGAGGAGGTTTTGGAGACGATTTTCACACCTGGGTTGGTGCCTTTTGCACTTCCAGAGCTGAAATTCCCCCCTCCAGTGCTCAGCCCACTGCTGCCGCCGCTACCACCTCCTCCGTAGCCAAGACCGCTAGAGATGCCGAGACTGCTGCCTCCTCCAAATCCACCTCCGAGACCACCACCACCGCCGAGTCCAAGTCCTCCTCCATTTCCAAAGCTGTAGCCTCCACGGCCACTGCCTCCTCCAAGACCAAAACTGCTTCCACCACCTCCTCCAAGGCCAAAGCTGCTTCCACCACCTCCTCCAAGACCAAAACCACTTCCACCACCTCCTCCAAGACCAAAACCGCTTCCACCGCCTCCTCCAAGACCAAAACCGCTTCCGCCGCCTCCTCCACTTAGGCTCAGTCCACCAAATCCTCCTCCCAGGCCACCTCCACCAGCTGGTCCAGAGCTGGAGCTGATCACCGCTGCAGGAAAATACAACCAGAGGGTTGAACATCTGCTCTGGCAACCCCCCAGTTGCAGGAAGCACCATCATTGGGACTTGGACCCATGGGACTTGAACCCAACTTCTGTCCCCACACGCTAATGGTTCTGGTAGGCTCTGAATGTCTTACATGGAGCAATTGGGTAAAACCTCCCTTTTCCCAGGGTTGCTCAAATGTTCTGCTCCCAGTGGCCCCAAGGGAAAATGAGCACAGTGATACTTACAGTAGCTGATGGGGTTGAGTCCCTCGCCGCTCAGCCTGTTGGAGGGCAGACAAAGGGGAGGTCAGAGACAAAGTACAGAAGCAGGTGGGGGAACCAACCTGCTGGCAGGGGAACAGTGACATTCACTATTCCTTCTGCAGGGATTTTGTTCCCACCTGCTCTCCTCGCCCTCCAGCAGCTTCCTGTAGGTCGCGATCTCGATGTCCAGGGCCAGCTTGACGTTCATCAGCTCCTGGTACTCGCGCAGCTGCCGGGCCATGTCGGCTTTGGCTTTCTGTAGGGCATCTTCCAGCTCTGTTATCTTTGCCTTGGCATCCTTGAGGGCCAGCTCCCCACGCTCCTCAGAGTCTCCGATGGCCGTTTGCAGCGTGGCACACTGCAAGGGGAGGGATTGGAACTCCTGAGTGCTGCTTGTCTCTTTGGGTAAGACTCAGCCAAGGAAGAAAACCGTTCTGGCCAGGGTGTTTATGAGCAATGGTTAAGACTGAGGTCATTCTACCATATTTAACATTGCTGGAGTTGAAATGCCAGCCTACAAGGATGATTTTGTGTGTGGTGCAGTACCCTTTCCGGTACCTCATGCTCTGCAGTTGCTGATGTCTCTCCAATCAGCAGCATGGTGGCAGACAGCAGAGAGCTGCTAAGGGATCACAGAACAGGGCTCCATGGGCATCTTTTGCCATTCCTACCTGGTTCCTCGTGTTCTCTATCTCTGCCCGGATCCTCTGGATGAGCCGGTTGAGCTCAGAGATTTCCCCCTTCGTGTTGCGCAGATCATCCCCATGCTTCCCAGCTGTGGCCTGCAGCTCTTCATACTGAGGTTCAGGAGGAAGAGTGAATAGTCTGAGCCCTCCAAGTGGGCAAGAGGTGGCTTAAACAGCCTCACACAGGGACAGCAGTGACTTTTCCCAGAAATACATCCACGGCATCCATGGTTCTGCTCACCTTGGTTTGGTACCAAGCCTCTGCCTCAGCCCGGCTCCTGTTGGCAATGTCTTCGTACTGAGATTTGACTTCGGCTATGATGCTGCTGAGGTCCAGGTCCCGGTTGTTGTCCATTGACAGAATGACAGCGGTGTCGGACACTTGTGCGCTGAGCTGAGCCAGCTCCTGTGGGGAAGCACATGGTCCCGTGGCAGCTGTACTTACCTCTTCACATGCCACGGAATGGCAGTCACTGCCCAGGGTGGCAGCAGGACAGAAATCAGGGGAGGGGGGTGTTTGTACCGCATCATAGAGGGCTCGAAGGAAGTTGAGTTCATCGGTCAGCGCATCCACCTTGGCCTCCAGCTCCACCTTATTCATGTAAGCAGCATCCACATCCTGGAAAAGAACAACTATGGGCCCATCTGCAGCACCTGGTACCTCTTCTTTAGCTCAGCCAAGGACTGACCAAGCCCAGAGATGGGCTTGGGACCTGGGATTCCTGGCACTGCCAAGCATCTTTATTTCTATGTGGTCTGTTCAGCCCAGGCGACTGTGTGTATGTTGTGGGACAAGAATTTACTTCCATCCTCTTTCAACCCCCTTCATTCCTTTCCCCCAAAACCATAACCCAACTGTCAGCTTTTAAAGGACAAGGATGCAGCTTCATGAGATCTCCCACCCTTTAGAGCTCTCCCAGCCTACGCAATGCTCAGCATCCGTTAGAACTCCTGTCTCACCCACCTTCTTCAGCACCACAAATTCATTCTCTGCTGCTGTGCGTCGGTTGATTTCCTCTTCATATCTAGAGGGGTAAAGGGAAAGGTGTGCTGGATCATGTCTCAATAAACAGAAAAGTTGTACAGGGAGGACTGCAAGATTATTTGGGCTGGGTGTGACATTTTAAGTAAAGCAGTTACAGAGGATTTTCCTTTGCAAGTCTCATCACAAGTTGTCATGTCCTGGCTGAGCCTGCATTTTCTGATTGGAAAAAATTGATGGACCATTTTTCTCCTGTTGTGCCAGAAGGCAGGGGCTTTGCAGGGAGAGGTCCCTCATGAGAGCTGTTTATTAGAGGGAGATTCATCAGGTGCCGTGTTATGGACTAGAGCACAGACTGGAGATCCTTTTTTTCCCTTTCTCATAGAAAGTTTGATGAATATCTCAGGCTAGGTGTTTGTCCTTGAGAAAGCTAGGTTTAAGTGAGACGAATCCTACTGCCTAATGCTAAACTGAACCATTTGCATCCCATTTCACCCCAGGCTGCCTGGATGTGCCACTGAACAGGCACTCACTTGTTCTTGAAATCCTCAACAAGGTCTTGCATGTTCTTCAGCTCCCCATCCATGCGTCCTCTCTCGTTGAGCAGGTTGGCCAGCTGCTTTTTCAGGTTGTTGATGTAAGCCTCGAAGAGTGGGTCCAGGTTGTTTTTGCCTGCACTGGTTTTTTGACCCTGGTCCTGCAGGAGGGTCCATTTGGTCTCAAGCACCTTGTTCTGCTGCTCCAGGAAGCGGACCTGAGCATTGGGAAGCAGAAGAAGGTTAGCATAAGAAGCCTGTGAGTGTGCTGATGGCCAAGGGACAGTAACTGGGACTGATGAATAGCACAAACCAAGTGAATCCCAAACCAGGAGTGTTAAATCCAGCTGTGAATATCATCCAGATTATCCAGCGCTATGTTTGCCCATTCAGTAGCTAAGCAAATTTGCCACTGGTGGACAATTCTAATTAGAGACAATTTAATTCAGGAAGCCAATGAGTAATCATTAGAAAATGTGGGTTCAGCTCTTTTGTCACTTGCTTTCTTTAACATCCTTCGTTTTTTTCCTTCTTCGCAAGTGATATTTATCTTCCTTAATTAATGCTAATATCTGAGTACTACAGGTTAAAAGACAGGTACTTAATTGCCTTTTCTCTTGCTCATGTGTACTACATATAAGGTATTTAGAGAAAGAAAAGCTGAGAAAGGACTTATGTTGAGTCTATATAAGAAGGACCTTAGCTTTCAGACAATAAAGCTGGACAAAAGAGGCAGCACCTCTGCTGTGATACCTCGCAAAGACAGCTAGCTTAAGCAACTGGCTTACTCTAATTTGAGATAATATATCTTATTTCTCAGGCACAAAACCTGAATCCTCGTTACTAGTTTTCAATGTCTAGCTTTCTGCCTTGTAACTGTTTAGAAGTAGGTTCTTTTTTGATTACTTTATTAAAAACATGCAGATAGGAAATATGCACTAGACTGAAGATTTCTGAAGCTATATTTTTGTAGATACAAGACTGTCTTGCTCCCTAGCACAGGTCCGCGGTGCTTGATGAAATCTCACCTTGTCAATGAAAGAAGCAAATTTGTTGTTGAGGGTCTTGATTTGCTCCTTCTCGTCTTTCCGCACCTGCTGGATGTTCGGATCAATCTCCAGGTTCAGGGGTGCCAGGAGACTCTGGTTGACTGTCACTTCTTGGATGGTACCGACTCCCGGTGGGCCACCACCAAATCCTGCCGGACTCCTGCCGCCACCCAGCCCTCCGCCAAGTCCTCCCAGGCCCCCTGCTCCACCAAAGCCAAACCCTCCACCACCTCCCTGTCCCCCACCAAAGCCAAGCCCACCAGCACCTCCACCCAAGCTATATCCACCACCTCCACCACCGAGACCAAGTCCAAAACCACCACCAGCTCCGCCGCCACCAAGTCCACCGCCACCACCGGCTCCACCCCCGAAAACAGTCCTGTAGCTGCTTCCAACCCCGATGGATATCCTCTTGGTACCACCAAGGTTGTAGAGGCTCCTGCTGCCGAACCCACCGCCACCACCACCTCCTCCAATGAGCCTTCCAAAACCTCCTCCACCTCCTCCAGATCGTGCGACAGACATCGAACTGAAGCCAGCCCTGTTGCCACTGGGAATGACAGCTGAGGCAGCGCTGTAAGATCTGCCTCCACCGCCGGCTCTCATGCTGTACGTCTGCCGGTTCATCGCAGCAGGAGATCACGGCCCGGCACAGGCACAAAGCAGCAAGCTGGGAGAGTGCAGCTCTCTGATGGAAGGGGGTGCGGGATGCCCTTTTTATCCCTCTGGGGATCTGGGCTTGGTTGCATGGAAGTCCAGAGATCAATTTAGTGCCTTCATGGTTTTGACGTGCCAAGCAGCCAGCTGTCTTCTTGAAACTTGTTAAACGGTGATTGCACTCAAACACACCTCTTGGAGCCAGCCTGAATCTGCTCAGCTAGAAGAGTTATCTAACTGTGATTTCTGGCAGGAATTGCTCAGCCCTAGTGCAAAGCTGCTGTGTGCTTGCAGAGGTGCATTATTTAATTTCCTTTCTGCAAAGCAAAATAAATGAAACAAAAAAGGGTGAAAAATAGCTACCCTGATACTCCTACCCTACTTACAAGATGTAGTAGATCAGCGTGGAGCTTAGTGCAGGCTCCTCTGAAGTAACTTGAATGAAACATAGTAAAACTAAAATAGCTAAAACTGAACAAAGAGATTTCATCTGAATGAAAAATATTTCATTTCTTTGCCCAAAGGCAAAGTGCAGGTGTGATGTTCATGAAGCCTGACATCTTGTTCAGGGCTCTGATTTATCCAGTTGCCCTTGACTGTTCACACTTGTTGGGCAGAGACCATCTTTTGAGCTGACTCAGTACCAATCACAGAGAGGCCCTGATCCATGATTTGCCTCTGAGACACTATATTTAGGTGTCATCTCGAATTTTGACTATTTAATATTAGGTGTTTAGTCTATGGCAGGTTTTCTAGGCTGCCTTTCTAGACATATTGGCATCTCCAGAGGACAACTGCATCCCACCCAGAGGCGGCCCTTGCACTGCCTCCAGTCATCTGATGATGTGGCTGATATATTTCCATCTTGATCTAAAAAACATTTCAATGAAAGAGGCAGATTTTCTGAAAAAAATATTTTGCCCAGCTTTGTGGAATTGTATTATTTGCATGTTTAACATTAGGGTGCAATCAGTCTTGAATTTCTAGCTCTTTACAGGTGCGATTTCTTTTTGAAATCTTTGAACCTTTCTATTCAAAATGCAGCTAAAAGCAAAGATTTAACCAGCATGAAAAATACTCCCACAAATTCTGTTGATTTTACTTCCTGAAATCCTTGGGAAAAAGAGCAAAGTCAATAGGGTGTGGTGGCATTTTCTGGCCTCTCAGTCTGTGTGGAACTGCAATGTTTACAGTATTTTATTCTTCGTGTTTAAGAATTCTGTTTGTTTTCAGCACATTGTTCTCCTGCTGGCATTGCCCGTGCTGTGCGCATGACTGGGACTTAAACATCTGTCTCCATGTTTGCAGGACAGGACTCCGCATGCCCTTTGAAATATACTCATGTGCCTCTGTGGCACAAAACCATTAAGTATGAGCTAAAGTCCCACTGGCATCTCTGGAAGAAAAATTAAGCAGGTGCTTCGTGTCCTACCGACTACAGAAGATCAAATGTCTGATGATCCCTGGAGAAATGCTGCCAGTCAGGCTCAAACCAGGAGAGTTGGGTCACTCAAACTGAATTTCCCATTGCAGTGTGAAATTCCTGGTTGGTGCACATCATCTCGCTTCTCTCTGGAAAAATGTTGGGCTGAAGCTGCCTGGGATGTTAACTGAAATTCGTGAACATCTTCATTATTTGCATAAAATTCAAAGCCCGGGTGCGATGGGAAAATGAGATTGTCTTCATGCTTTCTTGACCCCAGTAAGGGCAGATTGTCCTGAAGCTGACAAACGGGTTCTGATCAGATATTAGAGGTGAATGAATATAATGGCATTAAGGGTGGGGCTGCCAGAAGAAAGAGGGAATTGTCATTTTAGGCTCCCACACTTGTCTTCCTTCAGCCTGCTGTCCACAAGGTATGCGAGGCTGGGGGAGATGCACCAGTTCTTTACTGGGCTTGTTTATTGTGTGCAGGAGCTGGCGTTTGTGGGCTCTGTACCCAGGGACAGATGTGGCTTTTCACATCTGTCCATTTGGATCAGCTCTGCGAGTCTCCACCAAACAGCAGAGGTGCACGTCCCAAATGACACTGAGCCGGATTTAGCCCCAACCACCCCCAAAATGTCCTCAATCTGGACTGCTGGCCTTTTTTTTTCTCCAAAACAACCTGTTCTACTTGAATGTCTCCAGGCAGGTGGCAAAAATCATGAGTTTTGCAATTCTGGGAGGTTGAGAAAGGCAGGGACGATTAAAGGTATTCTCCCAGAAATGCAAGAGCTGCTGGGCCACTTTGGTACCCTGGGGAGCCATCTGGTTATTGGTGTGCACTCACTGTTTTGCAGGGAGGTGATCAGATTAAGTTATGAGCTGTTAGGGCACCAGCAGCTTCTTGGTGGGTGTTTCAGCTTGTTATTTACATACAAATGAGATGAGGTCCGAGTCATATATAATGAGAGAGAAAAGCTGAAGATAACCGTTTCGGAAGACATCCTTGTTAGGTGGGTGGGTTTTGCCTTCTCGGCAAGGGATGATCTATTTGGATTTCACCACCCACCAACCCAGACAGTGCTGCTAAGCCATGTTGTTTGTTAAAACATAATTAGCAATCTGCTCCAAGGAGACCACACCCCATAAAGCTTTGTGCTTTCTGTCCGAAAAGTCCTGCAGATGCAGGGAGCCCAAACCCACCACGAGAGCAGCTGGGGTGGATGCTCAGCTGGTAGGAACCGGCGGTGGGTGCATCCCCTTCGTGCTGGCATGGGCAGGCTGAGCCCAGCAGGATGGCTGAGCTCCTCCATCAGGGAGCGAGACGTGGTCGGATGGGGCAGACGAGCTGTGAGTCAGCTGCGAAGTCTAGGAAGCGGAGCGGGAAGTCGGGAAATAAATTGCAACACCCACTCCTCAGTCCATGTTTCAGGGGGTAAATTAACCTGCCCACACCCTGCACTGCTTCGAGACTGGGAGAGGAGAGACAGATTTCTCCAAAGGGCAATTCAGAGCGAAGATGTCTCAGAGGCTTTTGGTGGTGCCCGGGTGAGCTGTGGGAGGGAAGCAGCCGTCGGGGACGGATGGTTTTCTTGGTATGCAGCTGTGCATCCAGCTGTGGTGAGAGCCACCACAGTGAACCCTTTTCAGCCGTGATGCGGAGACCTTCCTGTGGGTCCCCACACCTTGGAAACTGTGGACCCTCATGCAGAAGAAGGGTGGGGCAACCTGACCTCACCTAAGGGTGGGCGAGGGCTCTGCCCTCCTTGGTGTCAGTGGGTGACACCTGTCTACAGCCCATGGCCCTGATGTTTGTGTAGGCTTGGGTGTTTGCGAGAAGGTGGGTGTTCGAGGAGAGAGGGCCTGGTGCTGTATTTTGGAAAGGCAGAGTTTTGTTTCATTTGAAAATTAACCTACTCTTGCGAGAGGGTTTTTTGTTTTGGTTTGGTTTGGTTTTTTTTGCTTCCATCTGAGCTCGTTCTCACTGATTGCTTTAAATGAGGGCCTGGCTGCTTTTTGTTCTGCCTCCAGAGATCCCAAGGGAGCTGCACATCCCATGAGAGGTTACATTCCCTGGTTAATGCTGAGCTTCCAGACTTCCCTGTGACCACGCTCGTCTCTGGATGGAATAAAGGTATGCAAAAGTGCATCAGGAAGGAGAGCAGACAAACTCTCTGAAAACTTTGTTAAAGCTCCATGTCTTGTGAGCTACAATCCCCACCCATGCAGAGGTTCATGTTTGAGAAAACATCCCTGCTTTTATAAGGGCAGGGAGGGAAATAAAACCCATGAAGCAGAGCATGAATTATGCATGTAGTTTATTGAAGGTACAGCTGAAAGTTTGGAGTAAGCGAAGGATAATCAACTGTTCACTTACACATTAAAAGCGTTAAATCCGTCTATCTAGTACACACACAGGAAAAACAACGCATGCATTTAACTACAGAAATATAAGGTGCTCGTCGGTGTGTAATTAAAATCTGCTCTACCAAACCTGGTGTAGCAACTTGGACCAATTTACATAACCATTACCAACCCTCTCGTAAACAGGAAAAATTGGATTTTCTGGTGTCATTAAAGAAGCTAAAATAATAGCTGCAGCTCCATCTCGGACAATTTAAGATGTGGCTTCTCTTTCTGAAATCAGGATGACCAAATTTTTAATCCTTTTGCAATAGCTGAGTTAGGGAAAGAAAATCCCTGTGGAAAAGGGGTCGAGCAGAGAAGAGCCAGGACGATGCAAGCAGACAGCTCTAGCCCGTCTGAAATGAAAATCTCACCTGGCTGAGGCCTCGGGGGGTCGGTTCCCCCCCGGAGGACTGTGAAAGAGAAGGTGGGTTGTGATCATGCAAACCGTTTTCGGCAGAGCTACCAACCTAATTGCGTGTGTGTGGGCAGCGTGCGGTTGTGTGCTTCAGCTGTCAGGAGGAAGGGGAATACTGTTTTATTGCAGAAATGCTGATTATTTTAAAATGCGCTGCGGCGTCGCCCTTCCGGACCTCTACCGGGTTGTTCTGACCACGCGCACGGCTGTGCTGTACCTGCTCCCGGCGCCGCACACCCCCGGGCCGGGGATGATGACGGCTCCCGGGCTGCACTGCTCCACGCCGGCACACACCACGTTCCCCAGGTTGGCCACGCCGGGAGCGCACTGCACCCCCTCGGCACCGGTGATCACCTCCCGCCCCACGCAGCTGACCGCGCTCCTGGCCCCGAAGCCGCCCCCCACCCGAGGGAGACAGTCCACGCTGCGGGTGCTAAAGCCGGCGTTGCTGACGCCGAAGGAGGAGACCACCCCCAAGCCCGCGCCGGCTCCTCCCGTCTTGACGGCGCATTTGCCTCCGATTCCAGATAGGGATCGGCACTCCCCGACCGTGCCACCGCCGCTGACCACAGCTGCGAGAGAAAAACAGGTCCCGCGTCACTCCCGGAGCAGCTCAAGCCCGGCTCGTAAGGAAATTTACAAGCTTAGAGGGGAAGGCAGGGGATGCTTTGTTGGCTTACCTACGCTCACCGGGTTGCCAGTGCATATCCTGTCAGAAAAGAAATATCTCAAAGATGTGCCTAGGGAAATGCTCCCCAAACACATGAGCAAATGGAGATGCCACCCAGTCATTGCTTTCTTAGAAACCCTGCAAGTCTTTCAGCTTTTCTGTGCACCCAGGTGTCCCTATTGCCCACTGAACGACTGTGGGGTTGGACCCCTAAATCCTGTGGATGTCTGAATATCCCATCCCTATCCATTTGTCCTGCAAAAGGGGGATCCGAATGGCATGCCTGGTGTGCTGTGATCCAGCTGCCTTGGGAGGATTAGGAGGGAGCAATGCTCCCCTCTGCACCCATGGGGAGAGAAAAGGGATTCTGTTCCTCCCTGCACTCATGGGGAGAGAAAAAGGACGTTGTTCTGCTCTGCACCCATGGGGAGCCGCAGCCACCCAGCATTTCTCATTCCTCCCCTGCTGGGTTTCGCCAGGTATTGCTGCAAGCTGCAGCTGAGGAGGCGCCTACCTGCTCTCTTCTCCTTCCAGCAGCGTCCTGTAAGTGGCAATCTCAATGTCCAGGGCCAGCTTGACGTTCAGCAGCTCCTGGTAGTCCCTCAGCAAGCATGCCATCTTGTCCTTGGCCTGCTGCAGTGCAGTCTGCAGGTCGATCAGCTTCTGCCGGGCGTCCTTGAGGGCACAGTCACCCCGCTGCTCAGCGTCGCAGATGGCTGTCTGCAGCGCTGCGATCTGTGAACAGTGACAGATGAGAGGGTGCTCGGCTGTGACATGGAGAGCATCTCCACAGGGTTGCACATTGATCCCCTTTGTTTCTCAGTTAGGAACTGCCAGAGAGACTAGATTTTGGCTGGACCCCTGCTATGGCCAAGCTCTTTGCGATGACAGGGAAGGGATGTGTTGGCTGCACCCCGTAGGAAGCACGCAGCCAACATCATTTCTGCTGTAGCCAAGATAAGTGGCTTCTGCTAGGTGGAAATAAATCTGCCTCCTTGCCTACCTTCAGCCTCGAGATGAGAAGCTACAAATGCAAACTCTGGCGGGGGCAGGGGGTTCTGTGCAGCCTTTCAGGCTAGGAGCTGGTGAGGACGAAGCCCTTTGATGCACACCTCGCCTCCCATGCAGCGTTCAGCCCTTTGTCCTACCTGTTTCTTCACGTTATCCGACTCGCACTGCAGCTTCTGGATCATCCTGTTCAGCTCAGCTATCTCGCTCTGGTTGTTTCTCAGGTCATCACAGAACTTGCCACGGCTGCTGTGGAGCTCCTCCAGCTATTGTGCGGGAAGACGGTGATGTTAAGCACCCAAATCGCCCCTTCCAGGGAAGATGGGGATGCTCCGGAGCTGCACCAACGCTGGTGCTCCAGGGAAGCACCCAGACATGACCTCAGCCTGGACAAGGCGACAGCCTCGTGTGGGCCCTGAGCACTTGCCCTTTGGGAAGGGGATGGTGTTCCTGATGGGTGTGCACAGAGGAGAGCTCTCTGAAGCAGCATCATGATCTGCTAGGTTCTGTTTTGATGGAGAATTTGTAAAACACATTTTTTAGGTGGTTTGGGGGGTTTTCTTTTGGCATGATTCTCTTGAGCAAACTAGAGTGCGCGCACACTGTGGGGTGGGTTTAAGTTGGTTCACGGAGGACAGAAACGGTCCTCGGGGTTTTGTTGGCCAGGGGATTTCATTGTCATCTGTGCCGGTGGTGTGGATACTCACTCTGGTTTGGTAGAAAGCCTCCACTTCAGCCTTGCTCTTCTGGGCAATCTCCTCATAGCAGCACTCAACACTTTTGATGATGCCCTCCATGTCCAGGTCACGGCTGTTGTCCATTTGCACGATGACCGAGGTGTCACACAGCTGGCAATCCAGCTGAGCTCTCTCCTGCAAGATCCATCACAGGTCAGTGACCCAGCAAAGGGTGGGGGGGGTCTGGAGAGAAAATGTATGGCTGGGGAAGGTTGTCCCATGAATACCCAGCTGGGGCATGGGGTCCTCCAGACGGCTGGCTGGTTTCCAGCAAGAGCTGGCAGCTGGGACCTGTTGTTGGCACAATATGGGATTGCTGCATGTAATTCCCCAAGGAGAGTGGGGAGCCCTGGTGGAGCAACTCGCTTGGATGCAGCCCAGTGTTGCCAGCTGCGTCAGCAGTTCTGTGGGCTGTGCATCCCTCCAGGTGAGTGCTTTGGGCACTGCAGACTCCCGGGAAGTGTTTGGTTAGAAAAGGTGGAAAGCAAACACGGTGTCCCCTGTGTGTTCTGTTAGGAATGTTTTAGACAAAAGCGTTACTTTCGCCAATATATTTTGACTTAAGAAGCTAAAAAAGTTAATGCTAAAAATATCTGTGTTTTCAAGAGTGAGATGTTTCCATGGCTCCAGGCATGGTTTGGATGAGAATTTTAGGGGCTTTTTTCATGCAAAAGTCCTCCCTTTGCAGTCAGGAGACCACCAAATCCACCCTGTGCCTGCCCAAAGCGTATGTAACAGCATTGCTACCAAACATATAAAGAGATATAGATTTTTTGGATGCACCTGTAGGATTTTCAGAAAAGACACCTTTCCCCGTGTTGAGTCTGCTGCAGTAAATGAGCGTGCTCTTACCTCAGCGTAGATGCACTTCAGGAACTCCAGCTGCTGCCTCAGGAGACCCACCCTCACCTCCAGCTCCTCCTTGGTCAGGTAGAGACAGTCCACATCCTGGAGAGACACCGCGGATTTGGTGAAAAGAGGTGAAGGAAAAACAGCTGTGGCAAAGCCCCTTTTCTCTGTTAGATTTGGAGAAGCCTCCCCACGGCCAGCCCCTAAGGCTGCCTGGCTTTGTTTTATGTGAGCTTACAACCTGGCATGGTTCTTCAGGTGACCCAGGGGGGTCGCCTCAATTTTGGGGCTACACAGCGAGGGTTCAGGCAGTGCCATGGTGCCGTGGCTTTCCATTTCACTCCTTGGCCCCACACCCGGGTTCTGCAAACACGCCAGCCACCCTCAGCTGAGCTCGCTGGTGTTGTCCATAGCACAGCTCACCTTCTTCAGCACCACAAATTCGTTCTCAGCAGCCGTGCGCTTGTTGATCTCATCTTCATATCTGCAGGAGGAAAGGAGAGGGGTGGGCTGCTGAGTCCCGGTGGTCCCATCCCCACCACTGAAGCAGCCAGCACAGAGCATGGGAAGCATGACTGAAACCAGGGCCTCTCCCTATTTGCTTTGTACTTCCTATTAGAGTTTTGCTTTGTTGTTATTTTTTTTCCTCTGTGCTGAGCTTTATTCAGCAGTTTTAAATAGCCCACGCCAGCAGTATCGGTGGCTGGTGTGAGATGGCAGTAAATCAGGCCAAACCACTAGAAATGCCAAACCATGTACCAAGCTGAAGGCTTGCTTTGCTGCTTCTAGCCCTGCTGCTGCGTGTGAGGTTTTTTGGAAGCATCCAGGACTCTGCTCTGAGCTTTATGGGGAGACTGTGGCCAAAATGCCCCAAGGGAGGTCAGGAGCTTGAGCAACCTGTGAAACTCCTAGGTGCCATGAAAAGGAAAGCCGGTGTGTAATGACCAAGTAATTGGGACCTGGAAGAACTTTCACAAGATGAGTCTGACCTCCTTGGTGGTGTCTCAGTGAGAGAAAACGTCTGAGACACTTGTCTGTAAGGTCTTTGGAGAAGACTACTCTTATATGCTTGTTGTGCATCACCAGCCACTGTATGTCCTGGTTCACAGCTTAGTGTAGCACACAGGGAACTATTAAGGAACATCTGCATCTCAGATTAAAAAAAACAATTCCCACATTTCCTCTGGGAAGAGGGAATGAACCCCAGTGGAGACGATGTGGATAAAGTGTGGAGTGAAGACAAATGGGCTGAGGGATCTGTGGGAATGGATGGCACCAGAGGCAGGAGATTTGAGGGAGCCACAGATGATGTGGGAGATTTGATACAGTAAACACAGGGGCGTGCAGGAGTGCTAGGGAGAGGAAAAGAGGTTCCCTGTCCCTCACCCTAAGGAAATACTGCAGGGGGGGCTCTCCCAGTGCATCACCTGCACCTGAGATGCAGCAGTGGGACCCCAGCACAGAATCCAGCCCAGTGCTGGTGTGCCCTGCCTTGCTCCCTCCCTGTACTCCAGTTTTTGAGCTGTCTGCTGCTGCTGCTGCATTGGCTTCACGCTCCAAAAGTCTGCTCCAGTCCAGCCAACACCCCCGCCTCCATCTTCTCTCTGCATGCTACTTACTTGCACTTGTACTCTTGCACCAGGTCCCTCAGGCACCGCTCCTCATTTTCCAGCCTCTCTCGCTCCCCCAGCACACACTCCAGCTGCTTCCTCAGGTTGCAGATGAAATTCTCGAAAACAGGCTCCAGGTTTCTCCTGGAGGCCGGCAGGACGTACTGCTGCAGCAGCTCCCACTTGGTGGTCAGCACTTTGTTCTGCTGCTCCAGCAGCCGGACCTGGGGAAGGAAGAGATGCAAGAGTCATCCACCCCTCTCGTCCTGGGCAAAGGCACTTCAGGTCCCTCCACTTCCAGGAGGAAAAAATAAAAATGCCAAAGGTTAAGCGCTGATTTCTCAGCAGCCTGAGTGAGAAGAGCATCTTCTCTCAGTTAAGCCCGGTGCCACCCAGGACTCCTGAGGCTGAACGACATCCGTGCATTCGCTCTGTGTTGAGCCCGATCATCTCTGACCAAAGCAAGCTTCAGCCAAACTCTGCCTCCTCCCTGTGACAACTGGCTGGAGGAGGATCATCTGCCTCCTCTGATGGGCTGATTACAGTAATGAGTCTTTCCTGGTGCTAAAAGCACCATCCAGGAGCTCATTTGAATGTATCTGATTTAAGCTCTAACCACGGATACTTATCATGCCTTTCACTTCTAGATTAAAGAGCTCTCTAGTACTTGGGAACCTTTATGTATCATGAATAAGTCATTTTCAATGGGAGGAAGTAGGGTGGCTCCTCTTACATGGGCTTGGTTGTTTCAGCTGCAGAACAGCTCACAAAGAAAATCAAGATCAGATGGAGCAAAGGTTCCTCTGCTCTTTGAAAAATCATTTTCTATAATGCATCTCTAAACAGCAATGAAAAACCCTTAGGCTTAGCTAAGGTAACAACGAGAAATTACATTTGTTTAGGAAATCACCAAACTCTTTCGCCCACAGAGTGGAGGGACAGAAAAAATAAAGTTGTTCATCTCATTTTACCAAAATATCTATCTTTCTACTTCTGTGAGATGAAGTGAACTGTAAAAAAATAAAAGTCCCCTGGAGTTTATAGAAGTAGGATAGGAACTGAAGATGACACGTCCTAGAAGCACAGCATCATATTGGCTGGAAACAACCTTCAAGACCATTTCAGCGTCTCCGTCCCTCCTCTCCCAGGCTTTGGCTTACTGTTGGAGCTGCTCCTGCTCTAGCTATTTAGCAGGCTGGTGACCACCGGGAGGTCAGATACCGCTGCGGTTGCCTTGGGGCAAGGCTTACATCCAAGCAGTCTCCACATCGGGAGCGTGGTCTACCAGAGCCATTGCAAGACACGGGGGCGCCGGGCAAAGCAGCCGCTGGCTTGTCCCTAGAGACAGCCCGGAGAGTGGGGGCTCACCTTGTCGATGAAGCAGGCGAACTGGTTGTTGAGGTTCTTGATCTGCTCTTTCTCGTGGGTCCGCACTTGGCACTCCTCAGGGTCGACCCCCACACAGAGGGGCTTGAGGAGCTCCGGGTGGATGCTGACGCCCCGAATCCCCTCTGAGCGGCCTCCGCCGAGGCCGATGCTGATGCCGCCACCGTAGCCTCCGATCGCCACGCCGTCCCCAAGGCCTCTGAAGCTGCCCAGGCCCCCGTAGCCTCCGCAGTTACCAAACCCCACGACCGTGCCCACGCCAAAGCGGCCTCCGCCGTAAGCCACGCCGCAACGTCCCACGCCGGCGCCGCCATAGACCCCGCTGCGGCAGCTGCCGCCGAAGGAAATCCTTTGCCCTCTCCCCAGGTCGCAGACGCTCCGGCTGCTGAAGCCACCGATCCCGCACCGCCGTCCTGCCGGCTGGCAGACGGAGGCCGAGCTGCTGTTGGCCCTGCCGAGGCCGCAGACAGCGGAGGCGGAGGAGAAGCCCCGTCTGCCCAGGAGGGAGCTGGAGGTGTAGCACTGCCGACTCATGGCGGCCGGGGAGCGGACACAGCGACGCAGCGGAGCGAGAGAGGAGCAGAGGGTGCAGGAAGGAGCTCTCCTTTGGCTTCTCTGAGGCATGGCCCGTCTCCTTATATACATTTCAGGAGGTGCCTGAGATGCAAAAATTTAATTTATCCACTGGGTTTGGTCTGCCTGGCAGCAAGGAATGGCTTCCAACATTTTAAACCCACAGCAAACACTTCTATCTCATATGAAATAATGTGGAAATTAAAATAAACTGCTTTGCTTGCAAGCTTCAGTTTCAGGACTTATATTTTACTTAATTAATCTGCTTCCTTATTGTGTAATTATAGTTTAGCAAAATAATTCAAGGAGTTTTTATTCATGGCTTGTTTACGGTTCGGTTTCACCACAGCGTTTAATTATGTTTCGGGACCTCCTGCAAAATGTCGCGGCGATGCCGCCTCTTCCAGGGTCTCTCGCCAGCTCAGGGCAGGCTCTTGAGCAACGGCGGGGAGCAGGAAGGCGGATCTGTCCCAGCGCGGCGCTGACGCTGTTGGGAGCGTTCGTGTAAGCATTTGTTTCTTCCTGCCGTGGGTATGGCTGTGGCTCTCGCAGACGACTTGGTTGAAGCCCCGTGTGCTGGCAAGCAAATAAGAGGAGCGGAGCCGCGTGGGGCTGGCGGTGGCCATACCGGTGGAGCACGCGCGGGATGGTGCCGAGGCTGAATTCGGGGGGGGATGCTCCAGGGAATGGGGTTCATGAAGTTGGGGCACTGGTCCAGCTGGGCTGGGATGTGCCCCTTAGAATACATGGAACAGAAATGCAGCATTTCTGGGAAATGCTTCGCTGCAGAGTGTTTATTGCCGAATTATGTGCGTAGGGAAGGGGATAATTTTGTTTAGTATCTGGGTGTGATGTGAGTGGCGCGCACGGCGAATTCACGCAAGCGATAGCTGGAGATGCAACAAAGAAGTGAAGCGAAGTGTTACAAACAGGTTAAGAAATGTTAGCCGGAGTGAACTTTTTTCCTCTTATTCCTGTGACACACCTATTCGACGTTAAATTATTCTAGTAATATCTGTTAATGAGAAGGAACCATACCTTCTTAATTAAAATTCTTTAAAAGATTTTTGAATTTGCTTGGAAACAAATAAAGTGCTTTTTTTTTGCCTTAACAAAGGGGTCTAATCACAGAATCACAAGTGATTGCATAGCTTGCCTTCAGAAGGTTTTGCATCTTTGCTAGGACAAAGTTATCTGGTTCTGGGAGGATTCCTAGGCAATGGTATTGGAAACTTGAAACGGATTTTCTTGAATGAAAAATAACACAAAAGCAATAGGTTGGTTTTATAATATTTGTAGGGTCTCCCCGGGTAAAGGTCTTCCTATTTATTTACAGGTCTTGGAGGTGTTGAAATGAACTATAAAATACCATATGAACTTTTAATCGTGTACTAGTTCCGTCATTGCTGTATTGGTCTGAGTATACTAGGATTCAAGTCTTGCAATGAGATGTAATTTCATTCATGAGATTGAATGAGTTGGAGAAAGCAGATGAGCTTTTTGGGCACTGCAGTCTTCATGTCATTCAGCCCAAGGTAATCCAAGCACCTGAACCTCTTGCTAGTAAGTGAAAAGGGGAATTATTTCATAAACATATTTTGTGCTGAAGTTTTGGTGAAAGCATTGTGGAGGGAACTGGGTGTGTGGTCTGAAGCCAAACCTGGAGCACTGCCTGGAAACAGGGCACCCGTGGCTGGGCTAAAGCATCACTTGGCCATAGGTAGGTCTATGCAAAGTGACCTTAGGTGGGCATAACCATGGGCAAGCTGCAAAATAGGCAGAAGTCGGGCCATCAAGCCCCTGGTACAAGGGGTTTGCGTCTTGCATGCCCCGAACGCTGGCTGGGTGATGCTGCAGCGGGGCAGAGGTGGGGCATTGGGGTGCTGACGGAGGTACTGGGGTGCCGCCACTGCTTGGAGCTCTCCATCCAGCAGGAGTGCAGAGGGAGGCTCCGGCTTCTTTGCACAGCAAGAAAGACGGGGCCCTTAATCCCGGAGGGCAGCGACTTGCCAGTTTTTCCAGCTGTGAGAAACTTGGATCCGGTTCGGATCCTCCGCAGGGCGCATTGTGCTGCATGGAGATGTGCACGCTGTTTGAGAGCTATGGACCCTCGGTGCTCCCGGTCTTGTTGGAAAGCAGGGAAAATGCCGCTCGTGGGACAACCATCCACCTTCCTCCCCCAGCTGCCAGCCCTGAGATCCTTCCCTGCACACGAGGAGCTGCCAGGCTGCTTCCCCACGGATGGAAAGCACCAAACCTGCGCTCCAACCCTCAGCTCCTCCTCGCACCCTAAGAAGTGGCTGCTTCCAGGTGCCCAGCCTTGCACATCAGAGAGAGACGGTTCGGGGCAGTGCTTGTGGTTTGCAGCTGCTGAGCTTTCACAAAGCTGCTGCGCAGTCACATGGTGGAAGCCCTGAGCACCGGTTACATAAACTTCAAAGGAGGAAGCGCTCTGATGTGATTTGGTCTTCTGAAGAGCAGGATTGCAATCGCCTTCATTCCATCGGCCACACACACGCACAAGCACTAGCTGAAATCGGATGCAAATGCTGTCTTCGCAGAGACTTTTTTTTTCCCCCTCGTCTGCATGCTTTGTCCTGGCTGAGTGTGGGTCTGGTGACATTGGAGGGGCTGCAGGGAGGGACTAACCCGCCTAAACAAAAAAAGATGCATGTAAAGATACAAGGCAGAGACGAAACCGCAGTTTTCAGGCTGATGGGATTCAGCAAGGCTTTAAAGCAGCATCTTACACCTAAATTTACACAGGGGAAACCCCTGAGGTCCTCGGCCCTAAACATGCCTTGAACTGTGGTGGCTTCCATAACACTGAAGGCTTTGAGATTTACATGTACCCAGCATTAGGATAAATTAGTTCTGTTTAAGTGCCTTGCTAAAATGGGATCTGTTAAGCCATCCGTGTGGGTAAGGAGAGCCTAAGGGGTTTTCCAACCTCCTGGTGTGATTCCAGCTGTAACGACCCAGCCATCCAAGCTTGCTTTACACCAGTGAGAAAACAAATTTTTTAAGACCCTTTCCTGATAAAATGGGGCCGGCAGGGCTGGGCCATGCTCTCAGTGTTGTCAGCTGGTGCCCTCCCTCCCTGCCTTCAAGCTGGGCAGTTTTTGTGGCTCCCTGCGAAAGGGACATTGAAGTCACCATTAAGGTGGCTAATGAGGCCCCTGGGACATCTCCCTCTGGTTTCATGGGTCCAGTCCTCCGAAGATGGCTGTTCCCATTCACTTAACTGCAGCTTGATTCTGCTCCCACATCAAAGCAGGCAGTGGATTTGTGGGGACCCGGGTAGAGGCAATGGTCTGAGCATCTTCCATCGCCACCGGGCATCGGAGCAATCCTCCTGACCTTGCTCTGCAACAGCTATTTGCCCTCAGCCTAGCTTTTCCCTGGCCATTGCATAGCATTTTTGCTGCAAAAAGATGGACAAGGTAATTCCGGAGATACTTTGCAGGCCAATGGTGGTCATTGTCCATGTGCACCATCTTTATTTGCCATGCTGCCAAATAGAAACTTTCCAAAACCTTTACCTTCCTTCTGCAGCCTTTCTGCTGGAAAGAGGACATGAGCAGTGATAAACACCTGTGTCACTGGTGTTGCTCGGAAGATGCTGGGGTCTTGTGGCAGCAAGCAAAGCAAAAGAGAGCATTGCTCCCAAGGGTGATGTCTGACCCCATGGAGAGCAACCTGCTGGGCAGAGCAGGTGGTTGGTTCGGGCCAACTTCAGCATGTGCTGGGCAAGTTTTTGTTTACGTGGTGGGAAACCTGGGCACAGGACGCAGTTGTCAGACACGGCTTGTGTGACTTCTGGGTGTTTGCTGGAAATGTTGCAGCAGCGACTCAACAGCCAGCCAGCAGCAGCACACAGCAGCCTGTATGGATTTTGAAAATCTCCGTTTTGATGGTGCTACCGGGTGACCTAAGCTGAGAAACTCTCCTTCATAGTTCTTATTTACCATTTAATTTTGTAAGAGACAAATAGGTTTTGTACCAAACACCACGGGTGTCCACCCTCTTCCTTTGTAACTTTCCTCTTTTGCATAGGAATTCGTGAGGCCCTTTTGCATCATCTAACCAACCTTGTGCTAACACTCAGGGCCCGGTGGATCATTAGGACTCTGAGTAATGGGGTGGAATTGGTATGGCAGGGTCATGATGAAAGCGCACCAGCCAGGAGTAGCATTGGGAATTGCCCCTGCAGAGGGAGAGCAACCGCATGCCAAGAGCAGGGCGTGAGTTTGGCACCAAAAGTGTTCTTCTGGGGAAAGGTGGGCCTTCCTGGTGAAAACCAGCTGTGCTGGGGTTGGAAATGCTGCCCTGCTGTGTCATGGGACAGTTGTCTCTTCTACGATACCAACTTTTCTAACTAGAAAGCATGTTCCTTCACGCACGGAGCCAACCAGGGACTCCAGAGATGCCCTCCAGCAGCTGAGTGAAAGGGGAGGGTGTGGGAGGAGGGAAATCCAGCCATGGAATTTCAACTAGTTCCCATCAATAGCTCTGTAAATCTGTGTGCGCACATAGACTATAATGACCATAGAAGGTAGCTGTTCAGTGTGTGTGGTTAATGTAGTAGAGTTAATTTTGCAAACTTACAGACAGGTTTCTTCAGAAAAATGAAATACAGCCGATACAGAAACATTGCGTGCAGCTTACTGGCAGCACGGCAGAAAAGACAAGGCTTTTATCAGCAGTGCGATCTCTGTGTGCTGTGTCGAATCAGGAGGCATCGCTCTACAGGGAGGGACATGGAGCATGTTCAGCAGAGAGCAAACCCCCTCGATGGCCTGGTAAGAATGATGTGGCTGGTGAGATAACGTGGAAGAAGCAACACGCTTTTGGCATGGGAGACCTCTTACCTGAACTCACAAGTCACCGAGCTGGAGCTAGAGGCATGGACTCCATGAATAGTCAATGAGAGAGCTTGGTATTATCAAGCAAAAGATTGTTTTCTAAAGTCACCAGCACAAAAACTTGGAGTCACGCTTTTCAGGGCCACAGGGGCATGATCCGGGAGCAGAGGTTGTGTTCCTGCGTGGCTGCCAGCCTCAGCAGAATAAAAGGAGAAATATGAACCAGGAGGAACAACAATGCTGTGTTTACAAGCACCCAGCTATTCATAAAGCCTTCCAGATGGACACTCAGATTAAGGAGATTACAGAAGGTATAGTTTCTAGAAGATGTACCTATTATCTTAATGAATGGTTAGAGTCACTTTTGTGATTCATTTTGCCACCAGCATGCAAAAAACTCACAATGTGTCATTCCAGAGATGGTGGCTGGGTGCATAAGCTCTGTATTATGGTTGTCTCCACTGGGCTAAGCATGATAAAGAGAAGTATTTGTCCTAGAGGAATCCGCAGCCAGCTTCTATTCATCACTGCCCTAGTGCTCAGCATCACCTGCTCCAGGAGTACCTGAAGCTGCAGCGCTCTGCCCCGCAGAGCAGCCAGCTGCAGCATTGGACACCACAGCCTTCATTTCCCCACTGAGCAGCCTACGGGCTCATAACCTCCATTTCCAGAGATGAGCGCTTTGAATTGCTAGCAAACCACACATCCAGGGAGATAAAGACAAGCAACGGTAGTGATTATCGCTCTGGACTGGCAATCCCTTCCTGCCAAAGCTGAGCTCGCAGCTACGTCCTCGGTGAGCCAGGTCACCGTGCCTTCAGAGAGGCAAAGCCATGCTTTGATTCAGTCTGCTTCTGGGATGGGTTCCTAAACCTCTTCACTGAAATCTCCTGCTCTAGGAAGCGGTTTCTTCCACGTGTCCATACTGAGTTGGAAATCCAGCTGGGCATCTGTCACCGACCACTGCCCTGCACTTGGGAACCTGCACTGCAAGAAAACCCAGCATTAAGTAACTGGAAAAGAAAGCTAGAAAAAGCAGAGAAAAATGGAAAAGAGCAAGCCTTGCTGTGAATCACGTTTTATTTGGCTGTGCCAAAGGGACACCCTGGCCATTCTCTGTTGGAGGATAAAAGGAAACACATTATTAAGGTGAACCTGCTGCTTTCAGAAGAAGCTGCATGGAGTGGGACCTGAGAAGTTCAGGTTGCATTTCACAGCCAGGCTGACTCTGTGCCCCACAATACTGCATGAATCAGGCACCCAGGCGCCTCCTGAGCTCAGTGGGGTTGCACACACTGAGGAAGATTCATTTGGGGAACTCCAGTGTAATTTCTTGAAGCCACGTCCATGCATTGGTGTGTTGCCTTGTTATCCTCTTTGTTCTTGTTATTATGTGGTTGCTTTTTCTCCTTGAATATCCTATGGGGTAATCCACCTGCTGGGCGCTGTGTGTGATACCAGGGAGTGTTTAGCACCTGTCTCTCTTGTTCTCCATCCAGAAATGGCTTGCGTGTGGAAATCTCAATGACCAGAAGCTAGCTTGGTGCTCAGGACATCCCAGTAATTGCACACCTGGCCTCCCAGCTCCTCCTTGGCTTCCTGCAGAGAGCAGTTGGTGTTTCTCCCCTGGGCAGTTTTGCAAGCACTGTCACCATGCTGCTCAGCATCGCAAATACCTGTCTGCAGACAGGCCACCTGGCAGAGGATGGACGGGTGGCTCAACTTTCCCTCTAATTACTGAGCGTGACAACTGTGGCTTCCTTGTCCTCATTTCAATTATGGATTGACAAACACCAGAGGCGGACTGTCCCCAAAACGTCATCCCCCTTCCCAGTGGCTTTCTTTCAAGTTATTCCAAGAGTATATGATAAAGAGAAGCAGTTGCTTATGAGATGGCTACTGGGTTTGGCATAATTGCCTGTTGCTCTGCTGAGCTTCAGCACCTCCTTCCCACCCGCGCCCTTCATCACTGCCACCAGCCGAGCGCTGCAGGGCACTGCATGGGCTCGTCTCCAGCGCCGGAGGTCTCGGGTGCTGAGTGGTCAGGCCCTGCTCCTCAGGTATGCCGAGTCCCCTTGCCTTCACCCCAGAGCTGAAAAAGCACCCTTGAATGCAAAATATTTCCATGCTTTACCCTTCCACCTATCTGCTGTCTTTGCATTTTCAACCTGTCACTGCCCAGGAATAATAGCAGTGCTAATTTGTCTTCTGCTGTGCAAAATAGCTCATTTCAAGAAATCTGGCAGGATTTAAGGACCTATCCAAGGTCGACATCTGGGCTCCTCCAGCGCTGTCAGTCATGCTTGTGTGCTGATATTTGGTAGCTGGTGTGTCCTTCGTGCATGGTGCAAAGCCCTTTGTCCGCTCTGCTCTGAGCCCTGCTCAGTGCTGGCGTTTCTTATGGTGCCCATCTCCCATCACTTGTCCATTTCCACAGTGATGGAGGTGTTGTGAAGCTTGTGCCCAAAGGTTTGCAAAAAGTTGCAGTCCGGAGCAATTCCCCCTTATTTGCATCACTTTTGGGGAAATGCAGAACTAATTGTATAATGTGAGTCCTCTTCCTGCAACTGAAGTCCAACCTGGAGTGACTCACTGCTGAGGAACAGACCGAGCTGCCTTTAATCCAGAAAAAGGATAAAAACCAACCTGCTGAACTGGAGCACAGCCAGCGAGCGCTGGGTGGAGACGGAGGATTCCCCACCGCAGCGCGTGGGCAGCGCCTCGACCCACCCGAGCCCTGGAGAACGTCTGTGGGATTTTGGTTCCCACATGCAACACAAGCCCTGTGAGTGCCTAGTTTGGATATGTAGCCGTTCCAGCTCTGAAACCCAATTCTATCTATGCCAAACCGGGCCGTGCTAAAGATGAGGATGTTTCCAGGATGGATGAAACCTTCATTTCCCTGTGCTTCCTTTAATTGGGCTTGCAGGCGGAGGTGCCTGAGGTTAGGAGCTTCCTCCGGCTGCCTCAGTGACACCAAAAAAGTGGAGAAGGAAAGCTCAACCTCTTGTTGGCCTGTGTTTGGAGATGAGCAGATCTCCTGAAGAGACTGCAGTAATTTTTAAGCATTATCTGGCCTCCTAATAAGATAAATTAATAACGAGAGCAATGCTGGTGTGCTGATAGCAAGGAGATATTATTGTGCTGCTCTGGCCTGAATACACTTCAGGAGGAAAAAGGAACAGCCTCGTACATGACTGCGTATTCTCCTTCTTCACACTGCTCCACCACAAACAGTCCCTGCCTCTGAGAATTTCCTCATTTGCTGTTTGCATCTCATGGGTGGTAGAAGAGAAATCCTGACCAAAGGCAGCAAAACACAGTTTGGGGCAGCCAGGTGAAAACACACCTGGGAGTTTGGTTCAGCCACCAAGCAGAAAGGGTCACCATTCACATTGCTCTGGTACTGCTGAGCTGAAGTAAAAGAAAATGAACTGTTTTCTATCAACAGCAGCTTAAAAGGAAAGCAGTTTGATTAAGCAGAGGCAGGAAAAAGCCCGGCAGGGCCCTGCACTGCTTGCACCCGCGGAGCTGGGGGATCCTCCAGCCCCGGGCTGAGCGTGGCCCAGGACATCTCACTGCCACCCTGAGCCATCCCTTTCCAAGCGACATCTCTGACTTCCAGCTTCCTCTCCCTCCTGTTAGTAACACTGACCACATCACAAGAAACAACTTGCTTTTGAATATAGTGTGGATTGTGGAGCCGTCTGGCTGTGAGGAATGAGTGTTCACAGGAGGGACTAATTACTGGCTAATTTCTTACCTGTATTTATCCACAATCTGCTTTGTGGCAGGCTCTTTGGGTATCGTTTGTTCCCACCTGCTGCGCAAAGTGTCTATCCGCTTCCTGGGGCTGAAAGCACGGCCTTGGATTTCCCGTGTGTGCAGCCACGAGGCACCCCATGGCAGCCAGCCCCGTGTGCTAGCAGTAATAATAACGTAGTAATAATTATAGGCAGTGGCATGTTCATTAAAGAAGAGAAAGCAACGTATCAGGAAGACAGCTAGGCCATCCCATTTGGTGCAGAAAAGAGAAAGGAAACCTCTTGTGTGAAAATTGGGTAACTGAAGCAAAAAAATAAAAAAAAAAAAAAATGCAAATGATCCCTGATAATGATTCCCTCAGTAATGGTTAAAAAATGCAATAAATCTGCGTCTGCTTTGTCAGACCACAAAAACGCAACTTCTATCCCCCAAGGAAATTCTGAGCTGTGTAAACATTGTTTTTTTCACACCTGGGATAAAAAGGTGAAATTACACAAGTCAACTGTTTTTTTTGAAGTGAGATATTTCAAACCATTTCTTTCTGATGTGGCTGGGGACTTCCCAGTTTGGCTGTGTAAGGTATTCACAACAGAATAAAGCAAAATTCCTGCTCCCACCTTATCAGCGTAGCAGGCGGATTGGCTGCTGAGGTTTCTTTAGCTGCGTGTTTCATAGTCCTCTCATTTGGCACTGAAGCTTCTCCAATACTGGGAACTTTCATCTACACTGGTGCATTGGCTGTTCTCATGGGACCTACAGGATCACCCTCACTGTGACTCACCCTGCAGGCTCCTCCACAGCTATAAAATCCAAATTTTCTGCACTCACCAGGGTCCCTACAACCTCTGGGATCTTTAAAGCCAATCCTGTGATGCTCCCACACCTTCTGCAGCCCATGTGTTGTCCACCACTGAGACCTCCATAGACTTGAACGGAGACCAAAGGAGAGCTCTTATTTCAGAAAAGCTATTGAATATTTATTTTGTTTTATTTTATTTTATTTTATTTTATTTTATATTTTATTTTATTTTATTTTATTTTATTTTATTTTATTTTATTTTATTTTATTTTATTTTATTTTATTTTATTTTATAGTATTGTATTGTGTTGTATTGTATTGTATATTATATCTTTCACTTATATACTTGTTGCTGTTGCTACTGTTGCTGCATGAGTTTGAAGTCCCTTTATCTCACCAGCAGCAGAAAAGGCAGAAACAAAGACCCATTGTTCAGTGCTGGACCTCCAGGGCTGCATCTTCAGCTCGTTCCAGGCAAGGAGAGAAGAAAACGTCATCTTGCTTGTGGGCAAAGGGCAGAGCAGGAAGGGAAAGAGCCCAGCCGGTGGCATGCTTTGAAAACAGCCCTTACATTGGGCACAGTTGGACGAGATAAATGGCTTTGAACCTGCGTGGTTTGGTTTGGCTAGAGGTAAGCAATGTTTGGTTATGACATGAAAAAACATTACAGTTGCTATCACATGCACATGCAGAATAGTAAGCAAGTGAAAATGCTTGACTAACAAGCTTGGTCTGGAGGACTTCCTTGTGTAACGCCTGGCGCTCAGTTTTCCTGCTCAAATATTTGCTGCAAAGTGTGTTTTTTGAGTTGTCTGCTGTGGTTGTGCCACCTCGTCCGCCTGGTGCTGCGGGGCTGTGCAGCCTGACACGGGCACCGTGGGGATGACTTTCTCCCTTGGTCTGTTCCCGTAACAGACCCACCTCTTCCTCCTCTTCCCACGTTCTTATCTGGATGTATTTATCGCAGAGCTGCCCTGGGAGGCGTGAGTCACCCTTCGGGGGCTATAAATGAGGTTCAGGGTGAGCAGGTCAGTGGGGTAGGGCCGTCTTTTTTTGAAGATTAATTTATGTCAGAAGAGGTCCACCCTGCCCAGGTTAGTAGAAATGGAAAATGCTGGTTATAAAGTGGGATGAGACATTTGAAGGAGTTTGCATGATGCAAGAATGGAGTCAACCCTGCCTTCAAATTGCTGTAGGCCAAGGCCAGGATCATTTTTTGGAGGGGGCACAACACCCTCCACGCTGCCTGTCTGTTCCTGTGGGTGTTGGAGGGGACCTGAACCATGCTCTTAGCCCAGAGGCTTTGCTTCTTCCCACTTTCTTCTTCGTCTCCTTGACTGTGGTAAGCTTTGGATTAGAGTGCTTGTATTGGTCAGGCAAAACACCAAAACCAAAACATTTCACAAGATGAAATTTACGGAATGGCATTTTTAAGTTATTAACTGCTAAAAGAACTGAACAGAAGCTTTTTCCAGTTATTAGAATGCCTTCTCTGGGTATATTTACATGACAGAAAATCCAGATGCCCAGCCTGAAACAGCAGTTTGTTTTAGATAACTTCAATTAGAAAAAGAGCAAAAATCTTTTTTTGAAAAATAGTCAAAACAGTCCTTTGAAATTTTTGCAATGAAACTGTATAGCTGGCAAAAGTTCACAAATATAATTATGTGGGTTTTTCTATTTTGCCATGATTCAAAATGGGAACGTTTTTTCGATTCTTAAAACAAATAGTCACAAAAAAGAGTAGGAAGGAAAAATAGTAATCACTTATCTGGAAATGTTCCCAGCCTCTCAAAGCTTGTAATATACGGCTTAATGAATAGTTTGCAAACCATTTGAGATGAACCTTTCCCCTTTGTTACTGTGACAAAATCTTTACAGCTAACCCATTCAGCCATAGCCACACAGAAAAAAAATAAATGCAGCCTTCATTTTCCTCTTTGGTTTTCTGAAATTATAGCTGAGAACACCTGGGTGTTGGCTCAAACACGAGGGGGAGCGGTGTTTCCCGACTTCTGGAAGAGGCAGTATCACCTTCCTTTCTTCTCGCTATTATTCAGTCCACTAAAAGGTAATTATTCTCCTGCTGCAATTAGGCAGTCGCCTACTGCTTCCTTGGTTGAGGTGGGAGAAGTCACCCTGGCTGACGTCAGGGTTTTGAACAGGTTTAGGCTCCTGTTCACCCCTGAAGCCAGAGAGAGGTGCAGTGGGGGGGATGCTTCCCTTTGCTCCCCCATATCCCAAGCTCTTGCCTCTTCCTTGGCCTTGCTGTCAGGGGATGCCAAACCTTGGTCTCATCACTGTCATGGCCAGGACGGGAAAGCCCTGGACAACGTGGTGGCCTCCACTCAGCCTCCAAAAGAAGGCTGAGCAGAGTTGCTCTGGCTGTGGATCGCAAGTGCCCCAAGGAGGACCCTGGAGCTGCCTCACATCTTGGCAGGGGCTTGAGGCATTGGGCGGGCCTTCCTTCCAAATTGCATTTACAGGCACGCAGTGGTGAATGCATTATGCTCAGATGCAAAACTAGCTGATGAGGTGGGCTCTGTCTCATCTAATTTTAGCCACTTCAGATAAACCACCAAACTGGGTTTCCTCGCTAGAGATTGGGGCTCGGATGGAGGGCTGTCCATCCCACCTAACCTGGGTCTGACAGGTGGCCAAGCTTAGATGAGACGTTTTCCACTTTTAGCAAGGAAATGACAGCTCATGCCCTTCCCCAAAGGCACTTATCTTTTTTCTTTGCATCAGTCTTTTAATATTTGCTTTTTTTTTTTTTTTTTTTTTTTTTTTTTTAGGTTGCTATTAGAATTGTGCCCCATGAGAGCGCAGAGATCAGTGGCGCCGTGTGACCTGTAATTCTTCATGTGCTGGAGACAGGAAGAAATTCAGTGTGATAATAGTGTCTGCAAATCCTGGGGATGACAGGCAGGGTGTATTCGTCTGAGTGTATGCAGGCGTCTTGCATGGCGATGTCTCCATTTGCGCTAATATCCCTGCCCCGGGCTGCCTGTAGAGCCAGGAGAGAGCTAATTGATGCAGTCAGTAGAGTCTAGCGCTTGATGCATTTCATGCTAAATTAGGCGTCTGTGTTTGGTCAGATGAATCACCCAATGGAAATGTTGGTTTCTTTCCATGAAATGAGCCCCCAGCAACCAGCTCACATGAGCTCTGCGTGGGAGACTTCAGAACTGAGACAAAGTCGATCCACCCCGTTATGGCCAAGAGAGTTTAGAACTCATCCCTTTGCCTCTGAACCATATGGGGCAGCGTCACCCTTTGCCAGCCCTAGTGCCATCAGAGCAGAGGTAGTTTATATCTGGAATAGATACGGATCTGGCAGAGCACAGCCCTGATTGCAGTCCTACTGAGCCCACATAGGACAAGGTCAGCATGGGCATCTGTCCTCGTTCCATGCGGTGACCTGGGAGGACCAAGCAAGAGGAGGTCTCGGTGGGGAGTGAAGCTTCGGGCTGGCACCCTTGTCATGCAGGAGGCTGTGCAATGCTCAGAAGCATTTGGGGGGATTCTGGCAAGCTTTGAGATCAGTTGGTACTTAAGCAAAGGGCACCTTGGGCTATAAAATACCTAAGGGCGACGTCATTAAGGGGGTAACTAGAATAAACACCACTGGACTCCTGGCATCTGAGTCCCACCACACCCCAAGCTCTCTGCAGAGAATCCAAAGATCTTTTTGGCCCTTTCTCTGCCCGTGGACACATAGGCAGCAAAAGAGCACTTCTTCCCCCACTGTGTACTTTCATTAAACACCAGCTATGGAAAAATTCAGGGACAAAACATGTACTTTCAATGCAGTTTATTGAAGGCACAGTGGAAAGCTGGGAATTTCGAGCAGTCAGTGAAGGAAGCTCAGTTTACGTGAGTAAAAGATGTCAGACTCAGAAGCCTTGGAACTTCCTTGGTGTTTAAGGGGTGGGGATGGGGGTGAGCTCTTCTAAAAATCAGCACGCTTTGAACTAGCCACCCCTAACATGCAGAAGCAAATGAAAGTACTACGTATTCATCTGTAAGCAAATTCCACAAAAAGCCTATGGCTGCAGTGTAAATAGCAGGTGCTTTGAAAGTTGCAATTGCCCAGTTTAAAATTTAAGCTCAGATTTGCAGCTCAGGGTTTATTTTTTGACGAGAAAAGGAACGTGCGCTTTGCAGTGCCTCCTGGGAAAGTTAAACCATCATCCTCTTTTCTGAAATGCTTTGGGAGGTGCTGTAAGAAGAAGAGGTGTCTTGTAAGGAAGAACATCACTAATGAATCTGCTCGTTATGGGAAAGCCAGGGAGGGAAGGCAGTGGAACAAACAAAACCTAAAAGCTGCACTAACCTAGGCAGTATAAACTCAGGGAAACAACACCATGTTGAGCACCTGCTGGAGAAGCTTGCTAGATGTGACTTTAGGGTTGGGGACTTTGAAAATGTTACCTGATGGGGTATATGTCTGATGCTAATGAGTTTGGGAATGGACTTGGTGACAATGGTGCTATTTGTGGGCAGAGAAACAATTCTGCATCATCTCAGTGATAGGAACTGTGCTCTGATGGTCCTGGCTGCGCCACCCCTGTGGATGTCCCTATGGAACAACACAGGGGTCTCTGACAACCCCGAAATTTCCCACCACGCCATTGTTGCACCCCACAACTTCGGGGCCATTTGCAACAACGACCGGGGAGCCCCCCAGCTGCCTGATGACACAGCCTTGGTTTCCAAAGCTGACCACACCACCAGCTTGGCAAGCCCCGATCCTGGCATCCAAGCCCGGGTTTCCCGTGCTGATGACGGTGCGGGCTGGGTACCCGCCGCTCCGGGAGCTGAATCCCCCGTTTTTGCAGCTGACGCCCCCGGCTTGGCAGTACACCTCTGGGACGCACTGCTTCGCCACCGAGCTCATGACTCTCTTGGGATGGATCCCGGCGCTCCGGGAGCTGAACCCTCCGTTCTGGGAGCTGTGGCGTCCGGACCGCCTCCCCAGGGAGCCGTAGCCACACGCGGCTGCGTTCGCAGCCAGCATCCCGCAGTCTTCAGGGATATTGTAGCCGCTGCTGACCACAGCTGCAAGATAGCCCGTGGGATTAATTATTTGGAGCTGGAAGACGCTCACAGGCAAGTCACTTCGTGAGGGACAGAACCGACCAAACCTGATTGCTGCTGCACTGATCCGACCAGCCTGAGCCCCTGCTCCTTCCTCCTCCTCCCCCAGGTCCCCGCACAACCCTCGCAGATCCTCCTGCCTCCCACGCTTCTTTCCAAGCTGGAGGCTTGTTCTCACCCAGACCCAACGCACGCCAGCCCGTTGCCTGCTGGGCCGGCCAGGACAGCTTGCTGTCACCTCCAAGAGTAGAAAAGGGGCATGAATTTGACCTTCCCCCCCTCCATCCAAATGATGATTTTCTGGAAATTCAGAGGCATTTGAGGTTTCTGGGACAAAAGCTTTTCCCTGACAGCCTGGGCTGGACTGGAAAAGGGAGACAAAGGAGGAGGGAGCCAGGACAGACAGACATTGCTGTTCCATAAAGTGCCCTTCCTACCGTGAGAAACCCTCAAGGCTGTAAATCTTCAGGTTACTTACACACGCTCACCGGGTTCCCCACACATATTCTGTTAGGGGAAAGAAGAGAAATGCATGTTATCCCATTAACCAGTTGCATGCACATCTAGAAACTTGACGTTACTCATAACTTCCAACCACACATCCAACCCACTTGTCTCCTAATCCCTTGTTGCAACACGTCTGACTATCCCTAGGACAGGAACTGTTTTTGCTGGCACAAGGGTGGCCTGTATGGCCTCCAGCCATCTCTCCAGCCCCCAGTTTCTGTGAGCTGGGAGGATCCTGGAGCTGCTAACTTCACTTAGGAGCTGGAATCATCTGGCCTGTAGCTCCAAAATCAAGGAGGAAAAGGACAAACCCTCGGCCACCCACCTGCTCTCTTCACCCTCCAGTAAAGTCTTATAGGTTGCAATCTCAATGTCCAGGGCCAGTTTGACATTCAGCAGCTCCTGGTAATCCCGCAGCATGCAAGCCAGCTCATCCTTGGCCTTCTGGAGGGCGTTCTGCAGCTCAACATGCTTCTCCCGTGCATCTTTCAGGGCACAGTCCCCGCGCTGCTCAACATCACAGATGGAAGTTTGCAGGCAGGAGACCTGTCAGAGGAGAGGATGACAGTGTAGGTGTGTTTGGGGCTGTGCTTCCTAATCCTTGGTTAATCTGCACTTGGATTAATCAGCTCTTCCAATTGCAAACAGGGAAAGACAACAGCTTCCCTGGGGGGTTTCTTCCCTCAGTCTATTTTTATACTACGTTGTACAGTGCATGACTAAAACAACGCCCTCTTTAAAAAGACTGCTTGGCCCCCAAATTTCTCACTGTTTCATTTCAGTGCTGGTCACCACTGAAGGCTGGATTTGGGACTTAGCCTAGAGCAGGTCTTAAGACTACTGAAGGCCAATGCATCATCTTCCCTCGTGTCTCATCTGTCCTCCAAGGCATTGCCCTTCCTGCCAACAGCACCTCCGGGCCTCACCTACCTGCTTCTTCACATTCTCCAGCTCACACTGCAACTTCTGTATCATCCGGGTTAGTTCCGAAATCTCACACTTGTTGCTCTGCAGATCGTCGCAATACTTGCCCCTTTTATCCTGAAGCTCCTGAAACTGGAAAACAAAACCAGGACAGTTGCCATTTCTGATCTGCAGCCCCCTGAGTTGCTGTCAGACACCCAGGTTGCTTTGTACTCACCCGGGTTTGGTAGAAGGCATCCACTTCTTCTTTGCTCTTCTGGGCTATTTCTTGGTACCAGCACTCCACATTCTTAATGATGCTTTCCATGTCCAGGTCTCGGTTGTTGTCCATTTTCACAATGACCGAGGTGTCGCATAACTGGCGATCTACCTGAGCTCGTTCCTACACGGTGGGGAATGGCAGCTGTTAGCAATGTTAGCTGTTGGCAGTACTCAGACTTTGGAGTGAGGGAGGGCTGGAACAAAGAGCCACACTGCCCAGCTACAGGCACGAGTCAAGAAATGTCCCTCCAGTTAGCTCAGCAGAAAATCCTCCCTGCTGGATGAGCACGTCAGCTGCTGACCTACGTGCTGACCTGCAGTAATTCTGTCCACATCAAGGGCAAGGAATGCAGGTGACTTAACCCCTGGTATCCTGTCATCTTCGGCTGCTTTAGTGATGTTAATGACAGGATTAATTTGGGAGTTTCTTGAGCTCTAATCAGCCAGCTGCAATCCGGAGTAACGAGACAGACGCATCTCTTTTCTCAGAGGTAGAGTTAGGACAGCCAATTCATACCTGGAGCTGCATTAAGAGAGGGGGAGCCACCCTACCTCCAACATAATCATGCTAATATTACATCGACCTTGTAGATCCGTGTTTCAAGTATTCAGGGCTTGGGACGAGAGCAGTCCAAGAGAGACTGGAAGCTATAGAAGTTGGGGGTACCCAAAGGGTGACACAGCACCGTCTCTGGGGCAGACCAAAGGAACTCACCTCCTCGAACACACATTTCAGCAGCTCCAATTGCCTTCTAAGCAGATCCACCTTCACCTCCAGCTCTTCCTTGTTCAAGAAGATACAGTCTGCGTCCTGAAAGAGATGAGATGTGCTCCAGCCCGATCTCACTGAAACATTGGGGAAGTTCAGAGAAGACAGAGGCAGCGCCAATAAAACAGATGCATGTTTCAACAAGATCTCAAGAGCAGAAAGGTGTGAGAGGATGAGTCAAGATGCCCCAGTGTCTCCTCAAGGAAAACAAAGCCATTCCAACATGACTTACAGGAATTAGTTTATTTATTACTTAGGTCTTAGCTACAAACTCAGAATTGACTAATGAGTACATAAACATAATTTTTAATATTGTTCAAATGATTTCTCCTTTTCTGATGTCCAAGTATAAAGGATGTGAAGAGACTGTCAGGAAATAACCAGCCTCTTCAACATCAAGTGTGCCAGTGCGGCCTCTCCCGCTCTGACCCCTTCCATGAATACACCCTCCCGTGACAACTTGAGAATATGTTTGGGCTAAGAAAACTATTGCATTAGTGCTGATGATGTGGACTTTGAGGGTATATTATTCTTGCTTTCTACTCCCATTGTCTCTGTTTCTGACTGTGCTTCTTTACAGGCCTCCCTCTTCCTGCTCACTCTTGCCAGGCATTTGCTAGCAGTGCACTATTGCAGCCAAGCTTTACACCAAATAAGCCCGTTAGAGGTATAACGTTCCATTTATTTTGAGCTTCTCACCTTTTTGAGTGCTACAAACTCGTTCTCTACAGTTGTACGCCTGTTGATTTCCTCTTCATATCTGTTGAAAAAGGAGAAGAAAAAGGCTGAGGCAAGCAACACTCAAACAGACAGCAGCCATCACGAGCAATAACAGCCTTCACTTGCCCAGAGACTGCCATCAGGCACTGTAAGAGCAGTGTCTGGAAACCGAGCATTAGACCGACCAGAGATCGGAAGCCTCGTCATGACATTACCAATGCAAAGAGCCTGCAAGCGAGGCAGAAGAATGCGCCATCCCTGAAGGGGCTGCGCTGCTGGGCTGGGAGCGGTTGCCTGCAGGAGAGCAGCGCCAGCAGCAGCAGGAGACCCGAGGGCCCTTACTTGCACTTGAACTCCTCCACCAGTTGGCTCGTGGCACACTCTTCGCTGCCCAGCTTTTGCTTTTCGCACAGCAAGCAGTCCAGGCGCTTCCGCAGGTCGCAGATGTAGTTCTCAAAGTACAGCTCGAGGTTCTTCCCTTTCTTTGGTAGCACGTACTGCTGCAGGAGGCCCCATTTGGTCTCCAGCACCTTGTTCTGCTGCTCCAGGAAGCGGACCTGAGGGCCAAAAAGTAGCAGTTCTTCAAAGAAAGAAGGGAAGGCAATAACCAACACCTGATTTAGCTGTCTGCTCCCACTTTGAAACCAGAGCTGGTCCTGCAGGCATATGAATAGGACTTTAGGAAAGCGTGGGGCAATACGCCATAATATTCATGAAATTATCATGAAATCTAGCCCCTATTTAGGAATCTAGAAGTCACATGTCTGAATCTCTGCTAACTCTGTTTCTCACCGATGACTGCCAATGAAGCTCCTCCAGAAGCTGCCTCTGATGTGCCATAGGACGAGACAACGTCCCCAGCTGGAGGGACCTGTTTGTCCCCCCTACAGAGGGATCCTACCGTGGCAGCTCAGCCTTAAACATCTAACATTTGGATGCCTGAATCGAGATCAGCTTTCTCTACCTTCAGGAACGGTTTTGGAACAGGCACTCCATGTAAAGACAAAAGGGGAATAGAAAGTCTAACATGGGGCAGAAAGATGAGCCCATCTGAGCTCTAACTTCTGAGACAGAACAAGGCTGCAACAAGAAATCAGCCTTGGACTGAGGCCATCCAGAGAGGGGACAACTGCAGGGAAGTCCAGTGCTGCCACAGACAGGGTGCAGACCCCAGCAAATACTCAGGCTGCAGTGAGCCCTTCTCCAGCAGTGGAGATCCCGGTCTGAACAAATACGGCTCAGTGGGATCTGGACCCTTGCATGGACCCAGCTCAGCAGCACAGGGCACAGGCAGGACTGGCGTTTTGGGGAGGGGTTGGGTTGTTTTCCCTTTTTTTCACCAAGAAACGTGGGTAGGGAGCAGCCTTGCACTCACCTTGTCGATGAAGCAGGCAAACTGGGTGTTGAGGGTCTTTATCTGCTCCTTCTCCTGGCAGCGTATTTCGTGCTCCAGTGGGTCGACCCCAACGCAGAGGGGCTTCAGAAGCCGCTCATCGATGCAGATGCCTTGGATGCCGTCAGCCTTGCGATCGGGGTAGCCTCTGATGATGCTGTATCCCCTGGGGCCGCAAAGGCCGACCCTTCCTCCGACACCACCGTAGCCTACACCTCCGAAGCCGAAGTCTCCGAAACATCCAGTACCACAGACCCCGTTCACGTAGGAAATTCTCCTGCTTCCACCCAGGTTGCAGACGCTCCTGCTGCTGTAGGCACCAGCCCCGCAGCGGGCGGGCTGGCAGGCGGAGGCGGCGAAGCTTCGGCCGCAGATCTCCGAGGCTGAGCTGAAACCTCTCCGTCCCAGCACGGATCTCACCGTGGGCGCCTGTCTGCTCATCGTGGCTCCCGTGGAGGCAGAATGTGGAGGTTCGGGGGAAGCTCTGCTGCAGGAGAGGAACGGAGATCCCGCTGCAGTGACACCTTGACACTACCCCTTATATATATTTGGGAAGCTGGCCTTGATAGGATCAGGACATTAATTTAAAGCGCTTGAGGGTTTGGTTTGCCTGGCAGCAATGAATGCTCCTCAAAATGCAAAACAGCCCAGCAAATACTAACTACTGAGGAAATAAAAAGGAATCTAAAAGTGCTCTGTTTGCAAGTTGGCTTAGAATACATTACGGTTTGAAGTGCTCCCCTAACTTACGCTAATTATAGTTTAGCAAACATTTTTGAAGAAACTCTTTGTGATTTATTTGCAGTGTGTCGTTTGGGGTTTTGTGTCTCATGGGGTTTTGTGTATGATGGCATATTTTGCAGACTTGCAGTTTGGGGGGTTAATTTCACAATCTCTCCTTTTTTCTCTCACCAGGCTCATTTTGGGTACGGAAAAGTAATAACATCACAAAAGAAAGCAGCTGTGGAAAAACGATGGAAGTTGTGCTATGATGCCTGAAACACTGATAAATTTACTGAGTTATGGGTCTGGATTCATATGCAATGACTCAGAGTGCCCCCCCAAAAAAACCTTCCCTTGCAGCATTTCACACCAACCTTCACTTACCATTACAAAACACCATCAAAACAGAGCAGATTCATCCAGAAACTGAGGCACCTTTCAGTTGGTCACTAGATTTATGTTCTGTGACATCCCAGTGACGTTTTTCACTCAAGCAGTGCTGCAAATTCTTAACCTGAGGTCCATTTGACACGGTTAAAACTTTGTCCCTCGCTATATAGAAGTTCCTACCCATCTGGACGTCAGAGACCTTTTGCTTCATCTTCTGGCAGTCCCTGCAGGTAGCAAAAAAGGATTGGCTGCGCGTTTCAGGCTAGTGAGATCCACCACATTCAAGAAGCAACAGCTGAAGGTTGGGTGACTTTGCCAGGCACGTCCTTGACTCAATGGGGATGCACTCAGAGAGAGACAACAGCCCCTGGGCCGGTGTCTGGGGGAACCAGGGTGATTCACTCTCCACAGGCATTGGTCTTTCTCCATCAACAGAGGAAGCCTTAATGAGTAGATTAGACGGGCACCTGAGATGGTTTTGACTCACATTGGCCAGAGAATCCCTCTCTCCTAATCACCAGCCCAGGGAGGTGAGACACTGAAACAACCATCTCTGGGCCTTCAACAAACTGAACCTCAGAAAGTCAGAGCAATCGGGCTTTTCCAGCTCTTTGGGCATAAAGCCCTTGGGAGACAAGACATTACCATGCATGCAACTGATAGCCCTCAGCCCTTCCTCACTGAAGGGGATCTGTGCTCCGAGAAGGCTGCTGCTGCCTATAGACGTGAGGGTATCTGGAGGCAGACAGTAGCCATGTTCCCTCACCCTCTTTAACCCGTTTGAAGGCATTTTCATTGCAAATCACAAAACCAATGCTAAACCTCCTTAAAATGTTAAGCCTTCTAATATCAAGCTCTCTGAAAAGGATACACGCATCGAAACTCAGAAAGCCATAGGACGTGACTACAATGCTGAGATTCACGAGGCTATTAATTGAATGCGTAATTGCAACTTACATGAGTTTGAGGGTCTGGTGGTGTAAATTAGTTGCGTAAACTGATGCTCTTGCCTTATACAACTGGAATAATTCAACATATTTATAGCATGACTTTCAGATTACACCTTTGTCTGTAATATTTTAGGCTCACAGTTCATGCTGGGTTGCCAGCACAATCGGCAATATCAGTTAAAACATACCACTGGCAAATACGAGAGACTTCAAGCTAAAGCTTGCAACTTCCATGATCCTTTAAATTCTAAACAAAGGTTGATCGGAACTGAAATGCACATTTGAATCCAAAGAACAGTACAAAAGGCAATTGTTTTAGCTCTTTCACTCAGCTAGAGCTACCACGCATTCTACATGGGAAGGCTGCGTCCTGAATCAGAAGTCGGGCTGGGAGCTGCTGTGCCGCCGCTCCCTTTCTGCACCCCATTATACACGTCGGCTGCGTGAGAGACACCTGGAACATATCACAGACTGCAATTAAACGTCTGCAAACCAACCGCACTGCATCAGCCCCACTTCCAAAACGTCTCACCAGAGCTGCCCGCTTCATGCAAGGTAAGAGATTTTGGCCATAAGTTGTCCAGTACTGGGCAAAATTTCTGTGTTAGCCAAACTCTTGCTGTTGCTCGTGAACCACGGTGAGAAGGCAGCATTGCAGGAGGTTCACTTAATGTCTTCTAAGTCTTTCCAAGGAACACCGAGTGTTTCATCTGTTGGCACATAAGATCTCAGGAACCAACAACTTGTTGTGAGTAAGGACATGGCAAATGGGAGAAGCAAAAACTGCATTTTTTAAAAAAAGGTAATTCATCATACTTACATCTTTTTTGAGGGAGAAGGGGGGACAGAGGAAGGAAAGAAGAAAAATATTTTGATGAGGGGTTGAATGAATCATTTTAACGACTTGCAATCTCTCCCTTTGTCAGCGTTCTTCTCCCTGTATGTGCTGCTGAAAATGGAATTCATTATGAGAACATGTGAAGTTCACTAATTTGTTTGTTGCCTCTGGAGATGAATCTCAACTAGCTCTTAAAATATATTTTATGCGATAGTCTCAAAGAACCATGCTCCATCTCTGTAATTAGACAGCCATAGAAAACTCCTTGCATTCAGATAGGACAATGGCAATAACAGCATTTGATAGGCATAAGATTTGGTCATAATATGCATTTTTACACACGCACAGCTTCATGGACTATATAGACTCCTGTCCACTACATTCACAAGGTGTTAAAGAATTGACTTGGTTAGTGCATCCTCATTCTCTTGTATCCTAAATCCAAGGTCATCCATGAGAATTCAGTGTGGTAATGTATTTTTTCCTCTCATTAGCCTCTGTCTGCTCTATGTTAGAAGCCAAGGCTGGGATTTTCAAAGGATGTTCCTCATAAAATTCATCAAACACTGGGCCTGGATTTGCCTCCCTCCCAGCTTCAGCCATCAAACTGGCCGTGTATTCTAATTTCATCTTTGAGACTCCCTCTATGGCTAATGTAATGAGATAGGCATCTCCAGACAGTGATTCATCACATCCTAAAATAGGCAGCTAGGATAGGTGGGAGGAAGCAGCCTCTGGAGGCACTTGCCTTGCTCTTTATTGACTACCAGAGGCAGTCTAGACAACCAGACAACCAGACCAGGCGCCCAACTTCTGGATGGTTAAAGTTAGGCGAAATTAGTCCCACCCTTTGGGCGCCGAATTTCTTCAGCACCTTTGAAGCCTTAATGAGAGTACACAACATCACACGCTCTCTAGATCTGCTCGGTTCCTGCTGTACGCGTATGTCATATCTCTGCATGGTGATTAGCACCTGTAAATCTGAGGCTCGCAACAAAGCAAAGGATTGGTTTGATCTTTTTCCACACTGATATCTTCCTCCCACAGAACTGCACAGTGGAAATAAGTGTGGGATGTATGGGAACCCAGGCCCTTGAATGGGATGGAATCACACTGCCTGTTAAAGCAATAAAATCAGAAAAGGAAAGGAAAACATTGTGGCTATTACTAGGCTATGGCAGCCTCCCTGTAAAGCTGGAGGAACTCTTCTCCCTTACCATTGAAGCTGTTTGCTTGGGCGGAAGGGATTCCGTGAGCCCTGCAGAGGAAGGAATTGCCCACAGAAGGTGGGCCAGATCCTCCTGGGAAGCGTGTTCAGGTGGCAGGAGATACCTCTGCCTTTTGTTATGCTAAGGCACCAGTGCCCAAGCCCTTGTTCGACTTGATTCATGTAGCTTTGTGATGTGCTGCTGAATTCCTGACGAAGCGCCTGGCTGATTCATGAAGCACTGATGTTCAGAGAGACTGGTCACAGCTTTAAAGAAAAGCACTTCCTAAATTAACTTATCAGATCAGCCAGCATCTTGAAATGGTGAGGGGGGAGGCTGGAGGTGAGAAAGCAACGCTAATTCTGTGTCATCTCCCTGACTTACTCTTCTCTTGTGGCAGAATCATCTATTTTCAGTGGAAACACCATAACCTTTTTGAGATACTTAAACCCCTCTTATGAATATTTACAGCTGCTCCATTTTCTTTTGTTGTCAAATCTTTCCTGTGGTTTTCTTCATTAAAGATTGTGACTGTTTTCTTTTGTGCTCCTGATTGTTCTCTTTGTACATGATTGGGAAAGGGCATCTTATCACACGGGAATTACGGAGGGAGAGACAGTGCTTCCAGTTCTGAATCACGATAATGGCTTCCGATAGGAAAGAACTTCCCTCTGGATTCCCCCTTTTGTAAAACACTTATCTGGCTGGCTGGCACCTACATGGTTCGTTTCTTTGCTCTGCTAGTTAGCTTTCATCAGTTCAATTGCAAAACAGTTTAGTCCTTTGTGGTTGGTTTATGGCACTAATTTGTTGGCTTCTTTTTTAATCTGCTCAAGCGAACAATAAAATGTCTCCCTCTGATCAGTTCTGAAATCCTAAACTGGTAGTCATAGGATCTTCAAAATGATGCTGAAAAAAGCAACCAAGCATATTCCTGAGTTCTTTCCTATAATGACCCTATTGCAGAAGCTTTTGAACAGCTATTAAATGTGTTTTATCATCACACCTCTGTAGTAGACATGCTATAAAAATGCAAAGCAACTGAGATGAGTTCTCTGTGAATCTTGTAACACCCATTGAATAGCATTGGGCAGGAGCCAAATTTGCTGCAAATTGGCATAAATAAGCTGACTTTAAAAGGTTTCAATAAATTACACCAAGCAAATTTGGTGCTGCACAACACTCTCTGGGCAGCCCTGCTACCTCAGCTTAGCTGTTAAGGCTTCTCATCAACAGATACGCCTGAACGGGGCTTTTCTGTAGTCTTCAAAAACACTAAAACCCAAGCAGCAACACATTCATCTCCATGCACTTTATTGGAAAAAAAGAGCAAAAAGTGCAGAGCTCTGTAGTCACCAAGATACAAGCGAGGGTGCTGTAATTCATGCAGATGTCAAAGTGCAGACCGCCTGTCAGGACGCTAAGGAAGGAAGCTAATAGAAGCACAAGCAATGCAATTACTCTTTGCTGACTACAGAAGGTGAAATGTATCCTTTTTTTTTAATTGAGATTTCCTTTATGACTTGCCTGCCTGCATATGGATGACCCAGCAGCTCCAAGACAGCGAACAAAGAGCCCCTGAAGTCCTGCCCCTCCTCTCCATGACCCTGCGTCACCAGCACAACTCCGCCAACTTGCCTAAAATTAAGTCGGGCAGACTTTGATGAAACGGAGAGTCCTACGGGCTCATTTCCAGGAAAACTTCCAGAGGCATGTTAGGGAAAGGGTTTGGAATTAAATATCTCAACTTGTTTCATAGAAAGCAAAGGCTTAATCATGAAAAAAAGGGAAGATAAGGCTGGTGGGAAGTGGGAATTGAGTGATAACATGACAAGTGCCCCAACCCAACCTCCAGACCTTTAAAGAAGCAGCATAGAGCAAGAAGAATATGTGTTAAGCATCTCTTTTTTGATGCGATCCTGGTGGAGTTCCTCTGATGTGGTTTCCTGATGTTTTTCTACCCAGGATGCCTCTTCCCCTCGTGTAGGGTGGGGTGGGGGACATTTTGCTGCTGCGGGTGGAGCAGGGCTGCGTTTTTCTGCTTTAGCTCTTGCCTCCTGCTTATCCTGCCTGGCAGAGTGGGTGCTCAGATGCAGGTATTCCCGGGGCACAGAGGCCCAATTGGGATCCCCTTCCCTGGCCAGTGCACCGCTTGTGAGCAAGTCGGGTTTCCCGAGCTCTGTGCAGCTCCGCAGCTCTCCCCACACCATCTGCCAGCCCCTTTGCAGAGCCCACCAGCACCCATGGGGGCCAAGCTCTGGCACGAATGGCCCCCACATCCAGAGCTACTCCTGGGGAAGCAGCCACAACTGGTAGCACCAGGGACCCAGCACCTCCCTGCTGAGTTGGCGGCGCTTCTCGAGGTGAACCCCCCATGGCAGGCTGCAGCATCTCCCGGCTGGGATGCTCTCCTGGCACCACAGAAGGACCCGCGTCTTCTGCACTGTGGACCAGGTCCACAGCCCAGGCTGGCTTTGCAGCCAGAGGAGCTGTTGCAAGGTGTGGTGATCACTGTTGTGGGAAAACACAGGCTGAATCACTCGGGGAGCGATTCCCATGGGGATAGTGCAGCCTCCCTGCTCCCCCTGCAAACCAGCACTGGCTTTTTTAATGTCATAAGGAAAACAGAAAACTTCAAGCTTACTTACACACTCTCACGGGGCTCCAAATGCATATCCTGAAGGGGAAGAAAGTCATAAGGTTATTCATCATATAACTAGCATTTCTAGCATTTTCCAGTCTCCGTGTCTCTGCTGAAGTGTCCCGAGACTGAGCACTACACGCATACTGTTGCAGAGGTACCCACCTGCTCTCTTCACCCTCCAGTAAAGTCTTATAGGTCGCGATCTCAATGTCCAGGGCCAGCTTGACGTTCAGCAGCTCCTGGTAACCCCGCAGCATGGAAGCCAGCTTGTTCTTGGCCTTCTGGAGGGCGTTCTGCAGCTCCGTGTGTTTCTTCTGCGCATCCTTCAGGGCACAGTCCCTGCGCTGCTCAGTATCCCTAACTGATGTTTGCAGAGAGAATACCTGTATTGGAGGCACAGAATTCCTCACTTTCCCTGCCCAATCTTTTTCCATATTTTCCTTTAAAAGAGAAATTCTGTCTTCTTTTGAAATGAAGTATCAATGTTGCTTTTAGGAAAGGCAAATATTTCCAAAATCAAATCTCAGTTTTGAAACACTACAGAGTATATCTCTGTACTGTGAGGCTGTGTTAAGCCTTGTTTTGAGGATACTACTACTTCTAATAGTTCTAATTGGAACTGATAATTAAGGTTTTCCATTACTTCCCGTTATAAAATATATAATGAATCAGATGGTCTGAAAATTATACCAGTTCCTATGGGTGGTGAATTACTGGTGACTCATAATTCTACCCTACTTACTGGATGCTTTGAACCTGTGTCAGAAGCATTGTCTCCTGCCAGAATTCTTGCTGGAGCAATTGTCTGTGTGCCATAGTAAATCCAATGATCTAATACGGCACAATTTTTTTTTCAATAATCAAAATGATCCACCAGAAAACAGGGCAGCAAAGCAGATAACCCTTTTTCCCTGCTCCACAGGGGTAAGATCTTCTCTAGAGCAGTGGGACCAGCGTGAGGCACTGCTCTTCGGTAAAGACAAAATAAATGCAAGAGAAGTAGAAAACCAGACTTGGGATCTCCCATCTAGGAGATTCAATGAGTAAATATGGCCCATGATACCTGCTTCTTCACGTTTTCAAGGTCACACTGCCATCTCTGGATCACAAAACTCAGCTCTTCAATCTGTTGCTGGTGGGACTTGAGTTGATTGCAATGACTCCTCTTTGCCTCCTCAAGCTCTTGGTACTGACAGGAAGAAAAGACAGAGCTGGCAATCAATACGGGTAGTGTAGGCAACATAGGAGCCTTGCCTCTGTTTCCAAAGTAAACTAACTTTAGAGAAGTCCTAATGCTTTTGCTTTGGGGATGTTCTCCCGACTTGGGGACTTCACCAAGTTTAGCAGAAAAGTAGGTCCATAAGTTACATAGTCAAGACAGAATGAAAGAAGTCCTTGCATCTGAACTGCTGCCTTCTGGCAGCTACATGAAGGATATGTTACTGTTTGCTGCAACTTACCCTTGTTCTGTACAATGCATCCAACTCTGTCTTGCTTTTCTGAGCTGCATCCTCATACCAGCACTCAACACTCCTGAGGATGCCTTCCATGTCCAGACCTCGGCTGCTGTCCATTTTCACAACAATGGAGTTATCACAGAGGCTTGTCTCCAGCTCAGCAATTTCCTAGAAGCCGTATGAAGTGGCTGTCAGCACTGGGTTTCCTATCTCGCAGCCCAGTGGCCGTACCACCACCCCTGAGAGATTGTCTTGAGCCACAGCCCTTGAGTTGTGGCTAGAGTTGGTCATGCATGCAGCTTGAAGGTTTGGGGCTTTTGGAGATCTTCCTTATTCCCACTGCCTCTCAGAGTGACCCTGATGGATTGATTTAATTGGGACTAAATCAGTGTAGACAAGGAGAGGCTGGTAAGAATAGCTGCCATCAACAAGAATGGGAGAGGAGCATCCATACCTGAGCCGACACACACTTCCGGAACTCTCTCTCCTGCTTTAGGGTTTCCAGCTTTGCTTCCAGCTTTGCCTTGGTCAGATAGACACAGTCCGCATCCTAAAAGAGTTCCCAGCCATTTAGAAGTCAAAATGGTGGCTACGTGGAGACCTAAGGTAACTTCACTGAGTTTTTAGCACAGGAAATTTTGTTTAGGAGATGTAATTGTTCACCTCTGAGGGGTGCCAGAGGCTTATAGAATATTGCTGAGTTCTTATGTTCCCTGGCAATACTCTGCAGCCATAACTGTCCAGTGACTTACAACATCCTCAAAATATTATGCCAGAGCAGAGGAAACTTCTCAGATGTCTGAATCCAATGCTTCCATTCATCCCAATTCCTTACCTTCTTCAGTAACACGAACTCATTCTCAGCAGCTGTGCGTCTGCTTGCTTCCTGCTCGTATCTGTTGGGGAACAGAAGGGACTGGTTGCTGGGTCATGCTGGTGCTGGAGACCTTTCCTGGGTATTTAGGGCTCAGGGTGCCTTTGGACCTCAGCCTTTTGTTAGAGTGAAGTCTGTCGATATGTACAAAAGTAAAAGTCCATTAGAAAATCTGTCTAGCTCCCTGCCCTGTGAACTTACTTGCATTTGAACTCTTCAACAAGCTTCTCCGTGTTGTTCAGGTCAGGCTCCATCCTCTCCCTCTCATGGAGCAGCGAGTCCAGCCGCCTCTGTAGGCTGCAGATGAAGTTGTCGAAGACCTGCCTGAAGTTCTTCTGGGATGGCAGGACCTGCTTTTGGAGGAGGTCCCATTTGGTGGCCAGCAGCCTGTTCCGCTGCTCCAGACGCTGCACCTGCATTCAGAAGGCAAAGCCACCCTCGTTGGGCACCTACTTTGGTGCATCATACAGGGACCCAATGAAGGTGGGGGGAACAAGGCAGCTTCTCTTTCAAGTTAATGCTCCAGGGGCTCATTATGGTTCAAAGGGGACAAGAGGACAAAAGGGGAGCATTGCAACCTTCATAACCCAAGAATATGAGAGCAAACGGGGCGTGCTGCTTTCCCAGTCTCCAAGGAAGCCCCGCAGCCTTTGTGGCTGCTACAGAAACCATGGGCTATTTAAACACCTCTGCAGGCCAACTGGCTGGTAGCAGAAACCATCTTTTGGCTGTCAACAATGCAGCTTTACAAGGTCTACCTGCACAGAGAGGGCAAGAGTGCAGAAGCGCAGCAAGGTACCTTGGAACAACAGCTCCCTTCAGCTATTAATAATGCATACAGCTTCAGCTTGTCAACGCATAAACAATCAAGTTAAAATAACATTATCAGCTAGATCTGCACTTGCATCTCACGGTGCTGGAGCCATGCATGTTAAACCAGCATCAGGGCCATGTAATGGGACAGAAAAAGGAGAGGAATCAAAGACCTGAACACAAAAAAGGGTTCCTTTATACTTAAAGCCCATCATTCCTTTAATCTTGCCTCAGCTCTCACCTTGTCAATCAAGCAGGCGAACTGGTTGTTGAGGCTCTTCAGCTGCTCTCGCTCCTGCCTTCGGATGTGCTGCATTTCGGGGTCAATCTTCACATCAAGAGGCTGCAGCAGGCTCTCGTTGACATGCACCACATGAATACCTTCACTTCTGCAGATGAAGGCACTCCCCTGACCCCCCCTTTCACTGCAGGAGTATACACCCCTGCACCCCCACCCTCCACAGCCTGCCCGTGCCAGGCTGTGGCCAGCAGAAATCCACTTCCAGCCCCCCACGTCACGGAGGCTTTGGCTGCTCCAGGCTCCGTGCCCTCTGCCCAGTGGTGCAGCAGAGGAGAAGGTGCTGCTCTGGCAGTGGCTCACACCACTCACAGCTGAAGATGCTGAGAAATTCCTCCCATGAAGACACCTCCCAGCTAACAGCTGCTGGCTCATGCTGGCAGACGTGACCAGGGACAGGATCAGGGATGTGGGGCTGCTGGAAGAGAGCAGCTAAAAAGGGGCCCCTCTGCTCTGACACCCCTGAGAGCCTCCTTTATATACATCCCAGAAGCGGGGCTTGGTTGATGCAGATGAATAATTTGGGGTTTTCATGGGGTTTGCCTTGCCTGGCGGCAATTCGTAGGTCTAAATATGCAAAACAATGCATAACACTGAACATTTGTGAAATCCTATGGAATTTTGCTGGTTTTGAATTGCTTTGCTTGCATTCCAAGCTTGGAGGACACTGTGTCTTGGGTTTTATAAGGATTCTTTTTTCAGCTTGTCCTCCTTCCTTCCATTAATTACAGCTTAGCGAGAGGGACGTACCCTTAAGAGTATCTCCCACTCTGTCAAAGAAACCCTGTAGAGGAATGTTCTGTTGAACAGCAAATCAAAACTGATTCTTGCATTATCTATTATTTCCCCAGTCACTCCCTTGGGAGTCTCTGAGGCTTCTCACCCAAGAGCAAAGACAGCACGTGTCCACCAGCCACAGCCGCAGGCAGCCCCGCACCTGGAAGCTGGGAAACACAGCGTGGATGTGACGCACCAATTGGTACAGAAGGGTGAAATATTTCTTTTTACAAACAGCCCTCCGGACACCATCCCTGTGCTGAGGCTCCTCACCAGCAGCCTCTCTCTTCTTCATCGACTCCAACAAAAGTCTAAGCTGACAAGCTCAGGCTTAGACGCCCAGCTTTTGGAAGCATAAATTAGAGCAGCTCTATCTTCTCATTAAGTTTTCAGCCTGGATTTTATGAAAGACACAAAAAAAACGAGACTTCCTTGAAGATGACAAAGACCCTAGATAGGAGGCTTAGCCACAAAGCTGTTAGCTGGGTGCTCGTTAACCATTTAATTGGTAACAGCAGTAGGCTTAGCCCTGGTGTGAAGACTACGAATGCACCAGCAACCAGTACCAGGCAAAAACATGCACCTTATTAATAGGGCTGCTGTATGGCTGCTCTCTGTTACTATCCTTTATATTTGAGCTTGTAATTAAAACTCTCAGGATACCTCAAGGCAAATAAAAATGATTTATTAGAGTTGCTTGACAGCTGGGAAAGAAAAGGCTGATACGTTTAATATATTTGCTGAGAGCCTCACAATGCCTCAGAGGTGGGGCCAGGATTACCTCTCTGTCCTTGTGGCTCCTTTCCAAAGCCTCTTTCAAAACAGAAAGGCAAATGGTTTCATTTCAGAAGGCTTGAAAGAAAAGGTTTTCCCCTGCTATTATGCCATCTTAATCCGTAACTTTTAGTTGGCCTTTTTTTTGGCAATTAAATGTTTATATGTTTCAATTGAAAAAAAAAAAAAAAAAAAAAAAGCATTTCAATTGCTCATTTCTTCCCTGGGCTTTGCAGGGATTTTTTTTTTTTAATTATTTTCTCACTTCCTGGTTTCATTGGAGGGTTTTTTCACCATCTTTCGCAAGAAGGCTGATGAAAAGCAAAACGGGTTACCAGAAACCTTGCTGGTATTCTGGCTGCAGGAGCGGCTGGTGCCCAAGGTTTTCTCGTACCTCATTATTTGCAAATGCTCTGCACTGGAACAGTTTGCCCTTAGCCCAGCAAGAGAGACAATCGATGGTATGCAGTAGCTGGAAAGACAACCGGCTTAACTGCAGGTTCTTGACAGCACTATCAATTACACCCACATGCCAAGGAGCAGCAGTGATTGAAGCCCAGGGTGCCTCACCGCCCGCTTAAATGCAGACAGAGTCTGTGGCAACCCCAGCTGGAAGAGCAGGATCGGAGCCCACAAGGAGGACGCTTGGCCCGGAGCTGCACCGGGTGCTCTGCACCCATTTTGTGCTTCCAGCCCAGCCCTCCCCAGTTTCCCACCGAAGCCCGTTGCTGCACCCATGGGTGGGCATTGGGACACCCGTGTCCTCCCACACCTCCCGGGTGGCAAGCTCGCCCGCTCCACCCAGCAAGGAAAGGCTGAGCCTTCCAGGCAGGCAGGGTGAGTGCTGGGTCCTGCTCCCTCGCTGTGTTTGGAGCCTACGGGGTTACGGCTTCTGCTTTGGAAAGTTTTCTTCCCCTGCATATGCTTTGATGAGCAAAACTCACGAACTCGGTTTTTTGTGTACTCCCAGATGTAGGAAAAGGTTCCTCTGTCTGGACCAGCCTCACCTTTGACCCCCAGTCCCGGTGTCCCCGATGGCCCTGGGTCCCCAGACGGCAGAAGATGCCACCAGAGGCAGTACTTGTGCACACCATCTGCTCATGGGGGCACTCTGGGTTTAAAACCCACCAGATCTGCCCACTTCCATCTGGCTGCTGGCACTTCGTTTGCCTCTGAGCAGAGGGGGCTGTACGTGTTTGTGAGCACTGAGGAAGTAGCAAGGGGAACAGCTACCAGGGCAACCACAGCTCATCGATCCTCTAACCGCCAAGAATTTTGGAAAGAGGCCCAGCAGCGAGAACAGGAGGCCCATAATTCTTGTGGTGCTACAATGGTGCCATGCCTAATGTCACAGCTTTTTGCCAAAGTAAAGCAAGGGAGGGAACTTTTTGTTCCTGCCACCTCTGCACGGCAGAGGGCTGGAGTCCGAATCTCCCTCACCCAGGATGGTGCCCGAGGGCCAGCTCCGCACGGCCTTGGCCCAGCTCCTTTCTCCCACCAGGTGGTGGCATCGAGCGCACCCTGAGCATCTCCACCCGGCCGTGGTGATGCTCCTGGTGGCGTGAGCCCGTTCGCACCCAGTCCAACGCTCCCAGCTAGCAGGAGCTGGCTCGCACCTGTAGAGGGCAATATTTAGAAGGCATGGGGACAACAAGGTCCTCAACCGTGCCAGAAGGTGAGATTTCCTACGAGTTTGTACCCCCAGGTTTGCACCTCTCGTGCACGTCAGGGTATGCCCTGAACAGACCAACACACACACACCAGGGAGGGTTTCAAGCTTTTAGTTGCCAAAGAAAAAGGTCCCAAACGGCCTCAGTGGAAGGCCTCAGAGCAATACAAAGAAAGTCTACAGAAACGATAGCAACCATCGCGATACAGTCGTAAAACAGAGGTGAGCCCATGCACAGTGGGCAGGTTGGAGCATTCGGCACATGGGGGTGCAGGGAGAAGAGTGCCCAGGGCTGCGGGTGACGTGGCTGGACCAGCGGTGACGGGGTGCTGGGCAGGAAAGGCACCACTGCCTCCAAAAAAGAGGCAATGCCATTGCAGATTTTTGCATGCAGATGTTTCTGTGGTAGGGATCTCTGGAAGAAGGGTGGGTCCCTGACCAAATCCCCAGGCAGACAAGCATCCCCCCCTGTGAGCACACCCTCCATCAGTCCCATTCCCAGTCCCATCCTCAGGACCAAATGGTTCAAGTCTGCCACAACCCAAAATGCCTCACTGGTATTCCTCCTCCCCGGAGCAGCTCCCACATCCAAAGCCAGACCCAACTCGGCCAGAATCAGAGACGCCCCCAGACCTTGACCCCAGAGCAGAAGAGCTGTACCCTTCAAAGACGGAACTGAAGGAACCCCAAGAGCTGGATCCCTCACAAGGAGACCCTTCCCCAACAGCAAACGTACAAGAACCAGAGGCTGAGCTTCCACAACATACAGACATGGACCCTCTCCTACCAATACTTCCTCCAGAACCACAGCCAGACACTTCTCCTCCTCGTCCACAGATCAACCCTCCACTGCCATAGCTCGATCCACCATGACCGGAGCTTCCACCTTCGCCCGACATGGACCCTCTCCTGCCACTGCTGCCTCCAGAGCCAGAGCCTCCTCCTCCTCCACAGATGGACCCTCCACTGCCATAGCTCAATCCACCATGACCTGAGCTTCCAGAGCCTCCAGACATAGACCCACCACCTCCATAACTTCCTCCTATGGCAGAACCAGAGCCGCCGCCTCCTCCTCCTCCACAGATGGACCCTCCACTGCCATAGCTCGATCCACCATGACCTGAGCTTCCAGATCCTCCAGAAATGGACCCTCTCCTACCACTGCTGCCTCCAGAGCTTCCTCCTCCTCCTCCTCCTCCACAGATGGACCCTCCACTGCCATAGCTCGATCCACCATGACCTGAGCTTCCACCTTCGCCCGACATGGACCCTCTCCTGCCACTGATGCCTCCAGAGCCAGAGCCGCCTCCTCCTCCTCCTCCACAGATGGACCCTCCACTGCCATAGCTCGATCCACCATGAGCTGAGCTTCCAGAGCCCCCAGAAATGGACCCCCTCCTGCCACTGCTGCCTCCAGAGCCTCCTCCTCCTCCACAGATGGACCCTCCACTGCCATAGCTCGATCCACCATGACCTGAGCTTCCAGAGCCTCCAGAAATGGACCCCCTCCTGCCACTGCTGCCACCTGAGCCTGAGCCTCCTCCTCCTCCTCCACAGATGGACCCTCCACTGCCATAGCTCGATCCACCATGTCCTGAGCTTCCGGAGCCTCCAGAAATGGACCCTCTCCTACCACTGCTGCCTCCAGAGCTTCCTCCTCCTCCTCCTCCTCCACAGATGGACCCTCCACTGCCATAGCTCGATCCACCATGACCTGAGCTTCCACCTTCGCCTGACATGGACCCTCTCCTGCCACTGCTGCCTCCAGAGCCAGAGCCGCCTCCTCCTCCTCCTCCACAGATGGACCCTCCACTGCCATAGCTCAATCCACCATGACCTGAGCTTCCAGAGCCTCCAGACATAGACCCACCACCTCCATAACTTCCTCCTATGGCAGAACCAGAGCCGCCGCCTCCTCCTCCTCCACAGATGGACCCTCCACTGCCATAGCTCGATCCACCATGACCTGAGCTTCCAGATCCTCCAGAAATGGATCCTCTCCTGCCACTGCTGCCTCCAGAGCCTCCTTCTCCTCCTCCTCCACAGATGGACCCTCCACTGCCATAGCTCGATCCACCATGACCTGAGCTTCCACCTTCGCCCGACATGGACCCTCTCCTGCCACTGATGCCTCCAGAGCCAGAGCCGCCTCCTCCTCCTCCTCCACAGATGGACCCTCCACTGCCATAGCTCGATCCACCATGAGCTGAGCTTCCAGAGCCTCCAGAAATGGACCCCCTCCTGCCACTGCTGCCTCCAGAGCCTCCTCCTCCTCCACAGATGGACCCTCCACTGCCATAGCTCGATCCACCATGACTTGGGCTCCCAGAGCCTGCAGAAATAGACCCCCTCCTGCTACTGCTGCCACCTGAGCCTGAGCCTCCTCCTCCTCCTCCACAGATGGACCCTCCACTGCCATAGCTCGATCCACCATGTCCTGAGCTTCCAGAGCCTCCAGAAATGGACCCTCTCCTACCACTGCTGCCTCCAGAGCTTCCTCCTCCTCCTCCTCCTCCACAGATGGACCCTCCACTGCCATAGCTCGATCCACCATGACCTGAGCTTCCACCTTCGCCCGACATGGACCCTCTCCTGCCACTGATGCCTCCAGAGCCAGAGCCGCCTCCTCCTCCTCCTCCACAGATGGACCCTCCACTGCCATAGCTCGATCCACCATGAGCTGAGCTTCCGGAGCCTCCAGAAATGGACCCCCTCCTGCCACTGCTGCCTCCAGAGCCTCCTCCTCCTCCACAGATGGACCCTCCACTGCCATAGCTCGATCCACCATGACTTGGGCTCCCAGAGCCTGCAGAAATAGACCCACCACCTCCATAGCTTCCTCCTATGCCGGACCCAGAGCCTCCTCCTCCTCCTCCACAGATGGACCCTCCACTGCCATAGCTCGATCCACCATGACCTGAGCTTCCGGAGCCTCCAGACATAGACCCACCACCTCCATAGCTTCCTCCTATGCCGGACCCAGAGCCTCCTCCTCCTCCTCCTCCACAGATGGACCCTCCACTGCCATAACTTGATCCACCATGACCTGAGCTTCCAGAGCCTCCAGAAATGGACCCTCTCCTGCCACTGCTGCCTCCAGAGCCTCCTCCACAGACGGACCCTCCACTGCCATAGCTCGATCCACCATGACCTGAGCTTCCAGAGCCTGCAGAAATAGACCCCCTCCTGCCACTGCTGCCTCCAGACCCAGAGCCTCCTCCTCCACAGATGGACCCTCCACTGCCATAGCTCGATCCACCATGACCTGAGCTTCCAGAGCCTCCAGAAATGGACCCTCTCCTGCCACTGCTGCCACCTGAGCCAGAGCTTCCTCCACAGATGGACCCTCCACTGCCATAGCTCGATCCACCATGACCTGAGCTTCCAGAGCCTCCAGACATGGACCCTCTCCTACCACTGCTGCCTTCATAGCCTCCACCTCCACAGATGGACCTTCCACTGCCATAGCTCGATCCACCATGACCGGAGCTTCCACCTTCGCCCGACATGGACCCTCTCCTACCACTGCTGCCTCTAGAGCCTCCTCCTCCTCCTCCTCCACAGATGGACCCTCCACTTCCATAGCTCGATCCACCATGACCTGAGATTCCAGAACCTCCAGAAATGGACCCTCTCCTGCCACTGCTGCCTCCAGAGCCAGAGCCTCCTCCTCCTCCTCCACAGATGGACCCTCCAATGCCATAGCTCGATCCACCATGACCTGAGCTTCCAGAGCCTCCAGACATAGACCCACCACCTCCATAACTTCCTCCTATGGCAGAACCAGAGCCGCCTCCTATTCCTCCTCCACAGATAGACCCTCCACTGCCATACCTCGATCCACCATGACTTGAGCTTCCAGAACCTCCAGAGATAGACCCCCTCCTGCCACTGCTGCCACCTGAGCCAGAGCCTCCTCCTCCTCCTCCACAGATGGACCCTCCACTGCCATAGCTCGATCCACCATGACCTGAGATTCCAGAACCTCCAGAAATGGACCCTCTCCTGCCACTGCTGCCTCCAGAGCCAGAGCCTCCTCCTCCTCCTCCACAGATGGACCCTCCACTGCCATAGCTCGATCCACCATGACCTGAGCTTCCGGAGCCTCCAGACATAGACCCACCACCTCCAGAACTTCCTCCTATGGCAGAACCAGAGCCGCCTCCTCCTCCTCCTCCACAGATGGACCCTCCACTGCCATAGCTCGATCCACCATGACCTGAGCTTCCAGAGCCTCCAGAAATCGACCCCCTCCTGCCACTGCTGCCTCCAGAGCCAGAGCCTCCTCCTCCACAGATGGACCCTCCACTGCCACAGCTCGATCCACCATGACCTGAGCTTCCAGAGCCTCCAGAAATGGACCCTCTCCTGCCACTGCAGCCACCAGAGCCTCCTCCTCCTTCTCCTCCACAGATTGACCCTCCACTGCCATAGCTAGATCCACCATGACTTGGGCTTCCAGAGCCTCCAGAAATGGACCCCCTCCTGCCACTGCTGCCACCGGAGCCATAGCCTCCTCCTCCTCCTCCACAGATGGACCCTCCACTGCCATAACTTGATCCACCATGACCGGAGCTTCCAGAGCCTCCAGAAATGGACCCTCTCCTGCCAGTGCTGCCTCCAGAGCCTCCTCCTCCACAGACGGACCCTCCACTGCCATAGCTCGATCCACCATGACCGGAGCTTCCACCTTCGCCCGACATGGACCCCCTCCTGCCACTGCTCCCTCCAGAGCCAGAGCCTCCTCCTCCTCCTCCACAGATGGACCCTCCACTGCCATAGCTCGATCCACCATGACCTGAGCTTCCAGAGCCTCCAGACATAGACCCACCACCTCCAGAACTTCCTCCTATGCCACACCCAGAGCCTCCTCCTCCTCCACAGATGGACCCTCCACTGCCATAGCTTGATCCACCATGACCTGCGCTCCCAGAGCCTCCAGAAATGGACCCTCTCCTGCCACTGCTGCCTTCATAGCCTCCACCTCCACAGATGGACCCTCCACTGCCATAGCTCGATCCACCATGACCTGAGCATCCACCTTCGCCCGACATGGACCGTCTCCTACCACTGCTGCCTCCAGAGCCAGAGCCGCCTCCTCCTCCTCCACAGATGGACCCTCCACTGCCATAGCTCGATCCACCATGACCTGAGCTTCCAGAGCCTCCAGAAATGGACCCCCTCCTGCCACTGCTGCCTCCAGAGCCAGAGCCTCCTCCTCCTCCACCACAGATGGACCCTCCAATGCCATAGCTCGATCCACCATGACCTGAGCTTCCGGAGCCTCCAGACATAGACCCACCACCTCCATAACTTCCTCCTATGGCAGAACCAGAGCCGCCTCCTCCTCCTCCTCCACAGATCGACCCTCCACTGCCATAGCTCGATCCACCATGACTTGAGCTTCCAGAACCTCCAGAGATAGACCCCCTCCTGCCACTGCTGCCACCTGAGCCAGAGCATCCTCCTCCTCCCCCACAGATGGACCCTCCACTGCCATAGCTCGATCCACCATGACCTGAGATTCCAGAACCTCCAGAAATGGACCCTCTCCTGCCACTGCTGCCTCCAGAGCCAGAGCCTCCTCCTCCTCCTCCACAGATGGACCCTCCACTGCCATAGCTCGACCCACCATGTCCTGAGCTACCAGAGCCTCCAGAGATAGACCCACCAACTCCAGAACTTCCTCCTATGGCAGAACCAGAGCCAGAGCCGCCTCCTCCTCCTCCACAGATGGACCCTCCACTGCCATAGCTCGATCCACCATGACTTGGGCTTCCAGAGCCTCCAGAAATGGACCCCCTCCTGCCACTGCTGCCTCCAGAGCCTCCTCCTCCTTCACAGATGGACCCTCCACTGCCATAGCTTGATCCACCATGACTTGGGCTTCCAGAGCCTCCAGAGATAGACCCCCTCCTGCCACTGCTGCCACCTGAGCCTGAGCCTCCTCCTCCTCCTCCACAGATGGACCCTCCACTGCCATAACTTGATCCACCATGACCGGAGCTTCCAGAGCCTCCAGAAATGGACCCTCTCCTGCCAGTGCTGCCTCCAGAGCCTCCTCCTCCACAGATGGACCCTCCACTGCCATAGCTCGATCCACCATGACCGGAGCTTCCACCTTCGCCCGACATGGACCCCCTCCTGCCACTGCTCCCTCCAGAGCCAGAGCCTCCTCCTCCTCCTCCACAGATGGACCCTCCACTGCCATAGCTCGATCCACCATGACCTGAGCTTCCAGAGCCTCCAGACATAGACCCACCACCTCCAGAACTTCCTCCTATGGCAGAACCAGAGCCGCCTCCTCCTCCTCCTCCACAGATAGACCCTCCACTGCCATAGCACGATCCACCATGACTTGAGCTTCCAGAACCTCCAGAGATAGACCCACCACCTCCAGAACTTCCTCCTATGGCAGAACCAGAGCCGCCTCCTCCTCCTCCACAGATGGACCCTCCACTGCCATAGCTCGATCCACCATGACCTGAGCTTCCAGAGCCTCGAGAAATGGACCCCCTCCTGCCACTGCTGCCTCCAGAGCCAGAGCCTCCTCCTCCACAGATGGACCCTCCACTGCCACAGCTCGATCCACCATGACCTGAGCTTCCAGAGCCTCCAGAAATGGACCCTCTCCTGCCACTGCAGCCACCAGAGCCTCCTCCTCCTTCTCCTCCACAGATTGACCCTCCACTGCCACAGCTCGATCCACCATGACTTGGGCTTCCAGAGCCTCCAGAGATAGACCCCCTCCTGCCACTGCTGCCACCTGAGCCAGAGCCTCCTCCTCCTCCTCCTCCACAGATGGACCCTCCACTGCCATAACTTGATCCACCATGACCGGAGCTTCCAGAGCCTCCAGAAATGGACCCTCCCCTGCCACTGCTGCCTCCAGAGCCTCCTCCTCCACAGACGGACCCTCCACTGCCATAGCTCGATCCACCATGACCGGAGCTTCCACCTTCGCCCGACATGGACCCCCTCCTGCCACTGCTCCCTCCAGAGCCAGAGCCTCCTCCTCCTTCTCCACTACAGATGGACCCTCCACTGCCATAGCTCGACCCACCATGACCTGAGCTTCCAGAGCCTCCAGACATAGACCCACCACCTCCAGAACTTCCTCCTATGCCACACCCAGAGCCTCCTCCTCCTCCACAGACGGACCCTCCACTGCCATAGCTTGATCCACCATGACCTGCGCTCCCAGAGCCTGCAGAAATGGAACCTCTCCTGCCACTGCTGCCTCCAGACCCAGAGCCTCCTCCTCCACAGATGGACCCTCCACTTCCATAGCTCGATCCACCATGACCTGAGCTTCCAGAGCCTCCAGAAATGGACCCTCTCCTGCCACTGCTGCCTCCAGAGCCTCCTCCTCCTCCTCCTCCTCCACAGATGGACCCTCCACTGCCATAGCTCGATCCACCATGACCTGAGCTTCCAGAGCCTCCAGAAATGGACCCTCTCCTGCCACTGCTGCCTCCAGAGCCAGAGCCTCCTCCTCCACAGATGGACCCTCCACTGCCATAGCTCGATCCACCATGGCTTGGGCTTCCAGAGCCTCCAGAAATGGACCCCCTCCTGCAACTGCTGCCACCTGAGCCAGAGCTTCCTCCACAGATGGACCCTCCACTGCCATAGCTTGATCCACCATGACCTGAGCTTCCAGAGTCTCCAGAAATGGAACCTCTCCTGCCACTGCTGCCTCCAGAGCCAGAGCCTCCTCCTCCTCCTCGACAGATGGACCCTCCACTGCCATAGCTTGATCCACCATGACCTGAGCTTCCAGAGCCTCCAGACGTAGACCCACCACCTCCATAACTTCCTCCTATGGCAGAACCAGAGCCGCCTCCTCCTCCTCCTCCACAGATGGACCCTCCACTGCCATAGCTCGATCCACCATGACCTGAGCTTCCAGAGCCTCCAGAAATGGACCCCCTTCTGCCACTGCTGCCTCCAGAGCCAGAGCCTCCTCCTCCACAGATGGACCCTCCACTGCCATAGCTCGATCCACCATGACCTGAGCTTCCAGAGCCTCCAGAAATGGACCCTCTCCTGCCACTGCTGCCTCCAGAGCCTCCTCCTCCTCCTCCACAGATGGACCCTCCACTGCCACAGCTCGATCCGCCATGACTTGAGCTTCCAGAGCCTCCAGAAATGGACCCCCTCTTGCCACTGCTGCCTCCAGAGCCTCCTCCTCCTCCACAGATGGACCCTCCACTGCCATAGCTCGATCCACCATGACTTGGGCTTCCAGAGCCTCCAGAGATAGACCCCCTCCTGCCACTGCTGCCACCTGAGCCAGAGCCTCCTCCTCCTCCTCCACAGATGGACCCTCCACTGCCATAGCTCGATCCACCATGACCTGAGCTTCCAGAGCCTCCAGAAATGGACCCCCTCCTGCCACTGCTGCCTCCAGAGCCAGAGCCTCCTCCTCCTCCTCCTCCTCCACAGATGGACCCTCCACTGCCATAGCTTGATCCATCATGACCTGAGCTTCCAGAGCCTCCAGAAATAGACCCACCACCTCCATAACTTCCTACTGTGCCAGACTCAGAGCCTCCTCCTCCTTCTCCACTACAGATGGACCCTCCACTGCCATAGCTCGATCCACCGTGACCTGAGCTTCCACCTTTGCCCGACATGGACTCTCTCCTGCCACTGCTGACTCCAGATACTCCTCCTCCTCCACAGATGGACCCTCCACTTCCATAGCTCGATCCACCATGACCTGAGCTTCCGGAGCCTCCAGTCATAGACTCACCACCTCCATAGCTTCCTCCAGTGCCGCCTCCTCCTCCTCCTCCACATATCGACCTTCCACTGCCATAGCTTGATCCACCATGTCCTGAACTTCCAGAGCTCCCGTACTTGGATCCACCACCTCCGGAGCTTCCCCCTACTCCAGACCCAGACTTTCCTCCTTTACAGATGGGCCCTCCACTGCCATAGCTCGATCCACCATGACCTGAGCTTCCAGAGCTCCCGTACTTGGATCCACCACCTCCGGAGCTCCCCCCTACTCCAGACCCAGACCCTCCTCCTTTACAGATGGGCCCTCCACTGCCATAGCTCGATCCACCATGACCTGAGCTTCCAGAGCTCCCATACTTCGACCCACCACCTCCAGAGCTTCCTCGCACTCCAGAGCCTCCTCCTCCTCCTCCACAGATGGACCCTCCACTGCCATAGCTTGACCCACCATGAGCTGAGCTTCCAGAGCCTCCATATTTCGACCCACCACCTCCAGAGCTTCCTCCAGAGGCAGAGCCTCCTCCCCCTCCTCCGCCACAGATGGACCCTCCACTGCCATAGTTTACACCCCCAGGTCCTGAGCTTGCACCCACTCCTCCCTTTTCTGACATTGACCCTTTCCTTCCAGAGTTTATTCTACCACCAGAGTTCATCCCTCCCTTCCCTGTTTTCACATCCCCAGAGTTTCTTTCAAAGCCACCAGCAGAACTTGTAGTGTGTTTAACAATACCTGCAAGGAATGAAAGCATATCCACCTTATTTTTTAGTGGTAACCATTATAAGCAAAATTAATATACATATATGTATATATATATATAATGTGCATATGTATATATATTTTTTTTTATGGCTGTCACCAGAGCTTCTCTAGTACTAATAATGGTATCAGTTAGTATTGTCAGGAAGGTTCTTCGTTTAGCAATATAGTAATGAAATTTTGCCTCATCTGGTTCTGGGTCTTATGGCTTGACCAGCCTATGTTTTACATGATCTGTGTCTTACACTGCAGGTGAACATACAGTGCAGCCTTTTCTTTTAGGAAGAAAAGCACTTGTCAGTCTCTCCTTTAGCTCCTATTTCCATAGATCTGAGGACTTTTTTTTCATTTAGTTCTGACAGGCACCATATGGACATTCTGACTAAGTGATATATTTCCCACTTCCTAGAGATTTGGTTCAATTTAACTGTTAAGTTCAAAATTTAGTAGATCAAGATTGACACATACATTAGCATATAAATGCGTATACACATGTATGCACACACCCTCTCAGAAGGGAGTACCATTTACTTTGTTTCCCTAGGAAACTAATCTAGAAGCACATGGGGTTGTTCTGGTGCTAGGTGTTAGGTGCTGCTGACAGCAGAATGATAACAGTGCCCTTAAGAAAGCAAAGCAAAACCTCAAGATACTTACAGATTGTGGCTGGTGCGCCTTCTTGTATCCTGTGGATGAAAAGCAGCATTAAGACGATGCAGCCAATAAATATAAAAGTAAGCCTAGGCTCTATCACTAGGCTGAAAAATCTCACCCCTTCAAGGTAGCAATTCTTCTAAGTGATGGGTGAGAGGATGGGACAGTGCACAGCACGGCTGCTCCCACCCAGGGGGAATAACCTGTACCTACCTGGTCTCCTCCTCCTCAAGCAGTGACCTGTACATGGCAATTTCAATATCTAGGGCCAATTTCACATTCAGGAGCTCCTGATAATCATGAAGAATTCGAGCCAGGTCATCTTTGGCCTGCTGCAGGGCATTCTCCAGATCCTGAAGCTTTTTCTGGCCGTCTCTGACAGCAGAGCTCCCATGCTGCTCAGCATCCTTAATGGCTTCTTCATGTCCAGCATTCTGTGGAGGGCACAGATAGAATGCATCTGTAGCCCTCCAACAGAACAGGGATTTTCCAGCTTTCCCACCTCAGTGACAGAACTCAAACAATACAACACCTGACTGGGTTAATCAACTCAAATTACAACCCAGTGTAGACAACCAAAATCTAAATCTGCTTCAGTTTGAAGAGCAAATATCATCTCTAGGTTTGCCTCCAAAGGACAGGCTGCACTGGGCTGAGTGCAGGGCAGGCTGCGCTTAGTCCCCGTGTAAGAATAACCTGAATAGTTTAGTCTTGTTGGAAAGTATCAGCTTTACCTTTTTCCTTATGATTTCAATTTCCGGTTGGAGTCTTTGGATCTGCCTGGTAAGTTCCTGGATTTCCTGGTAACTGTTCCTCAGTTGCTCCCGTTGATTTACCCACATGTTCTGAAGGTCCTGGTACTGATGTGCAGCAAGAAGAGAACAGAATTTTTAGTTTCTGGGCCAATGAACCCCAAGCCAGGCACAGACTTATCTCTCTGCCTCGGTGATGCCTACTCACCCTGCCTTGGTACATGGCATCTACTTCAGCTTTGCTTTTCTGAGCAATTGCCTCATACTCCTGCCTGACTTCCTCAATGACACCATCCATGTTCAGCTCCCTGTTGTTGTCCATGGACAGAACAACGTTGGTGTTGCCAGCTACTGTTTGCAGCTGGGACAGCTCCTGCAAGGAAAACAAGATTTAGGATTTCAACAGCCAACTGAGCAGTTCAGGCCCTGTTAGGAGGAACGAAACGGGACCTCAGGACAGCTACCAACAGAATTCCCCTGCACACCCCAGGTCCTATCGCTCCACCACCAGCTGTAATTGTCAAGTGTCTCTTCCAGCCTTCATGACACACCAGCCCCCTTCCTCACTCACAGATAAAAACCAATTTTATTAGATGCAAGGCCAAGGATGACCCACTCTGCAACACCACCATACACACAAGGGAGAATTTTCCTGGAGCCTCCAAAGATGCGTGTGCTTCCTGACCCGAGGGGAAGTTTTTAACCAGAGGCATACTCACAGCATCATGCAAGCATCTGAGGAACTCAAGCTCCTGCTTCAGTATTTCCACCCGAACTTCAAACTCCATCTTCCCCATGTAGGCACTGTCCAGCTCCTGCAAGGAAATCCACAGACCGTTATGTGTCTTTGATGGCAAACTCTCCACCGAAATGCAATTCTTGCAAGACTTGATAATATTTAATTAAGCCCTCATTCCCGGAGTCAGATAATGGCCTGAGAATCTCAGCTTTCATTTGGAAATTTCTCTCCCTGCTTGCAGTGAAAAGATCAGGTTTTAGATTACTCCAGTTAGAGGAGTTCAGTTAGGCAAAACCCCCACTTTTGCAAACCTTAGCAACCATCCAGTTGCTGTTTTATTTCTGAGGCTTTAAGTTAACTCAATGTCCCGCATTACTTCACCTTTTTAAGCTCCACAAACTCCTCTTCCTTGGACGTGCGCTTGTTGATTTCATCCTCGAATCTGTCGCAGCAGAGAAAAGAAATATGTAGCTCATCGCCTGTCTTAATTTTTCAGTTAAGTGGCTCAGAAAGCAAAGGGAATCGCCCAAACAGTGAATGTGTCAAGCTTTCGTTTAACTTCATTTAATTTCTAGCAGCTGCAAAACCAATGGCAAACCCTCTGCAAAGGCATAAGCTACATCAGCAGACAGAACATGCTATAGATCAGCTACAATGCCCTTGTGACTCTGAACTCGTTTCATGTAGAAAAGTGTTACGTCTCTTGGATGCTGCTGAGCCAGAAGAAGCGACTCTTCTCGACTTGCCCCCCGTCTCAGCTCTGTCCCTCCTCCTCCTGCCTCCAGGTTTACCAAACCCCTGCCAGGGAAGCAGGGGTGAGGAATCCAGGGCTGCTCGCTGCCTGGGGGAGGCAGGGCATGAAGGAGTACCAAAACAATAAATCCACAGATTTTTCCTGTCACTGCACTGGGTTCTATCCCCACTGGATCCGGTTTGCTCTTCCAGCTTCAGCGTCCCACAGTGAACCTGCCGCAGAGTAGTGCTACAACGGCTGCAAACCGCTTGAAGGCAAGAAGCTAAGCCGTGCCATCCCAGAGCACAATTATCACCACTTTGGAAAATCCCAGCTCTACAGTCTGCCTTTTCCCAGTCTTGAGACTATTCACCTCTTTTTGTAGTCTTCAACAAGCTGAAGCATATTATAGGCTTCTGGATCCAGCTGCTCCTTCTGGCTCTGGAGCATCTCTAGCTGCCTCTGCAGGTTGCTGATGTACGACTGGAAGAACGTGGCAATGTTCCTTCTCTCCTCCGGGTTGGAGCTCTGCTGCTGCAGAAGTTCCCACTTGGTCATCAGGGCCTGGTTCTGCCGCTCAAGACATTGAACCTGGAAGGCAAAGCAGAGGAGCTTGGCAGCAACATATGGGCGAGAAGAGCCAGCCCCTTCCCAGACCACATAGGACCACTCCATAAATATCTCTCGCCTTAGAGAAGGAGGTCAGAAAGACCTACACCGTGCAGAGCTGGCATTTTTGGAAAACTAAAGGGACAGCAAAAAAGGTTGTGAGCTGGGAGCTGACATCCAGAAGGTTCCAAAAAAAAGAGTCAAAGGTGCTCCCATTTTTTCAGCACTAAGCATGCTTAAAATAGCTGGGTGTAACCAACGAGTTTCTGTAAGGTGATACAGGAAGCCCTTATGTCTTCACGTGGGACAAATAACACCAGCTTCCACACCGTGCAGAGACACATGTGAACACCCAAACAGAGGCACATGCCAGGTCCGTGTGGGTGGAAGTGTTTTTCTGGATGTTTTTCTCCCGTGCCTGTGAGTAGGAATGGCTGGGAAGATAAGACTGCACGTAGAGGCGGAAGCATTGGGCATAACACAAAGAAAGGTGAAGAACAACGTGGGAGCCATCGGCCACTGGGAAGAGTCTCAGGTCTCCAAGCAAAGGAGTCACTTTCTGCTTTGTGGTTGGTAGAAATGTGACTTTTGCTTTGCTTGGGAAAAAGAAACAGAACATACCAAGGATGTCCAAGTCCACCACCCATTTCTCTTGCTAGCACAAACAATTCTCAAGCCCCAGGACACGACTAGCCATGCACGTACCCTTTTCCTCTAAAAGGAAATGAGTTATGATGTCGGTGACATCCCAGCAGTTTGTTATTGTCTTGCCACAAAAGACGACTTAGAGATACTTATCCCAGGGCTAAATGTGATTCATGCAGCAGCATTTATAGCAAGCTATTAACAACTTCACACCAGCGTAAGGGAATCCAGCCAATGCTGATATTTTTGGGGCAGAGGATGCAATGTAAAGGGGGATCAGATGCCCGAATCAGGTGTGTCCCCATGTCTCGTGGGCACTGAAGCACCCCTGCTATTCCCTCTATCCTGGATAAGAAGTCCAAAAAGAACAGGGACTTACCTTATCGATGAATGATGCAAATTTGTTGTTGAGAGTCTTAATCTGCTCTTTCTCATCTGACCGCATCCTCTGGAACTCGGGGTCAACTTGTACTTGTATCGGCCTCAGCAGGCTGGTGTTGACATGGACCTCCTCGATGCCTCTGCTGACACCAGCGTGCCCAAAGCTCCGTCCAGCCCCTTGCTCGCTAAAGGCAAGGCCAAGACATCCACCACGTGCCCCTCCGCCTGGTCCTCCTCTGTACACACTACCACCACCGTGAAAATCTCCCACAAAATACCCTCTTCTTCCAAAGCCCCTATCAAGATATCTCCCACCACCGAACCCCAGGCACCTGCCATATCCTCCTTCTTCTCCATAGCCTCCACTGGGAGAAATGTTCCTAAACCCTCCGAGGCTGTGGAGACTCCTGCTGCCATACCCATACCCACCCCATCTCTCTTCTCTGTCGCCTTCCCAATGGCTCATGGCAGCCGCGCTCCTCCCGCTCCCCAGTGTGCCACAGTGAGCAGAAGAAGAGCTGAAGTACCCATCCCCAAATCTGGAGAACTGGTGGCTCATGTCGTTGCTTTCGGAGTGTTAGGACAAGACGAGAGAGCAGGTGGGGACAGTGCAAAACGGGAGGAGAAACGAGTGAAGGATCCTCAGCTCCTCTGCTGGGGGTGACAGAAGTTCTCCTTTATATGATCTGGAGGAGTTAGCCTCCATTCCGTGGTAATTAGCAGGTCTGTTAATATTGTTATTGGATTGGTTCATCATGCAGCAATTAATGGGTGCTTGAATAGGGGACGGAGTAAACACCACACACCAGTGGAGGAATTGTGAAACTCTCCAAATCCTGCTTGACTCATGAGCTTTGCTCAGATGAGATTTCCTTATCTCATTAGCCTGCCCTCCATCATTAATTACAACTCGCACAGTTATCCATATGCATTACCATGGTTTGTCCTCTCTTGAATTTCCCCACCTCTTTGGGCACTTCATTTTATGAGATGCGATGTCTTGGTATTGTCCTCATAGTGACTTGGGCTGGGGGCGACCCACCTTGCTTCGTGCCATCACCCGAAGCATGTGCTACACAAAGCAGGCTGCATCCTGCTGCTGACACCACTGAAAGCCTCCAGCTTTGACTAATATCTCAGAAAAGCAACCAAAGTCCAATCCCGCATCCCCAGAACCACTGGTGGAACAATTTCCATGGGGCAAGCTCCTCTCCCTGGTCCCTCGCACAGCTTTCGGATGTGCTGGGCTGCGCCTCGAGAGGATGCACTTCTTCCCAAGGGTGCTGGGCCGAGCTCCCCAGGTGCGTGTGTTACGTGGCCAGGGCTTTGCAGCCCTCACCCTGGGTCCCTTGGGAAGAGACTCAGAACCCCCTGAATGGGAGGCTTGTAGGGAGAGCTGATGTACCTACGAGTGGGTGGGCTGAGATCTCAGGGCATCGTTAGGCTCAGGAGGGGATTAGCACAATGCCAGATTTGCTGCCAGCTGCACCAAACCACCACAGGCACCTCGCAAGGAAGTGCTGCATAAAAACCAGTGCCCTAAACTCATGCACCAGCTCCCCGCATGAAGCAAACCACGTGGCTGCTGGAGCACACACAAGCTCTGCACTGCTCTATGAGGCACCAGCACCCTGCAAACCCCACAGGAGTAGCAGCCATCCTGCCCCGTGTGCCACATAAACTGGGCTGCTGCTGGGACGGTGCTGGCACTGCACGGCCTCAAAACAGCTCAGCCTCGGCATGGCTCAGCCTCAACACAAATCAGCCTTGGCACGAATCAACCTTGGCACAGTGGCCCCAGCCACGCCTGGACCTGCTGAGCTGGCTGCAGAAGCAGCGACGCATCCGGGCTCAGAGATGCTCGTGCATCCTGCGGAGGAAGGAGATGCCTCCTGCGCCCTGCAGCCAGTTGGCATCGCTCTCAGACGCCTCCGAGTAGCTCTGACACTTCACAGGGAACAGCAAGACACATGTGGACCAAAAAGAAACAGTAAAAGAGGTCCCAGCAAACATGGACCAGAAAGAAACAGCAGGAGAGGTCCCACCACACATGCACCACAAGGACCACAGGCCCAACACGTCCTTCCCATGGGGGTGGCCAACATTGAGTCTGTCAGGGAGTGGGGTCCTTTAGGGGCCACGCAAGTCCCCCTGGTTCTTTGGGTGGGGGGTTGAAGCAAATTAAAATGGTATCCAAAAGGCATCTAATTTACTGCCTAGGCTGCTTCTTGCGCTCAAGGGAATGGATCTACACTTGCACAGGACCGTCTAATCCACTCAAAATAGAAAGCTTAAATGGCTAAAATAGGGCAGGGAAGAAAACCGTGCAAAAATCTTCTGGTCACCTAGGGACACAAACCAATGCCCTTTACAAGCCATGTCCAATGAGCACTGCAAGGAAGTTGGCAGCCGCTGGACACACAGCAGTGTGGTACAGTAGTCCATTAATAAATACAGTACTTAAATTTAATAGCGGTGCAGATGGAAGAGATAGACGTTCATACACAGGACTGAAATTGCAGATCTTGATCACTGATTGCCTAAATACCTGTGTAAGTAGGGCCCTCAGACACCCAGGAAATGGGACTGGGGTCGCATAGGCACACCTATAAAAATGCCTCTCATCCCACAGACTTTTGTTTTCCCCCACCTTCCATTGTCAGCACCAATGACAGCCACAAAGAGACTGGAAGGGAGGAAGAGGAGGAGGAGGAGAAGCAAAAGGGCCCCACATCAGGGCAAGTGCAGAGCCAGGCAAATTGCCAGCCCAGCACACCAAGGTTGCGAAGCTTCCTGGAGAGGAAAGTTGGAGAGGTCTGGGTGCCCCCTAAGGTGGAAGGGCTTTGAGACTGACGGAGGCTGGCACCGGTTCCTGCAGGCCAGGAATGGTTTTTCTGGGGAAAACACTCATTTGCCTCAGTAAACAGAAGTGCTTTGTGGAAACACACCGGTTCCGTTGCGCAGAACCAGGGTGGGAGACGATGGAGCCCAACAGCGCAAACTCAGTGGGCAGATGGGCAGGAACCAGGTGCCGTGCCTGCCGTTGGCCTCCCCACCGGGAGCTGCTCCATGGTGCGAATGCACAGAAGCAACCTGGGGACCACGACAGCTCGGGGACAGCCCTGCATCTCCACTGGCACGTGGGCAGTTACCTTTTAGGCTGAAGAAGGCCAGCAAATGAGATTGGGTGGAGACCAAGACACCAGGGCACCAGCCTGTAGGAGGCTGGAACCAACGTTCGGCTCACGAGGACAGTGTCAGCCAGGCCAAGGGCTCCAGGAGCATCATCCCTCCCCATGGCTTCAGAATGGGTGCTCGGCTCCAAAAAAGCCAAAGCTCTGCGGGATGGAGCCTCTCCGTGTCACTTCCCTACCTCCTCTCACCTGCAGGAGCAACTTTGCACAGGGTGGGCAGCGCTAGGGCTCCCTTTTAGCCTCAGGTCTGGACCAGCAGGTATTCTTCTGGTACACATGCAGCATTGCTTCGCCTTGCAGACCCGTTAACAAGTGACTAATGACTAATTATTCCAGGGTAACAGGAAGGTAAACAAGTCTATAACTTAATTTTAACCACCTATAATATTAAATGATCTATTCAGAAAATACTAATCTTAATTATAATATCTCTTAATCTCTTACTTCCCCTACAAGGAATGTGAAAGTACCAACTTAACACAATGTGTGAAAAGAATGAAGCAGTTTTTTCTATTGCTGTTACTAACTGCAGTGAGTGGATGAGGCAGAGGTTTGTTGCTTTCATTACTTTATTTTATGCAGCTGCACTCATGAGGAGGTAGCACAGGGCCACTCTGATGCCCTGGAGCTGGGGCGCGCTGTGCTGGAGCCTTGCAGAGATGAAATCTCCAAAGGGTTTCAGGAGAAATAGAGATGAGCTGCAGAATAAAAAAAAATAAAAAAAAATAAAAGGAAAAATGGGCATGAGGAGGAAACTTGGGTTGAACTCTAGGTTAAATGTGCCAAGTGCCATGAGAAAACATGACTTCTTTCTGTGTGCAGCTGCTCCTCAGTAGGAAAATACCAATGTAAAAGGCATCCATGGCACAAATAAAGGAAAAAGATAAGGGCAGCTTCATAGTCTGAATCCACAATAGGAATAAGGACAGAGAGCTACTAGAGCTAACACCAGCACTCAGCACACACAGGAGCAGCCCCCCAGAAGTCACAGCCCCCCAGTCTTGGGGCTGGCTTCCAGCAGCTCCCCAGGGTGAGCAGCCAAAGTGAGCCCAGTCTGAGCCATGACCCCATGCCATGCCTGGCAGGACTCTCATAAAATCCAAGGAAACCCAGAAAATGCTGGAAATCTGCTCAGTGGACCTGTCCTGCCCAGCTGGGCGGGGGATCAACAGTTCTCCTGGTCAGAGAGCAGAGGGAGAGAACATGCTGAAAGAGTCACAGCAAGCACCCAAAGGCACTGCTTGTGATGGGAGCAATTTTAATAACATCCTTCCCACCCCAGTAGGAAGTTGAAACAGCTGGAAATAATTCTGGCAGATGTTCAGAATCCAGTAAACAATGTGATTAGCAGCCGGTAAAAGAAGTGGGTCCCAGTGTTGCCTTCGTTGTGCGGAGTGTCATTACAGCTGGGAAGGTCACCACACCCACACCATCATGCCTACGTCCCACCTGGGCTGGCCTCCCGAGTGGTTAGAGCTGATAATTAGTCTAATCAAGGTCAGACTTTGATCAATTGAGTAAATCACTCTTTTGAGTTATTGGAACCTCAATTGCTGTCATTAGCTCTGCGGGAGCAATAACAGCACCCACAGGACAACAACACAGGTGGAGAACAGGCAAAGCAACACCAAGCACCAGAATTTTGGTTCTTCTTAGACTAGACCTAAGCCCAGCAAGGGAAGGCTCCATCAAAAGGTCACGTAGTGTAAGCACCTTGTGATGCCCAGCTCTAAAGGCATTTTGTCTGCTTTGTCCCTATTTTGTCTAATCTTGCCATGCTGAGCTGCTGCTCAGAGCTGTCCTTTATCAAGAGGAGCTTCCCAGGAAGCATCCTCTCCTGCTTTCTTCTCCGTTCACACATTGTCACTGAACGGCTCACCTCCCAAGCCCCAGCCATTTTGGCTTTCTCCTGCTGCACATTGCAGGGAGATGGGCAGCTAACTCTGGGCAGTAAGGAGTAACTGAGATGTGTGTGTACGTATGTTTTCTACAATGCACTTAATGTCTTTTCTGAGCCCTCTAGTGGCACCTGCCACAGTCTCTGCTTTGAAATCCTCTCAGAGCTATGAATTGCACAGCTCAGTGCAATTCACTGAGTCCTCAGCATGGCCAGAGGATGCCCCAGGCCTGAAGCACCCCGCTGCACTTACTGCTGATGCTCTGCTAGCCTGGTGCTACCACCCATCACAGCCCCACCACGAAATACCCCCCATGCCCAGAAAAAGGACCTGGCGACCTGCCGCAGGCTGCCACAGCCCACCATGAGTCTTCACAAGGGAAAAGTCACGGCTCCCACCTTGCCAACAAGAGGCAAGGGTTTTGCTGAGGTCTCGATTTGCTCCTTCCCCAGCATCGGCACCTTCTGAGCCCTGGGTTTGACACTGAGGCTGCGGGGTGCCAGGAAACATTGGACCACGGTGACTTTGTGCACGGCAGCAGAGGTGGCGGAGGGGATCTGGCCTCTCTTTTCCCAACAAACAACGTTTTCACCAGAAATTTGCCATACAACCAAAGCACCCTCCCGGCTGAGAACCTCTAACACTGCCGTCCCCCCATCACGGGAGAAATACCTGCCACGGGGGCCCTTTCGTTCCCTTTTCTGTGTCTGCAAGGAGCTGGACTTGACTGGAGAGGCAAGAAGGGAGCGATCCAGGCCAGCTGACGGGCTTGGCTCCTTGGCTGCCAGCCCAGCTTCTGCTCCAGCAGGTTTCCAGCACCTGCGGAGGCGCAGACAACACAAATGCCTTACTGGAGGGACTTCAGAGAGTGCTTTTTGGGGGAGGAGGGAGGCGGGCTGTTCTGGGGACCCCCAGGACCAGCACGAGGTCTGTGCCTGGAACAAAGACCAGCTCCAGCTTCAGCTGAATCTAGACACACGTCAAGCCCTCTAAAGATGAGGCAAGGCCGAGGACCAGCAGCTCAGACAGACCTGTCACAAACATGGTTATTTATTGGCGATGCAATGCCTCACTTGTCCTTTCATCCATCTGTCAGCCGGGAGCAAAGCACCATGCAGCCAGTGCTCCCTTTAGGTAGTGTTTTTCTAAACGACCTGAAGTTTGCATCTCAGCCTGGCCCATAATTTGCAGGGCAGTCAATTTGTCATCAACCCGGAGGACGAGAGCAAGCTCGGGTGTGCAAGCACAGGGCCGTGTCCCTGAGCAGGCTGCGAGCCCTCTGCTGGCACCTGGTGACCGTGTCCCCGCTGTCTTCATCAGCACGCTGTGCCACGGGAGGCGTGGGTTGGCTTCAGCCCGTGGTTAACAGCGGCCATCGTTGTGCCGCGGCATGCCTGGGTGCTCAAGTAGCAATAGAGATGGTCAGAAAATGTGGGTTGTGGGGTCATGAGCGTAAACCTAAAGGAACATCAGACATCCCCCAGGGTGGAGCGGGTGAGCGTAGGAGCAAGGCAAAGGGCACAGAAGCACCAGAATCCAAGCCAGTGGGTATAAGGAAGAAGAGGAGGAAGGGTTGCTGGCAGCACCAGGCACAGGTGATGCGGTTGCCAGAAGTTCAGTAAATCAAAATTCCCTCCTGTCTTCTCCCAAGGCCAGATACTTGATGGATGATGGAGCACGTACAGAGGTCAGCTGAGGTTTTCTGCTGACTATTTGAGCTACTTTCAAACTTGGACAAGTAGAGTTGAAGGCAAGTGAGCTGGGGGTGCTGCCATTCCTGTTCCAAGAGGAGATAAGGGACCGAAGGATGCTGGCTTCTGCTTCAGCCACATATAACCTCCCTGTGCTTCAGCTCTGCCCTGAACATCTCATCCTCCAGGACTCTGAGAGACTCCTGCTGCTCAGGAGACATGAGCCACGTAAATACAACATAAAGGATGAGGAGGCAGATTACCCCAGGAGACAATGATCCCATCCTTCTCACAGAGTCCCTCATAAAAGCAAATGCTGCCTGCTCACCAGCTGTTCGCTGTCCCATCCAATGCAAAGTGCGTGAGTCTTCCCCGTATTTGTTCAGTGACCAACCCAAGGGAAGCAGCCCTGGTAGCTCCTGAGGCCCTCCCATCATAAACACGATTAGCGACAATTAAAATCTCATTACAGCTCTAATTACAGCCAATATAATGTCACTCGAATTCATTCCTCAATTAACTCATAAAACATGGCATCTATTGTATTTCTTTCCAAGTCCCAATGCAAGGAACTCACACCCTGGGCTGGGTAACACAACAGACACTGACCCATGCTGGTTCCCTTCCCCTGCATACGGCCGTCCCAACGTCCGGGGCTGTCTTCACACTCAGCAGGTCCTGACACACCTGATACCCCTGATACCCCTGATACCCCTGCATTGGAGGAGGGCTCAGGGTCCCACAACCCACATCCAGTTGTCCCCTGAGCCGCAAGGCACCCACCACCAGTGGTCTTGGACTGAGCCAGATGGATACTGGGAGGGCCAGCAACCTGTGTCTGCCAGCCCTAGGTTACCTGGACTGGGTGATGGAGACTCAGTAGGAAACCCTAGGAGTGGGGCATTTGCCATCTCACATTAAACACCAGTCTTTGCAAGTGCAAAATGACCCAAAAATGCAGGCGGGTTCTTGTGAGCACCTAGGCAGAGCCCACAGGATGTTCCTGGGGGCACAGAAGCACATGTCCTTCTTGCAGAAAACCTTACAAATAACCCTCCTCCAAACAATTCTGGATACTTTTATCCTCTTTTCCCAAAATGGCAACACCTTGTCTGCAGAAAAAAAATAAAAATATGATAATAATTGAAGCAAAACCATTGCTTGGTGAGGTTGAGGCTGTTTCGCAAGTGGGTTCACTTCTCTCAAACCAAACAACCCCCTTCACTGCAAATACGGATCTGCTCTTAAACTGGAGCCCGCAGCAATCACAGTGCCCCACGGAGCAAATGCAGGGAAGCCCAGTCACCGGGCTGTCACCATCCTTCTTTCAAGCAGGATGCACTTGAGCAATTAGCTCGACTCCCTTTTTTACAAGCCCAGCAGATGGGAACGATAAACTCCGGCACCTCCACGTTTGAGCCTGGCCCCTCTCCAGGAAGAACTCAGGGAACTCGCAGGAGCCTGCGGCTTCCCGCGGTACCGAGCCTGCAGCTGGAGCCACAGCGCGTGGAGCCGGCAGGTCTGGGGCACAGCCGAGCCGTGGGCTCCCCTGTTTCAGCACGTTGGAGACCTTCACTCTCTCTGAAAGAATTCCCCAAGAACACTGAAGGGCTTTGTGCCGTCTTGGCCCGTACCTGTCCTTGGGCTTTTCACCAGGGCGGGGAAGTAGGAGATGTCTTCTTGATCTTTCCCACCCCAGCCTACAAATTTTCAGAATCAGAAATGTCACTGGTTATACAAACAAGAGTTCAGATGAGAGCTATTCTTTCTTCCTCATTTCCTTTTCTTATTTGGATGGCAAGGACTCCAGATTAAAGCTCCGCTCCACTTCTGTACTTTTGTCTGCCAGACACCATCCTGCAGCAGGACAACGCACACACAGCAGCACAGTCAAGGCTGATTCACCGACTGGTCCAGCGCTCGCTCCTCCCAATGCCAGAGAAGAATACAGCCAAGCATTAATCAAATTAATTCAGGTGCAATGGGATGCAATTTACGGAGGGCTAATGACTAACCCAGCTGGGCAATCTGGAGCTATAATAGCAGGTTTGGGGCTGTGTCTCATCCTTTCACATTGCTTTTCTTCATGAGTAATTCGTGTCCGCACACCACCCTTGGGCATTCCCACCACTCACGTAGGAGGTGTTGGTGGCCGTGTCAGAGCCCTGCTCGTCAGGCAGATGGTGCTGCTTCCCCAGGGGATCCGACCTGTCCTGGGGGTGGAGGACAGCCAGCCTTCACTGGGGAGTTGGCCACCCGCTGCTGGTCTGCTTCTTGTGTCCTCCCCCATTGAGGCCTCCAGTGTGTGCGGTGGGAGTTCCAGGCAACCACCAAAGGATCATGGCATCATGGAATGGTTTGGGTTGGAAGGGACATTAAAGATCATCTAATCCCAACCCCCTGACATGGGCAGGGACACCTCCCACCAGACCAGGTTGCTCCAAGCCCCATCCAACCTGGGCTTGAACACCTCCAGGGATGGGGCATCCACAGCTCCTCTGGGCAACCTGTTCCAGTGCCTCAGCACCCCCTAAGTGATGAATTTCTTCCTTATATCTCATCTAAATCTACCCTCTTTTAGTTGGCCCTCTTTTGTCCCAGTGGCCATGTTCAAAATGGCACATCCCAAAGACTGTTTTCAAACTATCAAAGTCCAACTGCCGCATCCCAGTGGCCCTGTTCAAATGTCCCCTCTCCAATGCCTACATCGCAACGGCCATGTGCAAACCACCCCAATCCAACTGCCACGTTCAAACCACCACATCCCAACTACCACATCCCAAAGGCCGTGCTCAATCCACGTGTGTCCTCCTCGTGTTACACCCATGGCTCTCCTGCCCTGCGGAGACACAGTCTGCTGGGGAAGAGCAGGATGCTGCCGCATGGCTCTCTGTGAGGAGAAGGTCCAGCTTCCTCCCTCTGCCTTTGGCTGGGAACTTCATGGCCTGGGGGCCCAGGGGTTCTGAGAGACAGAGGCCATGGGGTTCCCCAGCTCCTGGGGACAGGCCACCTCCTGCAAGTCCCCCTGATGTCGTGCTGGACAGTGTGCTCCGCATTTGCTCCGTAGGACAGACCCCACACTGTGCTGTTGCATTGCTATTCCTATAGCAAAGAACAACATCTCTTGCCCCTCGGGACCCCCCCCTCGGGAATGCTTAATGATAACACAACACAAAGACATCTTTTCACCTGTCTGCAGTTTATTGGTAATGAAAGAACTCAGGGAAATGGGGTATTGGTAGAAAGCAACAACGCATTCAAATTCACGTAACAGAAGATTTGCAATAAGGCCTTGCATACGTCAGCTGTGAAGGAGAAGAGGGAAAAGAATCTATAAAATATTAAAGCTGCCAAATGCTCCAGGGAGCTGCTTCTCACTCCTAAATCTGACTACGAGACATTACCACGTTTCTTCTGCTTACATGAATTCCCGATACAGCTGAAACAAGCATGTGGGCAACATGCAGGACACAGAAGGCACAAGGAGAACAAGGCCATTGAAAAAGAGACCTTGAGAAGTGAAAGGAAAGAGCAGATTCATACACACTCCTGCTCAGCCAGCAGAGCACAGCAAGGGAGGTAGGGCCCTTGGATGAACTCTCCGGTGACAGATATCCGCAAGGAAAATATTTCCTAATGGGGCTGTAAATGTTTCATCCCTGCAGAGTGGTGGAGCACAGAGAGGAGGCAGGCAGTGCCAACAGGGTGGTGTTTTGCTGCAAATCTCCCTCTGGGGAGGAGGCAGAATGGTTTAAGGAAGTTATGAGGGAAACAGTTCATTTCTTTGCTGGATACCGGTTCTGGATACAAGGGGCTGTGCCGCTGGCTGAGGTTGGGAGATGCTTCTTTCCTTTGAGGGACTGAGGTCAGGACTCAGTATTTTACACCTGAAGATTTGACCGTTGTGGTTGTGACACATCTCCGTACTGAGGAGGATCCACCTCCAGTAACGAAGCTGCCACCTCCAGAGCTGCACATTCTTCCACTGCCAGAGGAGAAGCCACCGCTGTACATCCCTCCTCCCACTCCACAGCTGCCTCCGACGATGCTTCCTCCTCCAACCACACATACTCCTCCTCCCATGCCACTGCCGGCACCAAAGCCACCAACTCTGCCTCCAGCAATGTTGGTTCTGCCTACCACAGCTGCAAGAGAAGGACAGTGTCACTGTGCATGAAGTGACAGCCTGGGAATCCTCACAAAACCCAGGATAAAAGCCATTCTGCAAAGAAGAGGAAGCACGGGTACTTACAGACATTCACGTTGGCTGGATTGTCTCCACACAGCCTGTGTAGGGAAAGGAATGCAAGATGTCAATCTGACACGACACAGAGCACTTTAGCTCAGTGCAGTTTCCCAGGTAACTCATTTATTTCCTGCTTCTTCTAAAGACAGTCAATAAGAGTAGGATATTGTCCCTGTGGTGTTTTTCTTTTCTTTTTTTTTTTTTGCCAAAAAAACTTTGGGAAAAACTGAGAGTAAATCAGAAACCAAGTTTATATGGGTTGTGAGAGATGAGGAAGCCTCAGTCTGCCCCAAGGAGAGGAAGTACCTTGGTCAGGCTGAGATAACAGCATGTCTCACCTGTTCTCCTCTCCCTCCAGCAGCTTCCTGTACATGGCAATCTCCACATCCAGGGCAATCTTGATGTTCAGCAGCTCCTGGTACTCCTTCAACAGGCGAGCCAGCTCCTCCTTGTCTTTGCTCAGGGCACATTCCAGCTCCTCCAGTTTCCTCCTGGCATCCTTCAGAGCCATCTCACCCCGCTCCTCAGCCTCAGCAATAGCTGCCTGCAGCTGCTGGTTCTGAGCAAGGACAAGAGCACTTCCTCAGTCCCCTTCTGCACACCCTCCACCCTAGTAGCCCAAAAGGCAAACTGGAGGGCACAAACTGTGGAGGAGCAAGCAGTCTCCTCCACAGATGCTGCATTTCAGTGGCTGCACTTCCCTCCTGCAGCCCTGAGCACACCAGCCAGCTCACCCACAACCCAGACTGATGGCAGAACCCAAGGAGACGCTCAGCAACACCCACCTGCTTCTTCACGCTCTCAATTTCAGCCCGCAGCCTCTGGACATTCCTGGTCAGCTCCTGGATCTCGATCTTGGTGTTGCGCAGGCTGTCCCCGTGCCTGCCAGCAGTGCTCTGCAGCTCTTCATACTGACAGCACCGAGACAAACAACCCATCAATGAGACAACCTCACAAGCACTGAGCCATCCCCCGTGCTCCATGGAGGGGCAGAGACTGCCCCAGCTGCCTTGGCTCTTGCCGACTCACCCGGCTCTGGTACCAAGCCTCAGCTTCAGCCCGGCTGTTCTGAGCGATCTGCTCGTACTGGCGCCTGACCTCCTCGATGATGCTGTCCAGGTCCAAGTGGCGGTTGTTGTCCATCGACACCACCACAGACAAGTCCCGGCTGATCGTCTGCATCTGAGCCAGCTCCTGCAACCAGCACAGGAGTCAGCCTCGGCGTGGCAGGAGAGGAGGGCAGCGCAGAGCAGCCGTTCCGGCAGCCCCAGAGATTCTCCCAGGCCCCACGGGCACCCCGCCTGCCCTCGGTGCCTGGACTCACCCCGCACCTCGCTGCAGCTCGGACAGGCTCTTACCTCCTCATAGATGCACCTCAGGAAGTTGATCTCGTCGGTCAGAGCTCCCACCTTGGCTTCCAGCTCCACTTTGGTCATGTAGGCACAGTCCACATCCTGCAGGAGAGATCATGCAGATGGGCACCAGCCTCTCCCCATTGCCCAGGGGCCGCTGGCAGCCAGGGCCTGCTACTGGCAGCTGCCTGTCCCAGTGCTGCCTCCTGACAGCCTCCTGCCTCCAGCTCACCGCCCTTCTCCTGCCTCTGGCACTCACCTTCTTCAGCACCACAAACTCGTTCTCAGCAGCTGTGCGCCTGTTGATTTCTTCTTCATACCTGTGGAAGGAGACAAGGCAAGCTGAGGCTCCTGCAATGCTCAACCAGCAGAACCCCCCCTTCCTTGCGTAGAACCCTCCGATCCCCTTCTGGAGGGCTCCCAAGCAGAGGGAAGACACTGCAGGCACCCGCAGGCTGGCCCTGCTCTCCTGCCTTGCTGCGTCCTTCCTCCTCGCTCTGTCTCGACACTTACTTGGTTTTGTACTCCTCGACGTATTGCCGCATGTTCTGCAGTTCCGACTCCAGCTCTCCCCTCTGTCCCACTAGAGACTCGAGCCTCCTCCTCAGGTTCTGGATGTAATTCTCAAAGAGGACATCCAGGTTCTTCCTCGGCCCTGAGGGCCCTTGCTGCTGCAGGAGCTCCCACTTGGTGGAGAGCACCTTGTTCTGTTGCTCCAGGAAGCGCACCTGAAAGCCCACGGAAGCTTGTGTAAGTTACGCAGCCTGGGAGGCAGCACACTCCTCAAACCTCCCGCTTCTTTGGGAGGTCAACAGAATCATTTCTCAAATGACGAAATGGCTGGCTGAAAAAATGGCTGGTTGAAAACCATTTTTCCAGGAGGAAATTTCCTCCCTTTTTCCTCCACTTCTCTTTCTATTATTCTTGAATTTATTCTCTTTTCAGCTCCTATATTTATTGTTTTTTGAATGTCTATAAGAATGTTTAGATTCCATACTAACAGCTCCAATTGCAAATTTTGACATATTAATTTGCAGAAGCATTAGATCCTTTCTTGTCTGCATTATAATGAATGAAATCCCACGTATCTCTGTATTGGAGAACATTCATCATAGAAGGCACAAAAAGCATTCAATACATATGCCCTATATTAAAACAGACTATGAAGCACAGTGACAAGCAATATTCTCCCGGTACAGACAATCTAAAGGACATTGATCAGTGTGTGAACCAAAATAAGGAACTGCCAGGAATTAACTGAAATTTCATTCCTACTCTCTAAGTTTCTTGAGAAGAAACTACCTTTGAAAAAAGACAGGCTTAAAAACCACTTAGGATAACCAGGTATGCCATGATCCCTTTGGCCTGACTCCCCAGAAAAGGCTAGAGACAAAAGGTAAGAAAGGATTTGGGTCAAGCAACCCTAGAGAAAGTCCTTTGGCCTCACTGCAGATGTAAAATTTTCACATTTCCTTAGCAGGACTCAGTGAGAACACTGCCAGCCTTCCAGACCTGCCAACACTGAGCAGGTCCCTCCTCTGCAGCACAGAAAAGTTCCTCAGAGACCCCAATCCCAAGCAGACGTAGTTCCAGCCTCTCACCTTGTCAATGAAGGAAGCAAACTGATTGTTAAGAGTCTTGATCTGCTCCTTCTCCTGGCACTTCACTTGCTGGATCTGAGGATCAATATCAACATGGACTGGCCGCAGGAGGGTTGTGTCAACCTGCACCGGCTGGATGCCTCCGGGGAACCCAGGACCACCTCTCACAGGGCCACCAAAGCTGCCTATTCCTCCACCAATGACACCTCCTCCAATGCTGCCAAATCCTCCTCCATAGCCTCCTCCAAAGCCAACAATTCTACATCCATATCCACCGCCATAAGAGCCACCCATGGAAATCCTTCCGCTGCCACCCATGTTGTGGAGGCTCCTGCTGCTAAAACCTCCACACCGTCCAGCGCCTCCAGTTCCCCTGGATGTGGAGAACGAGCTATAGCTGATCCTGCTTCTGCCCCCACTTCCTCCAAAGCCACCACCGATGGCAGAGCAAGAGCTGTATCCCCTTCTGCTTCCGCCTCCAAAGCTTCTGCAGATTGACTGCCGAGACATGGCTGCTTCTTCCAAGTGGAGTCGAGGAGAGAGACCAACGGAGCTGTGCTGCTGAGGGATGGATGTGGAGAGAAGTGTGTGCAGTCTTCTCTGGCTCCACAGCTTCAGGCATTCCCTTTTATCTGTTTCTGGAGGTGGGCTGGGTCTACATGGGCGTGAAGAGGAAACAAATTTACTGTCTTCATCAGCTTGGTGCGGTTAACAGATTTTTGCCAAATTGTTGACTCCACCCAGAAATACGCTTTGCAATGCAGAAGAGAATAAAAGAGCAAGAGCATTGAAACAGGTCTCAATGAGTAAGTGGACTCTCATATCTTTGCGGCATCTGGAAAAATATGTTTTATAGTGATGTAGTCATGTTCTTCCCTCCTCCTACCTTTCTATCCATTCTTAGCAATTTTTCAGATTATCTGGATCTGGATCTGCTGCATGGAAGCTCAGTGTCAAACAAGCATTCTGGTGAAAATCAGCTAGAATGAGACTTTCACAATCCCCCCAAGCACACCCTGAATCTCCTTCTTATATGGAAAATTGCTGATGGCTTTCCAAAAAGCAGTTTCCCAGTGTAAAGCAAGAATACCACACATTAACATTTAACAACAGTCAGCATTTCTTTTTTATCCAGAAAGGAGGGGCTTAGTTCCTCTCCTAAGAGCACGCTCACCATCGGTTGGGATGGGAGTGCCTGCTTCAAGGGCAAACTCCCGCAGAATGTGTCTCTCGGAGCCTGAGATAACCGAGAACCAGACTCTGAGCACCAGTGCACAATGAAGTAGAGAACATGGATGGCCACGCTCCTTCCTTGTGCTTTTCTGACAGGCACAGGGTCTGCTGAACCTGCAGAGGAGAGGAAGGACACTCAACGCTAGAAGTGGTAATGATGAATGAAGACAGAAATAAAGCAGAGAAATGCGGGCAAGGATAACAATGACTTGTGAAAATAATATTTTTTACTTAAGTTGGTAGATAAAGGATCAGGTTGAGTTCATCATATTTGATCATTTCTAAATAAGGGGCATGTGAAAGTTTGAAGAAGCTTTGATGCTTTCTTAAATAGCCAGAGGTGCAATATTTTCTTTGCTGAAAATATGAAATGTATTCTAAGACCTATGGCAAGGACACATGAGACCAGAGGAACTTTTCTGGGGGAGAGGAGACTCTGACTAAATTCATTTTAGAAAACTGTATTTTTAAGAAACCAGCTGCTGCTACAAATTATCCAGCTATGACATAGGAAATTCACCTGAAAGACATTTTGGAGATACTTTCTGAGTCTTATTAATCAAATACACTTTTTAGTTATGTGTATAAACCTTAAGAAAAAAATATGTATATATCTTTTCCTAGTGCTTAACTCAAAAAATCATCAAAAATGTCAAAGGAAATATACTTTATAGCCCCCTAAACATTTCAGCAGTCCAACATTATACTATGTTTAACCTCCCAAGCTGGAATATACACCTTGTGTGTTTGAGTTTTCAGAATCTTCTATAGGACTTGTACAACAACAAAATGTTGTTTGAAAATATCAGTAGGTATCAGCCTTCAGCCACAGACACTTGAAAGCCCTAGGAAAACTGGCTCACAGAATAGCTAGAGGAATCCAAACCATAAATGCCACTGAATGCCACCAAGAAGGAGGATGCTTGGCTCCGCAGCCTCTTCATGCAGGAGGGCATAGCAGCGTGGAGAACGTTACCCTTGAGGGACCCAAGGAACACTTGGCCAAGGGCAGCAATCAGAGAGGAGACACCTCCTCTTTCAAAAGCAGCTTGAATGAAATGAATGCATTCCTTGGTCATTATTCCAGGACAGATAATTAAGCCCTCCACCTCATGCTGCAATCCATTACTCCTGTCCATTGGGTGCAGTTCCAGAGAAACGTAAGGTAGCTCAGTTTTTCATCAGGAAAAAACAGGTCATATCTTCTCATGGCCTTCCTCCAGATTACCACACACACGGGAGATGCTTTTCTCAGTAGGCAGCACAAGGTGCTTGTAACATCCCACATGGCGGCTCCACAACCAGGGGCAAAATCTGTCAAGTCAGCCGAATGCCTGGATGCTGACCACATTCAGCACATACAGATAAGACGCCCAGATTGAGTCACTCTGACGTCTTCAGACAAGATGTGTAGATTATTCCAGACCTGGAGTCGCATCAGCCTCCTCCAGGTGAAACTCGATAGGCAGCCTGGGCTCCAGCAATCCCTTCTGATCTCTTACGCAAGGAGCTGTGCACAGCAAAAGTCGTCAACACTAGGCAAAACGTAAACTCTGCAGAAAAAGTAGATGCAGTGCCAGGCTGTGGACCAAGCCAAGCTGCACCTTCAGCCCATGCACAGCAAAGACATTCTGGCATGAAACTCAAGCGGTGGCATAGACAAGAATGCCACCATCACTCCTCACAGCAATGCCCACAATGCTGTGTTCCCGTGCTAAGGCTGAAAGGAAACCGAGCGCTCCAATTAAGCACCAAAGCAGTTGACTCTGCCCCAGGCCAAACCCAAAATGCTCTTGGCAGAGGCTCAGCTCCTCAGAGGTGTTGCCGTTCCATCCTCTCACTTGGGTGCCAAACAAGGCCACCTTTGCCAGCTCTACCGCTGCTCTGCTGCTCCCCAGAGGGAGCACAAGGCCCTCTTCTGAGACCCCTCTAACCATTCCCCATTGCCTCGAGTGGCTCTCTCCCGAGGTTGGCCCCTCCTGACCTGCTACAGGGACACTGGCCGCTCACAGCAGACTGCTGTGGGACTCCCAAACCACTACTGAAAGTGGTTTCTGGCTCTTTGATCTCTTCTTGCGGTGGAGGCACTGAAGCACAGTGCAGATCAAAAACATCAGCATTCTGCCCACCTCCTGCTCCCCGGCCTCCCCCTCGCACCACACTAAATCTCTCCCATTAGCTCTCAATGCAGAGACGAGGCACAAAAAGTCTCGGCTGACTTTTCAGACAGCCGGTGAGGACGTGATGGCCATGAGTCGGCACGGATTATCCTTTGGTGCCCACAGGCCACCGAGCTGTGCAGCCCGCCTGGCCACCGCCGCCTTGTAGGCCTCAGGCCAGCTGCTTGGCCAGTGTCCATACCCATGATCCCAGGCAGCTGGAGAGGTGGCCTCCCCCCTCTGACCACGAGTCTTCTACCATTGACATGTTCCTCTGCCACTTAGCAAAGTCCACTCCAAGGCAGGAAACTCAAATGAAGTCTCAACAACAGACTGATCTGATGTCTGCTCCTCCCTGCCGCTGCCTGTTTCCATCATGTGTCAATGTGTTTGAATCTCCACTGGTTTAGCCATTATGCTCAGCCAGTGTTGCTGCACAAAGCCCATAATTTTCTGTTCCTGATTTCAGCATACCCTGAGTATGGCTTCTTTTGTACATCCTCCGAGAATCTGACATCAAAGAGACAAATAAACTCCCTTTCTAGGTCAGTCTCAGTTTGTATATCAGCAGAACATGGGTGACCTGTGACGTGGCTAGCAGGGTACCGAGTGCCTTAGTTTGCTGAACCCAACAGGCAAGGGCTAGCCTGTTGTTGCGCACCTGCACTGTGGAGTTGACAGTACATGATTCACAGGATGAGGCTACATCAGGATCTAACCAAACCTTTCCAGCCTCCTGCACTCCTCCATTATCAGGCTACAAGGAACAGTGCTCCTGCCTGTTCCCATTTACTGCATGGTTTCTGAATTGAGCTTCCAAACCCCCCTCCATGGTAGCTGTGGACTTGCATTTTCAGGCAATGCTACGACTGATAAAAGTCAATAAGCTTTTATCAATATATATCCAGAGATAGCATAGAATATCCCAAGCTGCAAGAGAACCACAAGGATAATTTAGTCTAATTCCTGGTTCCACACAAGAGCACCCAAACATCAGATCCTATGTCTGAGAGCATTCTCCAAACGCTTCCTGAACTCCTGCAGCTCGGTGCCGTCCCTGGGGAGCCCATCCCAGTGCCCGACCACCTCTGGGTGCAGAACCTTTCCCTAACACCCAGCCTGACCCTCCCCTGTCCCAGCTCCACGCCGTTCCCTCGGGCCCTGTCGCTGTCCCCAGAGAGCAGACCTCAGCACCTGCCCCTCACCTCCCCTTGTGAGGGAGCTGCGGGCCTCCATGAGGCCTCCCCTGCTCTGGCCCAAACAAACCCAGGGACCTCAGCCATTCCTCACACACCCTCCCCTCCAGACCCTTCACCTTCTTTATCGCCCTCCTTTGGAGGCTTCCTGATAGTTTTAGGGCCCTCTCATACTGTGGCACCTGCGCCCAGTGCTCAAGGTGAGGCCACAGCAGCGCAGGGCAGAGTCCCCCACACCTGGACACGTGCCAGGCCCTCACGGCACGGCCATGACGTGCTGAGCACAACCCAGGTTCCCACCATGTCGCTTCCCCAGCAGCAATCCTACGGAGAAGAGACTTCTAAAGCAGTGACGAGCAGACACCATGAATGTTCTCTGCAATTTATTGAGAATGGCAACATCCCAAGGACATATCACACACAGAAAGGAAAGGAGGGGGGCACAGTACATCTGGTTCCATGTCACAGCGGGCCTAGCACAGAAAAGCAAGCTTGGTTCTCTTTGCAAAGAGTCCACGCGGGTAGGAGGTGTCAGCAGGTACCATGGAGCAAGGGCAAGTGGAGCCCGAAGCCACAGCTCGAGAGAGCGCTCCTGCGTCTAGCAGGGGACAACGGGCACCTAAAGCTGCCCAGGTGCTTCGCCCCGGGACGATTTGTCCCTCTGGTTGCCTGCAGAGAGGCTGCTCGCTCCCCGGCTCTGCCAAAGGAGGAGTCCACTTGCCCCTGCCTGCCATGCCCCGCAGCACAAGTGAATGGAAGCAGCAGGATGTACTGCATGCAGAAGCACCCCGGGGATACGGCCATCTAGGAAGCAACCTGACGGAATAGGCACAGAGAGTGTTTTTATACACGTTTGCCACAAGGCAGCCAGAAATGTACAAGGCAGCAAGAAAGGCAGAGCATTTCCCTCCTTTAAATCAGCTCTCCGCACTGGGTATCCGCATGAGAGACTTTTCTTTGCTCAGTTATTCATCGCTGGGCATGGGGCTAGCGAGCAGCGTGGCACGGCCACGAGGCTCCCTTCCTGCGAAGGAGCCCGGAGGAGCAGCGGGTACGTGGTGGGCCAAGAGGGACACAGTTCGTTTCCTTGCGGGATACCGGAGTCGGATTTAAGGAGGCTGGGCTGCTGCCAGGAGAGGGGAGGAGAAGCTTCTTTTGTTTCTCGATCTGGCTTCAGGGCTCAGAACCTTACTCCTGAAGACTTGACGGAGGTGGTTGTGACACATCTCCGGACGGAGGAGGATCCCCCACCGGAGCTGAAGTTGCCACCTCCAGACACGCACATCCTTCCACTTCCAGAGGAGAAGCCTCCGCTGTACATTCCTCCTCCCATGCCACAGCTGCCTCCAGAGCTTCCACCTCCAAAGCCTCCTCCTACTCCACATACACCTCCTCCCATTCCTCCTCCCATGCCGCTGCCGCCGAAGCCTCCTCCCATGCCGCTGCCGCCAAAGCCTCCTCCCATGCCGCTGCCGCCAAAGCCTCCTCCCATGCCGCTGCCGCCGAAGCCTCCTCCCATGCCTCCTCGGCCTCCAGAGATGGTGGTCCTGCCTACTACAGCTGGAAGACAAGCACAGGTTATGCATGGGCCGTGGCAGGTTGCCTCTCCAAAATACACAGCCCACTGCTACTCCACAAGGAAACACCTGAGGATACTTACAGACATTCACGTTGGACATGCCGTCATTGCAAAGCCTGAAAAAGGAAACAGTACCAGTTAGTCTTACTGGAAGTGCAAGCTTCTTCAGCTGAGAATTTCCTTTTTTATTTACTGTATGTATTTTCCAAATTCTTTTTGATTTTCCCAATTATTTCTTAACATAAATAAGCAACACTAAAGTAAAACTTCTTATAAGAAATATGCAAAACATTTCTGATTAGGGCTAAGAATTAAAGCATGTTTAAAATATGACTTTAATCTCCAGTGGGTTATGAGAAGACCCGACCCACACATAGAATAGTCTATCAAGAATGGTTCAGTCAAATAGACACAAAGAAAGAATGGTACCTGTTCTCCTCTCCCTCCAGCAGCTTCCTGTACATGGCAATCTCCACATCCAGGGCAATCTTGATGTTCAGCAGCTCCTGGTACTCCTTCAACAGGCGAGCCAGCTCCTCCTTGTCTTTGCTCAGGGCACATTCCAGCTCCTCCAGTTTCCTCCTGGCATCCTTCAGAGCCATCTCACCCCGCTCCTCAGCCTCAGCAATAGCTGCCTGCAGCTGCTGGTTCTGAGCAAGGACAAGAGCACTTCCTCAGTCCCCTTCTGCACACCCTCCACCCTAGTAGCCCAAAAGGCAAACTGGAGGGCACAAACTGTGGAGGAGCAAGCAGTCTCCTCCACAGATGCTGCATTTCAGTGGCTGCACTTCCCTCCTGCAGCCCTGAGCACACCAGCCAGCTCACCCACAACCCAGACTGATGGCAGAACCCAAGGAGACGCTCAGCAACACCCACCTGCTTCTTCACGCTCTCAATTTCAGCCCGCAGCCTCTGGACATTCCTGGTCAGCTCCTGGATCTCGATCTTGGTGTTGCGCAGGCTGTCCCCGTGCCTGCCAGCAGTGCTCTGCAGCTCTTCATACTGACAGCACCGAGACAAACAACCCATCAATGAGACAACCTCACAAGCACTGAGCCATCCCCCGTGCTCCATGGAGGGGCAGAGACTGCCCCAGCTGCCTTGGCTCTTGCCGACTCACCCGGCTCTGGTACCAAGCCTCAGCTTCAGCCCGGCTGTTCTGAGCGATCTGCTCGTACTGGCGCCTGACCTCCTCGATGATGCTGTCCAGGTCCAAGTGGCGGTTGTTGTCCATCGACACCACCACAGACAAGTCCCGGCTGATCGTCTGCATCTGAGCCAGCTCCTGCAACCAGCACTGGAGTCAGCCTCGGCGTGGCAGGAGAGGAGGGCAGCGCAGAGCAGCCGTTCCGGCAGCCCCAGAGATTCTCCCAGGCCCCACGGGCACCCCGCCTGCCCTCGGTGCCTGGACTCACCCCGCACCTCGCTGCAGCTCGGACAGGCTCTTACCTCCTCATAGATGCACCTCAGGAAGTTGATCTCGTCGGTCAGAGCTCCCACCTTGGCTTCCAGCTCCACTTTGGTCATGTAGGCACAGTCCACATCCTGCAGGAGAGATCATGCAGATGGGCACCAGCCTCTCCCCATTGCCCAGGGGCCGCTGGCAGCCAGGGCCTGCTACTGGCAGCTGCCTGTCCCAGTGCTGCCTCCTGACAGCCTCCTGCCTCCAGCTCACCGCCCTTCTCCTGCCTCTGGCACTCACCTTCTTCAGCACCACAAACTCGTTCTCAGCAGCTGTGCGCCTGTTGATTTCTTCTTCATACCTGTGGAAGGAGACAAGGCAAGCTGAGGCTCCTGCAATGCTCAACCAGCAGAACCCCCCCTTCCTTGCGTAGAACCCTCCGATCCCCTTCTGGAGGGCTCCCAAGCAGAGGGAAGACACTGCAGGCACCCGCAGGCTGGCCCTGCTCTCCTGCCTTGCTGCTTCCTTCCTCCTCGCTCTGTCTCGACACTTACTTGGTTTTGTACTCCTCGACGTATTGCCGCATGTTCTGCAGTTCCGACTCCAGCTCTCCCCTCTGTCCCACTAGAGACTCGAGCCTCCTCCTCAGGTTCTGGATGTAATTCTCAAAGAGGACATCCAGGTTCTTCCTCGGCCCTGAGGGCCCTTGCTGCTGCAGGAGCTCCCACTTGGTGGAGAGCACCTTGTTCTGTTGCTCCAGGAAGCGCACCTGAAAGCCCACGGAGGCTTGTGTAAGTTACGCACCCTGGGATCCTGGGAGGCAGCACACTCCTCAAACCTCCCGCTTCTTTGGGAGGCCAACAGAATCATTTCTCAAATGAACTGTGGCCAACTCAAAGCTCCAAGCTTCTAAAGTGCCTGATGTTTCACAGGCATTTTTAAATTGTGAGCCTTTCTGAAGTTCTCACTTTGGGATAAATAGTTGCTGCCAATTGGAAAATAAGTTGCACTCTCTCCAAGACATCCGGTTTGGACATTACTGTCATCTCAGCAATTGTGAAGTCAAGAAAGCAATTACTGATTCATCTAACTGCTGGTATATTCTTCTACAAGTGATTCTGTCTTTGGTTTCTATTTGTAATTATATTAACCCAAGTTCACTTGAATGGTATTTAACACTCATATGTTAAAAGGATGAGTTCCTTGAAAAAAAAGCTTCATCGAATTGAATTACAGTAATGAGAACTCTTAGAACAGCTAAGTACATGATGATGAGTTTACCCTGAATCACTATAAATTAAGCAGAAGATATTACTGGACAAGAGAATCTACAGAATGTCCTGATGATACTGTCTTTAATCTTCCATTAGCATGAAAATCTTGTCTATTGTTCAGTATTACTTAATAAGACCTTAATTACAACTTGCTGCAATGGCATCATTCTTGCAACTTTATCAAGTACTGTCAAACGTACCATCAAACTTGGTAAGAAAAAAATTCCCTTTCCACACCATGGGAAAGTTGTTCAAAAAGCCCACGTCCACACAAGGATGGTCCTAAGTTCTCACCTTGTCAATGAAGGAGGCAAACTGATTGTTAAGAGTCTTGATCTGCTCCTTCTCCTGGTTTTTGACCTGCTGGATCTGGGGGTCAATCTCAACATGGACTGGCCGTAGGAGACTTGAGTCAACCTGCACTGGCTGGATGCCTCCAGGGAAGCCGGGACCACCAAAGCCGCCCATTCCTGGGCCACCCATTCCTCCACCAAAGCCGCCCATTCCTGGGCCACCCATTCCTCCACCAAAGCCACCCATTCCTCCACCGCCCATTCCACCACCGCCCATTCCTCCACCAAAGCCACCCATTCCTCCACAACTCATTCCTCCACCAAAGCCACCCATTCCTCCTCCATAGCCTCCACCGAAGCCACCCATTCTGCCTCCATAGCCTCCGCCACCGTAGCATCCACCTATGGCAATTCTTCTGCTGCCACCCATGTTATGGAGGCTCCTGCTGCCAAACCCTCCACACTGTCCACCACCTCCAAATCCCCTGGCTGAGGAATATGAGCTGTAGCTGATTCTGTTCCTGCTGCCTCCTCCAAAGCCACCACCGATGGCAGAGCAAGAGCTGTAGCCCCTTCTACTCCCTCCTCCAAAGCTTCTGCAGACAGACTGCCGAGACATGGCTGCTTCTTCCAAGTGGTGTCAAAGTCAAGATGGGCAGATAGAACAACAGAGCTGTGCTGCTGAGGAATGAATGCAGAGAGAAGTGCGCGCAGTCTTCTCTGGCTCCACGACTCCAGGCACTCCCTTTTATCCGCTTCTGGAGGTGGGCTGGAGCGGCTTGGGTGTGAAGGTGGAAACCAATTTATTATTTTCATCAGCATGGTGTTGTTGACAGCTTCTCAGTGTAGCTTTACCATATTTGGGCCTGCCTAGAAACACACCCTGCAATATAGAAGTGAATAAAAGCACAAGAACATCGAAACAGGTCTCAGTGACTAAGTGGCCTCTCATAATTTTATGACATGTTGGAAACCACCTTGCACGATAATGCACTTTTCTGCAGCCCCTCGTTGGATTCCCAACCTTCTTTAATGGCTCCGAACAATTCCAGATATAGATCTTTCCAATCAAAGCTTCACTGAAAGGAGAACTTTTGATGAAATACAACCTATAATATAGCTTTCACAATTCCTTAAACACACCCTAAATCTCCTTTTTATATGTGAAATTGCCTTTGGCATTTTAGAAGTTTCCCAATCTTCAATGGGAATTCATGGCACCAAAGTTTGAAGAGACTCAGCATATTCTCCTGCTAGGAAGGAATTACATCTCTATGGAGTGTGCGTGGTGTCACTTTGGATGGGAGTGTCTTCTCCCTGCGGATTAAATTCCCTCCAACCGTATCTCCTCAGATCTGCTAAAACCAACTGGGACAAGGCTGGAGCAGAGAGAAGAACACAGAGTGAATCGCCACGCTCCTTCCCTGAGCTCTTTGGGCGGCGATGGGGAATGACTGCCTGGGGAAGAACAGAGGGAGGGACACTTCAGCAGCTGCTGCAGCGATGATGACTGGGGAGAGAGAAAAGCACCGCAGAAGTGGAAAGACAGATGAATAATTTGAGACAGTGAGGGGTTCCTGCTGCTTAGAGGAATGCTGCTGACCTCTTCTTTACCTGCTTATGTGCAAAGATGAGACAACTCAAGTGGAAAAATGTTAAGAAATGGAACTACTTCAACTTCTAAGGCATAGTATATACTCTTATTTTCAATTTTTCCATTGGGAAAGGTAAGAAATTTATTCTGTAGGATGTCTTTGAAATAAAGATGTCAATTACTGAATTGCATGTGAAAGAAATTTGAAGTAATATTGCATAAAGATCCAGGTTAGGGCATAAAATATAAAATGATACTGATGCACAGTATCCTGAAGAACCTAGATTACAGGTGCTGGTTACAAGGGGGCAGAGTTGTGTGAATACCATTTAAAAAGCTTTCTGTAGGCATTATCAGCCTGGAAATAAGAAATCAAATATGCATTTCAGTTAATGTGTGAAATAAAGCACTAAATGTTTACATTTCCTCTAGTATGTAGCCAGCACAAGTAATCTAAAAATAAGAAGTGAAAATAAACATTACAGACCTTTAAAAGATTTAAAACAATAATGAACATGAATTTAAGGCTATTCAAAAGATCTAAGAATTAAATTTACATTCATGATGTCCCATAAGACTTGCGCAATGAAGCATTGTTTGAAAATATCAGTAGGTATCAGCCTTCAGCCACAGACACTTGAAAGCCCTAGGAAAACTGGCTCACAGAATAGCTAGAGGAATCCAAACCATAAATGCCACTGAATGCCACCGAGAAGGAGGATGCTTGGCTCCGCAGCCTCTTCATGCAGGAGGGCATAGCAGTGTGGAGAACGTTACCCTTGAGGGACTCAAGGAATACTTGGCCAAGGGCTATCCAGATGGCTGCAGCTTGGCTCAGCCACAAGCTGCCGCTGTAGGATTGGCAGCCATCCACGCAGCAGAGAAGGGACACCTCTTTCAAAAGAAGGATCTAATTCCTTGGTCATTATTCCAGGACAGATAATTAAGCCCTCCACCTCATGCTGCAATCCATTACTCCTGTCCATTGGGTGCAGTTCCAGAGAAATGTAAGGTAGCTCAATTTTCTGTCAGGAAAAAACAGGTCATATCTTCTCATGACCTTCCTCCAGATTACCACACACACGGGAGATGCTTTTCTCAGTAGGCAGCACAAGGTGCTTGTAACATCCCACATGGCAGCTCCACAACCAGGGGCAAAATCTGTCAAGTCAGCCGAATGCCTGGATGCTGACCACATTCAGCACATACAGATAAGACGCCCAGATTGAGTCACTCTGACATCTCCAGACAAGATGTGTAGATTATTCCAGACCTGGAGTCGCATCAGCCTCCTCCAGGTGAAACTCGATAGGCAGCCTGGGCTCCAGCAATCCCTTCTGATCTCTTACACAAGAAATTATATGCAGCAAAATCATCAACACCAGGCAAAACGTAAACTCTGCAGAAAAAGTAGATGCAGTGCCAGGCTGTGGACCAAGCCAAGCTGCACCTTCAGCCCATGCACAGCAAAGACATTCTGGCATGAAACTCAAGCGGTGGCATAGACAAGAATGCCACCATCACTCCTCACAGCAATGCCCACAATGCTGTGTTCCCGTGCTAAGGCTGAAAGGAAACCGAGCGCTCCAATTAAGCACCAAAGCAGTTGACTCTGCCCCAGGCCAAACCCAAAATGCTCTTGGCAGAGGCTCAGCTCCTCAGAGGCGTTGCCGTTCCATCCTCTCACTTGGGTGCCAAACAAGGCCACCTTTGCCAGCTCTACCGCTGCTCTGCTGCTCCCCAGAGGGAGCACAGGGCCCTCTTCTGAGACCCCTCTAACCATTCCCCATTGCCTCGAGTGGCTCTCTCCCGAGATTGGCCCCTCCTGACCTGCTACAGGGACACTGGCCGCTCACAGCAGACTGCTGTGGGACTCCCAAACCACTACTGAAAGTGGTTTCTGGCTCTTTGATCTCTTCTTGCGGTGGAGGCACTGAAGCACAGTGCAGATCAAAAACATCAGCATTCTGCCCACCTCCTGCTCCCCGGCCTCCCCCTCGCACCACACCAAATCTCTCCCACTCACTCTCAATGCAGAGACGAGGCACCAAAAGGTTCGGCTGACTTTTCAGCCGGTGAGGACGTGATGGCCATGAGTCGGCAGGATTATCCCTTGGTCCCTGCAGGCCACCAAGCTGTGCAGCCTACCTGGCCACCGCCGCCTTGTAGACCTCAGGCCAGCTGCTTGGCCAGTGTCCATACCCATGATCCCAGGCAGCTGGAGAGGTGGCCTCCCCCCCTCAAGACCACTGCCACCCTCCTCAACACAGTGGCCTACTGGTCTGTGGGGAGATCCAAAGGGGATGCTGTGAGAGAGTCCTTCAAATCCCTTGGTTGTTACCATGGCTGAGCCATGAATACTAGAAAAATGCTTTTGTCTGAGCTGTCTGCCTGCATAACATTCGATCAGAGCACCCTATGTGTGGGCTCATGTTTTCAAAGAAGAGTCATGAGACTTTTATCAAGATATCAAGAGATATCGCATATCCTGAGTTGGAAGAGACCCATAAGGATTGTCTGGAACTCAAGCTTTATGGGGAGCTGCTGGGGTTGTTTAGCCTGGAGAAGAGGAGGCCTCCCCTCAGCCTGCTCTGCTCTGGGCCAAACAAACCCAGGGACCTCAGCCATTCCTCACACACCCTCCCCTCCAGACCCTTCACCTTCTTTATCGCCCTCCTTTGGAGGCTTCCTGATAGTTTTAGGGCCCTCTCATACTGTGGCACCTGCGCCCAGTGCTCAAGGTGAGGCCACAGCAGCGCAGGGCAGAGTCCCCCACACCTGGACACGTGCCAGGCCCTCACGGCACGGCCATGACGTGCTGAGCACAACCCAGGTTCCCACCATGTCGCTTCCCCAGCAGCAATCCTACGGAGAAGAGACTTCTAAAGCAGTGACGAGCAGACACCATGAATGTTCTCTGCAATTTATTGAGAATGGCAACATCCCAAGGACATATCACACACAGAAAGGAAAGGAGGGGGGCACAGTACATCTGGTTCCATGTCACAGCGGGCCTAGCACAGAAAAGCAAGCTTGGTTCTCTTTGCAAAGAGTCCACGCGGGTAGGAGGTGTCAGCAGGTACCATGGAGCAAGGGCAAGTGGAGCCCGAAGCCACAGCTCGAGAGAGCGCTCCTGCGTCTAGCAGGGGACAACGGGCACCTAAAGCTGCCCAGGTGCTTCGCCCCGGGACGATTTGTCCCTCTGGTTGCCTGCAGAGAGGCTGCTCGCTCCCCGGCTCTGCCAAAGGAGGAGTCCACTTGCCCCTGCCTGCCATGCCCCGCAGCACAAGTGAATGGAAGCAGCAGGATGTACTGCATGCAGAAGCACCCCGGGGATACGGCCATCTAGGAAGCAACCTGACGGAATAGGCACAGAGAGTGTTTTTATACACGTTTGCCACAAGGCAGCCAGAAATGTACAAGGCAGCAAGAAAGGCAGAGCATTTCCCTCCTTTAAATCAGCTCTCCGCACTGGGTATCCGCATGAGAGACTTTTCTTTGCTCAGTTATTCATCGCTGGGCATGGGGCTAGCGAGCAGCGTGGCACGGCCACGAGGCTCCCTTCCTGCGAAGGAGCCCGGAGGAGCAGCGGGTACGTGGTGGGCCAAGAGGGACACAGTTCGTTTCCTTGCGGGATACCGGAGTCGGATTTAAGGAGGCTGGGCTGCTGCCAGGAGAGGGGAGGAGAAGCTTCTTTTGTTTCTCGATCTGGCTTCAGGGCTCAGAACCTTACTCCTGAAGACTTGACGGAGGTGGTTGTGACACATCTCCGGACGGAGGAGGATCCCCCACCGGAGCTGAAGTTGCCACCTCCAGACATGCACATCCTTCCACTTCCAGAGGAGAAGCCTCCGCTGTACATTCCTCCTCCCATGCCACAGCTGCCTCCAGAGCTTCCACCTCCAAAGCCTCCTCCTACTCCACATACACCTCCTCCCATTCCTCCTCCCATGCCGCTGCCGCCGAAGCCTCCTCCCATGCCGCTGCCGCCAAAGCCTCCTCCCATGCCGCTGCCGCCAAAGCCTCCTCCCATGCCGCTGCCGCCGAAGCCTCCTCCCATGCCTCCTCGGCCTCCAGAGATGGTGGTCCTGCCTACTACAGCTGGAAGACAAGCACAGGTTATGCATGGGCCGTGGCAGGTTGCCTCTCCAAAATACACAGCCCACTGCTACTCCACAAGGAAACACCTGAGGATACTTACAGACATTCACGTTGGACATGCCGTCATTGCAAAGCCTGAAAAAGGAAAATAGTAAATTTTAGTAGCCTAACAAAAGAGACATCTTATATACTGAGAAGTTAATTTTCATTATGTAACCATAGGCGTAAGTGCTTTTTTATTTTTTGGCTGATTTTTTCCATTTCAACCCTATGGGGAACCCCAGTATCACTAAAATATTTGGGTAGGGAAGATAGTGATAATCCCTCCTTGCAATGAGGTTCTTCCAAACTTCAGGTTCATTATGAAATTTGCATGTGTTAGAATCAAAATGGTGTTTATATCACCAGGATTGTCAACTGACAATCCTGAGAACCCGAAATGTAATGCAGAGTACAAATAGACATATCTACCCATTTTAATCCGAAAAGCTGCTTTGAGCTTACACTGTGACATCAAATCTAATGGGGTCCAGCTCAGGTTGTAACATCCCCCTGGAATGGAGGTGGAATGTTTTACCTGTTCTCCTCTCCCTCCAGCAGCTTCCTGTACATGGCAATCTCCACATCCAGGGCAATCTTGATGTTCAGCAGCTCCTGGTACTCCTTCAACAGGCGAGCCAGCTCCTCCTTGTCTTTGCTCAGGGCACTTTCCAGCTCCTCCAGTTTCAACCTGGCATCCTTCAGAGCCATCTCACCCCGCTCCTCGGCCTCAGCAATAGCTGCCTGCAGCTGCTGGTTCTGATCAAGAAGAAGAGCAAATTCTCAGGTCATATTTTGTCACCTACATCTGCCCCCAAGCTCCAAGTGGAGAAAAAAAGGCAACACCATGAAGGCAACAGCAATAGTTGAAGAAAATGTTTTTGCCCCACACAATACAATTTGTGACCCAGACGGTATCCAGCGAGACACCAAACAACCCCTACCTGCTTCTTCACGTTCTCAATTTCAGCCCGCAGCCTCTGGATGTTCCTGGTCAGCTCCTGGATCTCGATCTTGGTGTTGCGCAGGCTGTCCCCGTGCATTCCAGCAGTGCTCTGCAGCTGTTCGTACTGATGGCAGGGAGACAAAGCAGCCCTTCAGTGAAACATTCCTGATGCCTAGACTAGATTGTCAACTTCCCTAGCTCACATGCTGCTAAGAGCACCCATCACAGTGGTCCCTAGAAGGCAGATGCCCAGCTCCATGTGAAAGATGGTTCTAAGACACAATTATCATTGTTTCCTACATTTCTGACTTTGGAGAAAGATCTTAGACAAACAAGTGTCCTTTGGTTTCTGTATAGCTACTCTGTCCTGGTAGTTTCCAGCTAATGGATGTTGTTTATTAAGACAATGTGCTAGAGTGAGATTCTGGACTTGTTGGAAAGAGGGAGCCAGATCCCTCGGCTGCAACACCCTTCCTTTTGAGACTTCTTCCAGCACTGTTAGCTTAAAGACATCTGTCACTTTGTCACAATTCATCTGTAAACTCAAACCACCACCCCAGCTCCTTCAAGTGCTTCCCAGCTCACCTGGCTCTGGTACCAAGCCTCAGCTTCAGCTCTGCTGCTCTGAGCGATCTGCTCGTACTGGCGCCTGACCTCCTCGATGATGCTGTCCAGGTCCAAGTGGCGGTTGTTGTCCATTGACACCACCACAGACAAGTCCCGGCTGATCGTCTGCATCTGAGCCAGCTCCTGCAACCAGCACAGGAGTCAGCCTCGGCGTGGCAGGAGAGGAGGGCAGCGCAGAGCAGCCGTTCCGGCAGCCCCAGTGATTCTCCCAGGCCCCACGGGCACCCCGCCTGCCCTCGGTGCCTGGACTCACCCCGCACCTCGCTGCAGCTCGGACAGGCTCTTACCTCCTCGTAGATGCACCTCAGGAAGTTGATCTCGTCGGTCAGAGCTCCCACCTTGGCTTCCAGCTCCACTTTGGTCATGTAGGCAGTGTCCACATCCTGCAGGAGAGATCACAGAGTGGTTTCATTTTCTCTTGGAAATCCTTCAGGACCACAGAAGTTGGTCAGTGCTGAAGGCAACAGCTGTGACAGTGCCGTTCAGCCATGCAAGAAAAAGTAAGAGGCTTCCAAGAGCCGCCCTCAGATCCTACAATCTCCGCTGGTTTTCTGATCCAAGAGGGAATCCCCTCAAAGCACAGACAAAGCCTGATATTTGAGCAATCATTTTGTAGTGCCTGTGACTCACCTTCTTGAGCACCACAAACTCATTCTCGGCTGCTGTGCGCCTGTTGATCTCTTCCTCATACCTATGGAGAGTAAAAATATAAGCTGAGTTTCCTGAATTTTCCTGCCTAAGGCAATGCTAAACAAAACAAACACATACACACACACACATACAAACAGAATAAATATTTAAATTGACCTAACTTTGTCCATAATTGCCATAAAAAGTGCACATGTAAAGAAAGATGATCTGTGAAATAAAGATTACCATCGCTGTCAGCTGCTTGAGCTGCTTTCTGTGTTACTCCGGCACTGCACTTACTTGGTTTTGTAATCCTCAACGTACTGCTGCATGTTCTGCAGCTCTGATTCCAGCTGCCCCCTCTGTGCCAGGATCGAGTCCAGCTGCCTTTTCAGGTTCTGGATGTAATTCTCAAAGAGGACATCCAGGTTCTTCCTCGGCCCTGAGGGCCCTTGCTGCTGTAGGAGCTCCCACTTGGTGGAGAGCACCTTGTTCTGTTGCTCCAGGAAGCGCACCTGAAAGCCAACACATGGAGCATCCACCGTCAGATGTGGAGCAGCAGCAGCAGACAGGGCACCCCGTCCACTTTGTGAAAAGGGCACCAGTTCTTCTTGGCATGATGACACGAGAGCTAGCTAACATTTTGTTTAAAAGCTCTGTTTTTGACTACATTGTGAGGTCAAGAAAGGGAGGAAAGTTCTAAGTCATATTCAAATCAAAGGAGCTTTTAAATGTAGCACTAGCTGCAATACTCTCCCACGGCAGGTACCCTACAAAGTTTAGATTTCTAGTCTAAACTAAAACCCTGGATACTTGGAAAAAAAAGAAAAAAGAAAAAAAAACTACATTGGTGAATATATAAACTGGAAGGTATTTGGAAAGGAAAAGGTGCAGAAGTGAAAATTTGTGCATGAAACCAGAAAATGTTTGGAGGCGTTTATCCTGTTTGCAGGAATAACCTATTAGCTGAACCTGGTGCAACAGGCTGGAGTAAAGCCCTGAAGATATAGCTTTGATCTCATGTGGAAGAGAGATTCTCATCTTTTCCCTAGCAGTACTTAAGAGCAAGGCTCTTCTCAAGTTTCTCAGCCTACTGATGCTTAGCTCAAAAAGGAGAAAATTTCTGCAGAACTTGACAGCTCCTCCAAAAGTTGACCCTTATTAGTCACAATCCCACCCTCTCACCTTGTCAATGAAGGAAGCAAACTGATTGTTAAGAGTCTTGATCTGCTCCTTCTCCTGGTTTTTGACTTGCTGGATCTGGGGGTCAATCTCAACATGGACTGGCTGCAGGAGACTTGAGTCGACCTGCACCGGCTGGATGCCAGGGCCGCCTCTGCCAGGGCCACCAAAGCCGTGCATGCCAAAGCCTGGGCCACCAAAGCCACCCATTCCTCCGCCACCCATTCCTCCACCATAACCACCCATGCCTCCACCAAAGCCGCCCATTCCTCCACCGCCCATTCCACCACCGCCCATTCCTCCACCACCCATTCCTCCAAAGCCACCCATTCCTCCTCCGTAGCTGCCTAGTCCTCCTCCATAGCCTCCACCGAAGCCACCCATTCTGCCTCCATAGCCTCCGCCACCGTAGCATCCTCCCATGGCAATCCTTCCGCTGCCACCCATGTTGTGGAGGCTCCTGCTGCCAAACCCTCCACAACGTCCACCACCTCCGTATCCCCTGGACATAGAGAATGAGCTGTAGCTGCTTCTGCTTCTGCCGCCACCTCCTCCAAAGCCACCACCGATGGCAGAGCAAGAGCTGTAGCCCCTTCTACTCCCTCCTCCAAAGCTTCTGCAGACAGACTGCCGAGACATGGCTGCTTCTTCCAAGTGGTGTCAAAGTCAAGAAGAGAAGAAAGATCAATGGGGTTGGGCTGCAAGGAGGTGAGTGCAAAGAGAAGGGAAGTAAGTCCCTCTGACTCGAGGGCAGCAGATGCTCTCTTTTATCTGTTTCTGGAGGTGGGCTGGGTTTGCATGGGCGTGAAGGAGGAGACAGTTACTGTCTTCATCAGCTTGGCGTGGTTTACAGATTTTCATCTTCAATTTGCCAAACATTGACCCTACCCAGAAACACGCCCTATAGTGCAGAAGAAAATTAAGAAAGATGCAACCATGTCTACCAAAGGGTAGCACTCAATGACTAAGAAGTCTTGTACTTCTGTGGCACGGTAACAGTCTCCCTATGTTAGACTAGTCTTTTTTTCACCTTTCATCCATTGTGGTTGTTTCTCTGCTTATGTTTATCTCTATTTTGATCTTCCACTCCAAAGCCCTATGGCAGGCAAGCACTGTGGCTCATGCCAAATTGTAGCATGGCTTACACAATTCCCAAAACACACCTATGTTACGCCCTTAGCCTTCTTTTTACATGGAAAATTGCATTTGGCTTAGAGAAGTAGTTTCTCAACCCAGAGCCAGGGCTCAGCAAATTGCATTTTGATGAGGCTTTGTATCTTTTCGATAAATGAAACCTTACCAGAGAAGAGATGCAGTGGCAATGGCTGGTGCTGGAAATTCTTTCATTTTTGGACCAAACTCATTGAACATGAGCCCCTGTGTCTTCATGCCAAGGTCTCTGCAACAGTGGCGAAGTGCCACGACCATCACAGATGGGAAATCCCTTGGGGATTTCCTGAGGGTTTCGGGAAGGGACTGACCATGAGAAGAGCCAGGGAACACATCAGGAGCTCAGCCACTGTAGTGCGGACAGGCGGGCGACCAGCCCTGAGAACAGGCAGAGAGAAGAAGGCATGCAAAGTCCTGCTGCCCACGTAACACACACCATAAACACTTAAATGCAATTAGCTAGGCAGAGGATGCTGAAGAGCTCAACTTGTTTGTAGAGGCATATAAAAATGGAGAACAGAGAGCACAAGGACTTTCACTTGAGGAAATGCATGCTTTTCAGCTACCTGGCTCACTTCTGCATTTATATGCAAATATATTTTTGGCAGACAGACACACTTGTAAGCTGTGTTGAGCCCTCCTTCAAGACCTCGAGTAGGTATCCATTTTTCACTTATTTGAAAGCAGTCACTGGGTTTTAGAAAGTTAGATGTTTATCAGAATGCTCTGGTTCTGGTATCGTTACTGAGAAGGAATCAGCTTACAAGCTAAACTTGTCATAATAAGACTGTGAACCATCATGCATTCATCCTGTTGTCCTGCAGAAACCTGGCTTCCAAATAACACCTACTGCCCGTATTTAAAAATTCTTACTGAGCAGCTCATCTTCTTTATTAGTTTTCAGCAATCCCTGACAGCAGGAGAACAAGAGCGCCACATTTTTAAGGCTGCCTAGGCACTATTGAAGCCCAAACCTCTTTATGGTTATTTAGGCATCTAACTGTGCCGTCTGACGAGACTCTCAGAAGTTCCCATAGGACACAGGCAATTAAGTGCTTCCTGAAAATCCACACGAGCAACTCCTGGTATCTTCAGAAGTTTAAATACCTCCAAAAATATCACCCAGGCTCCTATTTCCAAAAGCGCCTCAGGCACCCAGGCAGCACTTAATGTGCAGTTAAACTGGCAGCACCACCGAAACGCACGACCGTGCCCCAGGGGCTGCTCATCCCACCCCAGCACCAGCACCGCATTCACGGGCAGGGGTCAGGGAAAGGAGCCAGCTGAAAAATACAGAGCCAGAACCCCGTGAGACCGTGGGGGCGATGGGGCTTTGGTGGCTGTGCCCCGTGGTGCACGCAGACCCTAGTGTGTGTCCTGGGGATGTCCTGTGTGGCTCACTGGTCTCTCTCCAAATTTTGGGACAAAAAAATTGGACAAATAGCAGGTGAGACCTGGCAGTACTGACTCGGGCAGTGAGTGCACTTCACTTTTGATTTATCTGCCGTCCCGCCACCGTCTGCCACACCGCAGGGTTCAGGCGGGTGCTGTGGGCTTGGGGCGTCGCAGTGCAGGCAACCCTGTGCGCATGCACACACATCTAGCAAGTGACTTATTTCTTCCCTCGCCCCCCTCCGGATTACCAAATCCACAGTTGCGTGGCTTTCTTTCTTTCCTGTAGGCAGGACGACGGGCTCAGGAGGTTTCACATTCCCAGCCGCGCTCGGCAGGAGATGCGCTAAGTCAGCACAATGCTCCCGTCCCAAGTGCACGTGTTTAGATAACGCGTTCATTGAGTCACTGCCGTGTCTGCAGCCAAGTTTGGGAAATCAGGCAGGGATTTGGGGCTCAGCAGCATCATACGTCCAAACGCAACGGGCAGCCTGGGCCCTCATGGCCTCCAACCACGTCCTCCCTGCTGGAGGACAACGAAGGGGCAGGAATGAGGGAGACGCCTGGGGCAAAAGGCTCAGCGGGGAGCTGCCAGAGCGCACTGAGCTTGGGAGATGCCGTCAGCTCAGACCAGAAGTTCTGGAGGAGAAGCTAAGCAGAGCGTTAATTCCCATGCTTCCGATAAAGCACTTGACATCTAGGCATCTTCACTGTGCAAGCGTGCTCTAGAAGGGACTTTCAACATGGAGGGCAATCACAATGAAATTAAACAAAACTTCTTTCGGGTCAGGTGAAGTTCTCAGTGCTCCAACAAAAGGCAGAAACTCTGTCACATCTCAGTCCAGCCCTGGAGAATCCTCCCTTAATTGCTGCTGCAATCGGAGGAACAAAAGAAAAGTGCTTTTTGGTGTTTGTTTTAAGTAAAGCCTTTGTGCACATCCAGCAGCCATTTGTTTCTGCGTGGGGCAGCCCTCCCATCAGGAGGCATGGGCTGGAGGCGCTCACACAGCACAGCTAGCTTTGGTTGACTCCGAGGGAAGTCGCTGTCTTCATTCAGTGCCATCTCGGGTCCCTTTACAACTTACCAATGCATTTACCTTTGCCCAAAGCATGTCCCCGGCCAAGCAGTTACATGCCTCGGCTGGCAGAGTTGTGACACGCCGCAGCCGCTGCTGCGCCAGTGCTCCAGCACCTGCAAGCAGGGAGCGGAGCACGGGCTGAGCTGAAAGTGACTCACTCACAGCCCCGAGCAAGGCTGCGGTTGACCAGGGACGTGACTCAAGGTCTCCTGAGCAAGAGGTGAAGCCACACTGGGAGTTTTCGGCTCTAAGTTTACAGCTCCCCAGAAATACTTTACTTCTGTGCAGGGGTATTGCCTGAGAGGGGGCTGAGCACTCGCGCCTGCCATGTTTCCAAGGCCCCTGTGGCAGACACCTCAAAAGCAGCCACAGATGACTAGGGTGGGCTGAAAGGCCAGAGCATGGTGGGCACCGGAGGCTGGGCACAGCGTTGTGCCAAAGCCCGGCTCCAGCCCTGCTGGCGCATGAGCGGAGTGGAGAGGGAGCACCACGAGGCGCCCACCGACGGCACGGGGAAGGACAGGGGCTCCAAACACCGGCTGGATGCCAGCCCCAGGGCCTGATCTGCTCTGCTCGAACGGGGCTGATTGCCTCTGGTGCCCCGAGGAGGGGAGGGTGACAGCGCCGAGCTGCAGGCTGGCCCCAGAGCTGGCTCCAACCCGGCTGCCTCTGCGGGGCCTTCCAGTGCCACCTGCAAAGGGCAAGGGAAAGCCAGGCAATGCTTCCAGATCTCCGCAAAGAGGAGTCCTGTTAGGACACGAAACTCCCCGGTCAGAACAGAAAACCACACAAGTTTACTGCCTCTAGTGTTTATTAGGGTATGGCACATGCCAAAGGAGAAAGGCTTAAGCAAACAAGCGCCAACATTCCCACGATTGCAACAAAAAGGGAAAGCCCAAATGAAACCGAACATTTTACAATTGCTTCTGAAGGACACTGGTGAAACTGCCGGTACCTTGGTTAGGAAAACAAAACTGCAGCAGGCGAGGACGTCTCTTTGGCTGGGACCAGCTGGGAAATTCTTGGTCTAGGGCTCGAGCCTGGGCTGGTGATCAGCGCAGGCTGCAGCTGTGCCACGTCGGGGTGCAGGACAGGACCCTGAGGGACACCAAGCCCTCCTGCGGGTTTTGCAGGTGCTAGATCTTGGAGCCTTTCCTGGGACCATGCAGCCTCAGCATCACCACTGCTGTAGCTTTTCGGGGGGGGGGGGGGGGGGGGTGCTTTCAAATGGCAGCCCCTGGCCCCACAGTCAGCAGCCCAGCAGCATCCCAAGGCGAGGACCGGGGAAGTGAGACCGCCTCGAGCCCACTGCTGAGCTTGTCAGCAGTCCCAGCTGGTGCACGTAGCTGAGCATCACTTTCCCATGCAGTTTCTGAAGGAGGACGGGGTCTGGTCCAAACGGGGGGATGGCCCGTGCCTCTGCGGCAGAGGGGTGGCAGTGGTCATGGTGGGGTTTGCTGCCTTTCTCCTTTGGGTGCTGGGGAGGGGGGTTAGCTCGCTCTCCTAGACCCGCCGGCACCCAGACATGGAGCTGCTGTTTTTCTTCAGGATGCTGCCAGACCCCACCACGACGGAGTTGGACCCTGCCCCTCCAGAGCAGAACCCTGCCCCTCCGGAGCCAAATCCTCCCCCGGCACCAAATCCGCCCCCTCCTAAGCTGTAGCAGAAGCTAGCACCGCCTGTGTTACAGCTGCCTCTCCCACTTCCAGCACCGAATCCCATTCCTCCTCCTCCTCCTCCTCCTCCGAGGTAGACTCCGCTGCCGCCGTATCCGCCTCCTACAGAGCTGCTGCCGCCCACCACGGCTGCAGAGACAAGCAGGAGGCGTGGGGTTACCTCCAACGGGGCCGAAAGCACTGGAGCACGCCCCACGGCCCCCCGTGCTCCATCGGAGCAGGGAGTGGTACTTACAGATGCTCACGGAGCTCTGGCACTCTCCAGACATCCTGCAAGGAAAAGAGATGGATATCAGCGCCACGCAGCCAGGCTCGGTCCGTCAGGGTCCGTAGGAGCGTAGTGCACTGCAGCACTGCTCATATTTTAGCAGAGGGGATGCAGAGTGCTGCGTCCTCCCCATGGACCCAGCAGGATGCAGTCGAGCTCGGTTGGACCTGCACCCACCTGCACTCCTCGCCCTCCAGCAGCTTCCTGTAGGTCGCGATCTCGATGTCCAGGGCCAGCTTGACGTTCATCAGCTCCTGGTACTCGCGCAGCTGCTGGGCCAGGTCTGCCTTGGCTTTCTTCAGGGCCGCCTCCAGCTCGGTCAGCTTGGCTTTGGCATCCTTGATGGCCAGCTCCCCACGCTGCTCGGCGTCCGCGATGGAGCTCTGCACAGTTTCGCACTGCGGGGCAGAGCCAAGGATGCGAGGACTGGGGCAGGAGGCACGCAGCACCCGTGGTCCCTGGGCACACTGCGCTCCGTGCCCGCACCTCCTGGGCTCAGCTGCTCCAAACACAGCAGCCTCTGACCAGAGTGTGGGGTGTAGCGGAGCTCTGAAGGAACTTACCAGGATCCATTACCAGTTACCCAGTTACCAGTTACCGGCTACCAGTTACCCATTTCCCCAAAATGCAAGCCTTACCTGCTTCTTCACGCTCTCAATCTCAGCCCGTATCCTCTGGATCATGCGGTTGAGCTCAGATATCTCAGCCTTTGTGTCTTTCAGGCTGTCTCCGTGCTTTCCTGCTGTGACCTGCAGCTCTTCGTACTGGTACAGAAGCCAGAGGAGCATGTGAAGTGCAGCACGACCGGGCTCTCCACACCGCCCCATGGCAGACCCTGCTCAGGCTGATTCCACAGCTCCCAGCACGGCCCCAGCCTCCCCAGTCCCACCAGCTTTCCCAGTCCCACCAGCCCCAGCCCCGTGTGGAGCCCGCACCTTGCTCTGGTACCAGGTCTCGGCCTCCACCCGGCTTCTGTTGGCGATCTCCTCGTACTGTGCCTTGACCTCCGCGATGATGCTGTCCAGGTCCAGGCTGCGGTTGTTGTCCATGGACAGGACCACGGAGGTGTCGGACACAGTCTTCTGCATCTGGGACAGCTCCTGCAACCCGCACCAGCACCAGGTTCAGCCCCGCCATGACCTTCTTCGGGTGCTGCGGCCCCTCTCTGCCCCGCCGTGCCCCTGGGACCCCTTACCGCTTCGTAGAGGCTCCTCATGAAGTTGACCTCGTCCGCCAGGGAGTCCAGCTTCGCCTGAAGCTCCACCTTGGTCATGTAGACGGCATCCACGTCCTGCAGCAGAAAGGGGGGGTGGAAGCTTTCTGCCCCAGGCAGCCGAGCCCCAGCCCCTGGTTGTACGCACATCTCAGGGCCCCACTCTGTGCTAACGCAGACACCAACCCGCACGGGTGGGCTGAGACAGCCTCCGAGCACACGGGGCATTGCATTAAATTTAAACATAACAAAGTGCTCAGAAAATGCCGACAAAGGCAATAATTTGGTTATTGTGCTGCAGGTTTGGCCAGCAGCAGCAGCTCTCAGCTTCCTCATCCTTTGCCCCTAAGGTTCTCCAGGCTTCAACTCCCCTTTTCTTAATGAGGCACAAGCTCAATTAAAATCTGCCCTCGCCTTTGCAAGTGCTTTATCCTCCTGCTGTAAGCAGCCCAGCACTTTACCTTCTTCAGGAGCACGAAGTCGTTCTCTGCAGTTGTCCTTTTGTTGATTTCCTCCTCGTACCTGTTGATTATGAGGGAGATCGAATCTCTCTGCTTGCTTTGGCTCTGCCTCCGCTGCTGGCAGCCAAAGGCCGTTGGCCTCAGAGCAACACGCAGCAAAATTCATCCTGCGGGGGAAGGCAGCAGCGGTGCGGCCTCCCCGTGAGCTACCCCGGGCACCCCATTGCCTCCTGTCCCACGCCCTGCTGGTCCCTGCAGCACCTCCAGGACCCTGCAGGACCTCCCAGACCCCCCAGCCTCCAGCCAGGGCTGAATCTGGCCCCTTGCTCAGTGGGCAATTGCTGCAGAGCACAGAGAGCATCTCCAAAACGCAGCCAGTTTCTGGCCCTCAGCTTCAGCAGAGGAGGGATCTGGGTGCTCCTGGAGAGCCCCCAGCTTCCTTTCCCCCAGGTTTTTGCAAGTCTTTCAGCACAGACATTTCTCCAGGCTTCATTCTTGCTTTTCCAACCAGAGAAATTAATCCCGTAAATAATACTGGGAAAATAATCCTTCCCTCCACTTCATATTTCCGAAGGAAGATCTAACTAAGGAGTCCATGAGGAAATCCATGAGGAAATCACGCTGCAATTTAGCAACTGGTCTAATTGGTTCATTAAATCATAATGTCACAGATTCTTAAGTGGGGAAGACAAACAGCAGAAGATCCTGCCTCGGTGACAGCTGCAGCTCAGACAATACGCACCAAGACACACCTTGAAAAATTGGCCCCTGCTGTCAAAACTCACAGCTGGTGGCAACTTCCTCATAGCATTTTACATTATTTAATCACCAAAACAAGTGGAACATAGTTCATTCCTGTGGTTGCTTGAATTTTCTGTCTGTTCAAAGGTAGTTTTCATTTTGATTTTTTTTGCCACTACGCAAAAAAAAAAAAAAAAAAGAGGAATGGCAAAAGTCTGGAGTTTTGACCAGCTCTGCACGCAGCCTTGTGCAGCTGGTGGAAAATAATCAGACCTGTGAGAAAGCAGCCCCAGCTTGGACACAGCCACAAGCGAATCCAGGACGTGAACCCGTTCAGCCCGAGCTTTGCCAAAAAGAAAACCCAGGAGGTGCCACCACGCCCGCACTGCCAGCAACGTACTTGGTCTTGAACTCCTCCACCATGTCCTGGAAGCTCTTCAGCTCCAGCTCCAGCTGGTGCTTTTCGCTCGAGAGCCCATCCAGCTGCTGGCGCAGCCCGCTGATGTAGGCTTCGAAGTAGGGGTCGAGGCTCCGGCCGCCCGTGCTCGGGCTCTGCTCCTGCAGGAGCTTCCACTTGGTCTCCAGGACCTTGTTCTGCTGCTCCAGGAACCGCACCTAACCGAGCACAGGGGTGGGGGGAAGAAGGTCAGACCATTCCCAAAAGCACCTTTCTATTCATTTTTTGTTCCCATCACCTGCATATAATGAGTTCAGCCCTTCCACATGTTCTCTCCTCCTCAAAGTGCTCCCAGCCTGCCCAGGGTCCCATAGGCAATGGGAAAACCCATCCCAGCAGCTCTGGGCTGAGCGGGCACTGGCGGATGGCCTCTCCTCTCCCATCTCACAGAGAAACCCAATGTCCCCTGCCCCTTGCAGAAGTCACTTCTCCAGCCCGCCTGGAGAGCCCATTTCTCCAGGCTCTCTGGTGGCCATGTAGCCACCCCGTGGCCATCACAAGGGGCACGGGGAGGTGCCCCAACCACATCTGGGCCCAGCCCGGTGCCGCGCTCACCTTGTCGATGAAGGAGGCAAACTTGTTGTTGAGGGTCTTCAGCTCCTCCCGCTCCTGCGTTCGCACCTTCTGGATCTCGGGGTCGATTTCCAGGTTGAGGGGGGCCAGCAGGCTCTGGTTGATGGTCACCTCCCTGATGCCGCCCGGAGGGCAGGCGGGGAAGCCTTGCCCCCCCATCCCGCCGTCAAACCCTCCGCCAAAGCCACCAAAACCACCACCGAGGCCTCCGCCGAAGCCGATCCCGGCCCCACCGCCAAAGCCGCCACCAAATCCTGCCCCAGCACCAAGACCATAACCAAAGCCTCCTTGGCCTCCTGCCCCAAAGCCTCTGCAGGCTCCAGCTCCACCAAATCCTCCCAGAGAGGTGCTTTTGCTCCCTCCCAGGCTATAGAGGCTTCTGCTGCTGAAGCCGCCGGCGTTGCCGGCAGAGCCCCGGCATCCTCCTCGGGCCACCGAGCTGAAGGAGACTTTGTTCCTCCCTCCTCCCAGGCAAGCAGAGCTGGAGCTGAAGCCCTTGTTGAGGCCACACGACTGGCGAGACATAGCAGCGGGTTGAGAGCGAAGGTGCTGAGAGAGGAGAACTGCGTCCGGAGGGCTGCGAAGCACAAGAAGGTCTGTCCTGCCGCACCGTGCCTCGATTCCCCTTTTTATGCGCTGAGGGAGTTGGCTGGGTGTCAGGGGAGTGGAGAAGTTGGGTTTTACTCTATTAATCGTTTTAGGTGTGCTTGGAACCATGCCTTCCCCTCTCCTCTCTGCCATCACCGTGACCTGCCTCAAAACACTCCCTAGATAGCTAAGAAAATAAAACAAAGCTATTGTTGGTGTTGGAAACGCATCCCCCATTCAAATTCCCTTAGCTGGAGCTGTCAACTCATCACGGGCCTTTCTATAGCTCTCATGGCAGTGACAAAGCACTACAAATTATTTGACATGTTACACCCTCAAGGGGGACCCTTGCTTTAGCTAAATCATTCATTCTGAGCTTCATGGCAGGTGCTAGGTTCACTGAATTCCAACAAAAACCTGGTTTCCCAATCACAGCCCCAGATGCACTCCAGTTCAACTTTCTGCTCGGGGACCTTTGTCTTGGTTTGTCCAAAACTGTTTCACAACGAGGGAGGGAGCCTGGGGAGCGTTAGTCCTTGGCAGAGTTACCAAACGAGCCTGGTGTCAGTACAGAAGACCTTTTAGGAGGCTTTAAAGGCATGTCACATCACCCCGAGTGCGGTGAATTGAGCCTGGAGGGACACGAGGGGTCCGCAGAGCAGCTCTGGGTTCCCACGCTGCACCCCCTTCACCGCACCTCATTAGGGTCATAGTGCTAATGAGCTGTGCCCGCGGCAGCAGGTCCCGATCCCACCACCAGGCTGGTGCAGAGGCTGGAGGTGGGCTGGGTACCACCAGGGTACCCCTGGGTTCCACACCCCGGGCTCCAGGTTCCCCTCATTCCCCTTCCACCTCCCTGGAGGGCAGGAAGCCAGGGGGCAAGCTCTCATTGTTTTGAAAAAGACTGCTTAATTGCTTAACCACTTTTAATTTATATTTTAATTAGCAGAGGTGTCTGGAGGTGCCATCAAACTGAGGCTCGCCACTTATCCTGCTATTAAAAAAAAAAAAGAGACTTCCCCCCAAACCACAAGCTGCAAGTGCAGCCCTGACAATAAAAGGCAGCTTAGCAGCGCACTCTGTAATTAGCTCTTTTATTGGAAACATTCGTGGGAGAGGTTTGGGGAGCCAGCTCCAGCTCCGAGCCTGTTCCCTCCTTTCTTTTTCCCTGCAAACATGCAAATTTGGGCCCACGAGTGGAGCTGAGGCATCCCCACGGATGAGCAGTTGGTCCAGGGGGGGCTTTTCCTCCTGAACCTTATCCAGCGTTTGCTGAGCTGCAGCACCCTCAGCCCAAGGGGATTTGTGCGGCGGGGAGAAGCCGACGAGCTCCTGGTCCCTCAGCCACCCCCATGCACACAGCCTCAGTGTGAGACCCCCCCAAGTCCTTCCTGTAAGCCCCCTCCCTCCCCAGGGCTCTGGGATCCCCCGTTTCCCAAAAGGGCCGCTGCGGGGGCACACCGAGATTGCTTTACGCAGGGCGGTGGCAGCTGCATCGCCTCCACCTTGCGTAACTGGCAGAGGAGCCGTGCGAGCCTGCCGGAGCCTGGCGGGCGCAGTGCTGGCAGCTCCCAGGGCGGCTCCGACGGGCACCGCGGACACCGCTGGCTCCCTGCCTGGCCGGACGCTTGCCCAAGAAACACCCATTGAGCATCAAGTCCTAGCCCTCTGCTGGGGTGGGAAAACCCATCTGAGACCCCAGGGCGAGCTTCTCCACCCATCCTGCACCAGGGCTGCAGGAGCGTGGGTGCCCGGGGAGCCCCGGGGGAGAAGCTGGCCCCCCTGGGACCGTGGGTGCAGGGCAGAGATCTGGATCCTGCAGTGCCACCCCACAAATGGGACCGCTGCAGGCAGCAAAGCATGCAGCAGAGGTCAGACGTCCCCAAACCCAGCAGCTCAGGCCACTTTCCTACACCAGAAACCCAGCCAAAATCCCCAGGCATGGTTTAAAACTGGGCAGCTCCATCGCTACAGACCCAGACCCCCAAGGACCTGCTGCAGGAACCCCACCGCTCCCCAGCCATGCCCTCACACATCCACCTGCCGAGGGACTTCTCCTCCTGCTGGGCACGGGACAGCCCCTAGGCGCCCACACATGCATACGAGCTTTGCTAGGCCAGGCTTAGAGGCTGCAGAGGGGAAATGGGCTCTTCCCATGGGACGATATAAATAGCCGGCTCCTTTCCATCCCAGCAGTGAAACCTGATCCCCAGAGGTTTCACTGCAGTGTTAATGAGCTCCTGGGACACGCGGCTGCGGAGCTTCAGCACCGCTTATGGCAGATCCCCGGCACCCTGGGGTGGCACCGTGGGGCTGGGGCCCACCACGGTTGTGGTATGGGGACACAGGGAGGTGCCACCTCTCTGGTCTGTGGGGCTCCGTGGGGGAGCAGGAGGTGACTGTGGTGGGATCCCATAAACCAGGATTTAGGGGCATGGCTTAGTGGTGGGGCTCAAGAGGTCGGGTCAGTGGTTGGACTCGGTGATCCTGAAGGTCTTTTCCAACCCAGATGATCCCACAGAATCACAGAACATCCGAGTTGGAAGGGACCCACCAGGACCATCAAGTCCAACTGCTGGGTCCCCAAAGGACCACCCAAAACACCAGACCATGTGTCTGAGAGCGTTGTCCAAACACTTCCTGAACTCCGGCAGCCTCCCGTGGTCCTGTGATTTACCCCAACGGGAGCTGACGGCACTCAGCACCTCCAGGAGCACCCACAGGGCTGCGCAAGGAGCCATCCAGCCCCACGCGAGCTCCTCGCAGCCCCACAAAAGCCACAGGTGGGTAGGGGACAGAGGTGGCACTGGGCTCCCCAGTTCAGCTGCTCGCTTTCCCCAGTGCCCCGGGGCTGCTCGGCCCACCCCGCCCGGTCTGGGATGCAAAGCAGGAGGCAGAGAGGACGGAATGAAGCGCAGCGGGCAGGGGAGCGCCCGGGGCTGCTCCACGCTTCGATGGCGCAGCCGCAGCTCCACCACCGGCGCTGGGGAGAGGGGGGAGCAGCGCAGACTCTGCCCGCTGAGGGTGCCTCGAGCGTGGGCTGCCCCCAGTCCGCAGCATCCCTCGGCACCCTCCGCGGGGGAAAGGCCAGGGAGCCCAAACCGGCCCGCTTTTGCCCCAGAGAAGCAGCAGGGAGAGCAAAGCCCGCTTCGTCAGGCAGCGAGGACTCAGCCGCTCAGCTCGCAATTAGTAAGCGGGCAAATTGCAGGGCTGGGGCCTGGGCTGGGAAGCACAAAGCAGAAATAACAAGGTGGGTCCCGAGCGAGATCAAAGGCTCCTGTTGCAGAAGACGGCGGCACACCTAGGGCTGTCACCGCTGCCGTTGCGCATGGCCAAGAGCCCTGGGCGCTCGCTCGGGAGGCTCTGGCTGCAACAACCCCACTCCGACGTAGCTCACAGGCAACACCTTCCCCTGGGAACCCGCGGCCCTCTGCAGGAGACATTAATGAGGGCGATAACTCGTGCGAGGAGGGCGATGCCGCTGACCACTCGTGCCTGCTGCAGCACCGCGGGCGCCACCACGGCCGGCAGGGGCACGGAGCTCCCCCAGCCACCTGGCCCCCTCCCGCCTCGGTGGCCTCATGGGGACAATTTGGGGAATTCGGCCTCGGGGAGACAGGGAACAACCCCCCTGGCTGTCCCTCAGAAATGGTGCAAAACCTGAGCCCCAGCTGCCAGGCAGTGAGAATTGGGTGTTGGTGCCACACTCAGAGCCGCACAACCCCAGAGCACTCAGGACCGCCCCCCCCCCCCAGCACCGTCGGCCCCTCTAGAAGCACCCCAAAAGGACTGGGAGCACTCGGGGCTGCCTGCAGCTACGTGAGCAGGGACACCCGAATTTGGGCCAATTCAGAGCTGTGAGGGTCTGTGCTGAATACGGGGGTGGTGGTGACGGAGGGGGTGCACATTTACATGGCCTTGCTTTGAGGACTGGGGGCACAGAGCATTTCCCCACCCCAGAGCACTGTTTGGGGCCAGGATGCTGGATTTCAGTGAAAAGGAATGAGGGAAAATGGGGTTGAAGCCTCCAAGCTCCAGGGAAATGGCAAAGCTGCTCCTAGTGCCAGCTGTGGAGGGTGCAGGGGGCTTTCCCCTCCAAACAGCAGAAATGGCACGTTTTGGGGAGAAACCAGGTAAAATGGACCAGGAAGCAAAACAAGAGCCAGCCAGGAGGGGACGGAGGGCAGGGACCAGGGGACAGGGCCGTCCCCAGCCCCTCGGGGACGGAGGCAGGAGCCCATGGGACATCCCTGCGTCCATCTGTCCACCCGTCCCGTGCTGGCCGGGGGGGGCCCACGAACGCAGGGCACCCTCTGAGGCCCCCCCAGACCCTGGGGCTGGACCCGTCTGTAGGGATTTGGGGAGGAGAAACACCCCAAGGGCCGGGAAGGGTGCGAGGGGTGTGCGTGTGAAAACACCAAGCGAGGAGCTTTGGGCGGATCCTGCCCCACTGCTAATTACAGCCGAAAGCTCGTCAGCAAGCCCCAGCTTGCTGCTGGCCCCGTGCCCCTCGCCACGCCTGGCCGAGCCCCCCACCACCAGCGTTGTCCCGTGCCCACCTCACCGCTCCCAGCCGGGGCTCAGCGAGGTCAGGGCCGGGGCAGAAGGGTTTTGGGGTCCCCCTGCCAGGGCGGGACACAGTGCTGCAGGGGTGGACCCCCAAGACCCCCGCCTTGGCACACCCCCGGGTTTGGGGGGGGCGGGGGGGGTCTCTCCCCTCCCTGCGTTCTGCTCGCTTCCAGTGAAGGGACCCCGAAGCCGCCCCGAGGTTTTGGGGTGAAGGAGCCCAGCCTGGCCCCGATGGGGGTCACCGGCCAGCAGCTGCGGGTGCCCGGTGCTGGCAGAGAGGGAAATTTTGGGGAGCACCCAAATGCTGTCCCCCTGCTCCCCCCACCAGGCAGGAGGGGACCCCACACCCAGCACCCCCAGAGCCCATCGGAGGCCTCCAGCTCCTCGCTCCCAATGCTGGGACACCCCAAAAGGCTCTGACCGCTCCCCCCCCCCCAAAGCACATGGGCACGCATGGGGCCCGGCACATCCGCCCCGCTGAGTCACGGGCACCTCCCGCGGGGCAAGCCGAGGCGGCAGCACCGGCACCGGCACCGCCACGGCCCCCCGGGACACGGCCCTGCGGGGGGGCACAGGATCGAACCCACCAGGGGGGTTGGAATGAGTCCCCAGGCCCTGGTAGCCCCAAGCCTCGGTGTCCCCAGTCTTTGGTAACCCCAAGTCTCAGTGTCCCCAAGCCCTGGTGTCCCCAAACCTTGGTGTCCCCAGCCCCAGTGTCCCCAAGCCTTGATGTTCCCAAACTTCAGTGCCCTCAAACCTCGGTGTCCCCAGTCTTTGGTGCCCCCCAAGCCTTGCTGTCCCCAATCCTCAGCTGTCCCCAAACTTTGCTGTCCCAGAGCCTCGGTGGCCCCAATCTTTGTTGTCCCCAAGCCCCAGTGTCCCCAGTTTGGGGCAGTGGCAGTGCCCCCCTCCAGCTGGGTTCAACCCTGGGGTCTGCACGTTCTTGTGGTGGGGTGATGGGCGGGGTGTAATCCCCCCCCAGCACCTCTGGGTGCTGCCTCATCCCCTCCGACATGGCGAGCACTGGGATTGGGTTGACAATGGCATGGGGTGGGGGTGAGCACACCAAAATCCCACCCTGATCCCAAAAATGCCCAAATCCCCAAATGCCCCCCGAAATGCCAAGACGCAGCCCTGCCCCCAAAGTCCCACCCCAGCCCCAAAAAAGCCAACCCCCCACACGCCCCCTGCCCCCAGCCCACCCCCCGTGCCTCAGTTTCCCTTGTGGCACCTTCCTCGGAGCCCCGGGCACCGCCAGCCCCAGCTCGGCGGCACCGAGCACCGTGACGCCCCCCCCTCAACCCCCCCCTCAGCATAGCACCGGGAGGGGACCCTCGGGGCTCAGCACCCCCCCGGCCACCTCCAGACCCCAAATGCTTTGGTGGGAGGAGTCTGGAGAAAAAAAAAACAAAGGGTCAGGTCGGGGGAGGGGGGAGGTTCCCCGGGTGCTGGGGGAAGGTGGGGGGGCCCCAGGGGCTCTACTCCGCGGGGGGGGCCCGGCTCCACCCCGCGGATGCGCTCGCGCCGTCCCCGCTCCTCTGCTGCCCCCCAGTGCCTGCAGCCCCAAAATTCACCCGGGGGGGGGGGCAGGAAGGGGAAAGGGGGGGCTGGAGCTGCTGGGGGGGGAGGGCTGGGAAGGGGGAACCATGGGGGGGGGGGTCCCGTTGTTCCATACACCCCCCACCCCCCTCCCATAGGGTCAGGGTCTCCCCCAGAGCCCCCCACCCAAGGCAGCCCGCTGTGCCCCCCCGGAGCTGGGAGGCATCGGGGAGGTTCTTGGGGAGCCTCTGGTGGCCACCCAGGCCCTCCCCACCCCCAAATGCGGCCCTTTTTGCCCCCCCATTAATTAATTAATTGGTTAATTAACGAACAAGCAGTGGTTGGGTGCAGAGCGGGGAGGAGGGGCCGGGGAGGAGGGGGCGGGGGGGGCGTTAATTAGCGGCAATTAGCGGCAATTAGCAGCGAGCGGGGTGCGGAGCGCGGAGCGCGGTTCGCTGTGCTGACGCCAGGTGTCACCCCCGGGCCGGGAATTGGGGGCCGGCTTCCCCCCCCCCGAGCACCCCAATTCCCACCGCCCCCCCCTCATAACACTCCTCCCAGGGACGCTTTGGGGGCGTCCCGCGGGTGCCCGGTGGGCACCGACCCCCCCCAAACCCCCTAACCCCCCCCCGACCCCCAGGATCGATCCCAGCGCCGTAACCGTTAACCCGGGGACAAAGGTCCCATCCTGCCCCCCCCGCCCGGTCCCCAGCACGGGAGCAAAGCCCTCGGTCGGAGCGGGGACACAACTTTCTGGGCGGGGGGTGGCGAAGGAAAAGGTTTGGGGTTTTTCGCCCCCCCCCCCCCCCCCCCCCATGGGCACAACCCTCATACGAGACACCAGAGAATCTCATGGGGGCCCCAGCACAGGGGGGCGAGGGGTGCTGATTCCTGGAGGAGGCCTCGGTTTTGGGGGGAAATCGGCCGGAATTGGGCCAGTTTGGGTTGGAAGGCTGCAGCTGGACCCCTGCCCAGTTACGCGCAGCCCTAACGAGCGCAGTAATTAATGGGGGCACCCAGCGGGGCCCGGCTCTGCGTGGCAGGGGGGGGAGCCCAGGACACCCGGGTGGAGCCTGGGACCCCCTCGGGACGGATCCTGGCACCCCAAACTCCAGCACCCTCGGGTGACTCCTGGCACCCCAGACGGATGCCAGCAGCCCTGCCCTGGGGGCGACAAGGTCCCCTTCCCCCCCCTTTGATGCCCCCCCCTTTAACACCATCCCAGAACCCCTTTGTCCCCCCCTTTTGACGCCCCCCTTTTGATGCCCCCCCTTTTGACGCCCCCCTTTTGATGCCCCCCCTTTTGACGCTCCCCTCCGACCCCAGCACGCAGGCACGCTGTGGGTTCCCAAGTGTTTATTATTGCAGGAGCCCCGACACCCCCAGCCCTGTACTGGGGGGTAAGAGGAGGGGGGGGTTACAGTGGGGGGGGGACCCCACCGCCCCCCCCTGCGGCTCAGACACACAGGGGGGGCACGGGACGGACAGCGGGATGCAGGACGGACAGACGGACGGTGGGGCCCTGGCTCAGGACAGGACAAGAGGAGGGTTCCAGGGGGGGTCCTATCGGGGGGGGGTCCCATCCCTCCTGGGGGTCTGGATCCAGCCGCAAACAGCTCCGGGTGTGCCCGGGGGGGCTCAGTTGGCCAGCACGTCGGAGGACTCGGACACCAGCTTGCCGTCGCGGGTCTCGATCTTCTTGATGACGATGGCGCGCGACTTGGCCACAGGGGAGCCCTCCAGGGCCGGGGGGGGCACTGCGTAGCCACTGGAGAAGGAGCTCCCGAAGCCCCCCCCGAAGCCCCCGCCGTAGCCGGCTGCAACAAGAAGGGGGGGGGGGAGGAAGGGGAGGGTGCTGAGCAACTTGGGGTGGCGGGGAGGGGGGGCACAGCCCCGGGACCCCCCCTTACCCGCGTAGCTCGCCGTCCTGGTGTGGATGCTCAGGTTCTGCACGCCCGCCTCCAGCCTGCGGGGGGGGGGGGGGGCAGCTCAGCACCGCTGGGGGGGGGAGGATGGGTCCCCCCCCCCAAAAGGGTGTCGCCGAGGGGCCCCCACCTGCTCTCCTCGCCCTCCAGCAGCTTCCTGTAGGTCGCGATCTCGATGTCCAGGGCCAGCTTGACGTTCATCAGCTCCTGGTACTCGCGCAGCGTCCGGGCCAGATCCTGCTTCGCCTTCTGCAGCGCCGCCTCCAGCTCCGCCAGCTTGCCCCGCGCGTCCTTCAGCGCCAGCTCCCCGCGCTCCTCCGCCTCCGCGATGGCCGCCTCCAGGCTGGCCCGCTGCGGCGCATGAGGGGGTCCCCTCGCACCAGGGTTTGGGGGACCCTCACTCCCCAGCATCCCCCCTTGCGCCACGCAGCCTCCCCCTTGGCACCCCAGCACCCCCCCTATACCCCAGTGTCCCCCCCCTTGCACCATGCCACATCCTCCCTTGCACCCCAGCAGCCTCCTCCCCTTACAGGCCAGCATCACCCCTTGCACCCCCATATCACCCCTTACACCCCCATATCACCCCTTGCATCCCCATACCCCGCCTTTCACCCCCAGGTCCCACCTTTGCACTGCAGCTGCCTCCCCCCTTGCACCGCACAATCTCCCTCCTTGCACCCCAATGCCCCCCTCCTTGCACCCCCATACCCCACCTTTCAGTGCCGTGCCCCCCCTTGCAACCCAGCATCCCCCCCTTGCACCTCCATACCCTTCCCTTGCCCCCCAGCATCGCCCCTTGCATCCCAATATCCCTTCTAACACCCCAGTCCCCCCCCCCCTTGCACCCTGGTACCCCCCCTACCCCCCCAGCATCATCCCCCCTTGTCCCCCAGTCCCCTCCCTTGCCCCCCAGCATTGCCCCTTGCACCCCTGTAGTCCCCAACCCCCCTTGCCCCCCAGCACCTCCATGGGCTGGGCCCCCCCATGGGGCCGCGGGGGGGCCCTGGGGTGCCGAGGGCAGAGGAGGAAGGAGGAGGAGGAGGGCGGGGGCGGCCCCGCCCGGGCCCCACCTGGTTCTTGAGCGCCTCGATCTCGGCCTGGGTGCGCTGGACGAGCCGGCTCAGCTCGCTGATCTCCCCGCGGGTGCTGCGCAGGTCGGCCCCGTGCTTGCCCGCCGTTGTCTTCAGCTCCTCGTACTGCGGGGGGGGCGGGGGGTCACGGAATTGGGGGAGCGTGAAATTGGGGGATCGTGGAATTAGGGGATCATGGAACTGTGGGGTTGTGAAATTAGGGGATCATGGAATTAGGGGATCACAAAGTTAGGGGGTCATGGGATTAGGGGATCATGAAATTGTGTGATTGTGGAATCACAGGAGCAACAAAGCACACAGCCACAGACTCATGGGGCCACCAAATTTCAGAACCCTGTCTCTGCAAGACCCCATCACCACGGGACCCCATCACCACGGGACCCCACAACTGCGGGACCCCAAACTCACATTCCCACAAAATCTCAGCACCACAAAACCCCGGAGCCACACTCCCAGAGCCGTGGGGCCACAACACCACGGGCGCACAGCACCCGAGGGGGCTAGGGGGGAAGGACATCGGGGTCCCTCCGCTCCCAGCCCCGCTTGGGGTCCCCCTGCGCTCCCCCAGCTGCCCTGCAGTGGTGGTGGGGGGGCAACGGCTGGGATGAGGCCGCCAAAGAGAACAGCCCCGGGGGGGCTCTGGGAGAGCAGGGATGGGGCTGGGGGCTCCGGTGAGGGCATCCTGCACCCCTCAGCACCGCAGCCCCACAAGCTCCTCTGGCTCAGGAAATCGGGGAGCAAGGAGCCGGGGCGAGCCCGGGTGCGCCGGGGGCGATGCTCGGGGCTGGGGCTGCTGCAGCCGGGCCGGTCGGGGCAGCCGTCACGGGGCCCGGCTCGCCCACGCCGCAGACACTGGGAGCACTGGGAGCAGCCACCTGGCCCCCGGGCGGGGAGGGTTGGGTGAGGGCAGGAGGAGCAGGACCCAGACGGCGAGACGGGGCGTCGCGGCGTGTGGGGTGTGCTGGGGGATGGAGCACCCCGGTGTATGGGGTGTGCTGGGGGGACAGAGTGTCCTGGGGTATGGAGCACCCCGGTGTGTGGGGTGTTCTGGGGGATGGAGCACCCCAATATATGGGATGTCCTGGGGGACAGAGCATGAAAAGGGACGGAGCACCCAGTGTGTGGGGTGTCCTGGGGGACAGAGCATCCTGGGGGGGCAGAGTATCCCAATGGTTGGGATGTCCTAGGGCATGGAGAGTCCCGGGGGATGGAGCATCCCAGGGGAGAGCGTCCTGGGGCATGGAGGGTCCTGGGGGACGAAGTATCCCAGGGGACGGAGCATCCCTGGGGACAGAGATTATGCAGGACAGAGCACCTTGGTGTGGGGGTGTCCCGGGGGATGGAGCACCCCAGGGAACAGAGCATCCCATGGCTCGGGGCGCCCCCCCACCTTGATCTGGTACATGCTCTCGGCCTCGGCGCGGCTGCGGTTGGCGATCTCCTCGTACTGCGCCTTCACCTCGGCGATGATGCCGTCCAGGTCCAGGCTGCGGCTGTTGTCCATGGAGAGCACCACGGACGTGTCCGACACCTGTGACTGCAGCTCCCGCAGCTCCTGCAGGGCACGGGGTGGGGCTGAGTGGGGGTCCCCTCGCTGCACCCCCCACACACACACAGCAGCCCCCCCCTGCGCCCCCACCTCGTCGTAGAGCTGCCGGAGGAAGTTGATCTCGTCCGTCAGGCTCTCCAGGCGCGACTCCAGCTCCACCTTGTTCATGTAGGCTTCGTCCACGTCCTGGGGGTGCAGCAGGAGCCCATCAGCCCCCCTCCCGGCACCACCTGCCCCCCCCCGGCCCCCGCCACCTCGCCTTTTTCAGCAGCACGAACTCATTTTCCTTCTCGGTGCGGTGGTTGATCTCCTCTTCGTACCTGCAGGCACAGGGGAGGCTCGGCGGGTGCACGGGGACGGGGGGAACATGGGGATGTAGGGGACAGGGGGACTCAGAGGTGCAGGGACATGGAGATGTAGAGGACATACGGACACAGGGAGGTGGGAGGGATGGGGACATGTACAAGGGGACACAGGGACATGGGGACCCAAAGGTGCAGGGACTTGGGATATCAGAAGAATTGGGGGCTCTGGGATGAGGGGACACAGGGACAGAAACAAGTGTGGGGACAGGGGGGACATGGGGACCCAGAGATGCAGGGCCATGGGGACATGGGGATGGAGGGACCTGGGGACATGGGGATACAGGGACGCAGGGACCTGGGCACATGGTGATGCAGAAACCTGGGTGCAGGGGGACATGGGGGTGTGGGGACACAGGGACATGGGGGCACAGGGACACAGGGACCCACCCAGCAGCATGCCCCATCCACGAGCAGCAAGGCAAAGCCGCCTCCGTGACAGCCTCCCCCCAAACCCCAGAACCACCGTGGGGCCACCACCCAGGGGGGGACGTGGAGCCCCCCGGGGCCCTCACTTGTTCTTGAACTCCTCGACCAGCCCCTGCATGCTGCCCAGCTCGGCCTCCAGCCGCAGCCGCTCCTGGCCCAGGCTGTCGAGCTGGCGCCGCAGGGTGCCCACGTACGCCTCGAAGAGCGCGTTCAAGTTGCTGCGGGGGGGCTTCTGGTTCTGCAGCAGCCCCCACTTGGTCTCCAGCATCTTGTTCTGCTGCTCCAGGAACCGCACCTGGGGAGGGGCACGGGGCGGTGGCACCGCCGGCACCACCGGCACTGCTGCCTCGGCACGGGGGCACCGGATCGGGGGGCGTGGGGCCGGGATCTCGGCACGGTGCTGCAAGGCTTGGGGGGGGTGGGGAGCAAGGGAGGGGGACAAGTGCAAGTGTGGGGGCTGGGTTGCAACTTTGGGGTCTGGGGAGTGAGTCTGGGTGCTGGGTGCAATTCTGGGGTGCTGGGTGCAACCTTGGGGCACAGGGTGTGGATGTGGAATGCAGGCGTGGGGTGCTGGGTGTGGGTTTGGGGTGCTGGGTGTGGGGTCCTGGGATGTGGGGGTTGGGGTCTCAGGTGCACATTTGGAGTGCAAATCTCTAGTCCTGGGGTGCACATTTGGGGTGGGGGGGTGCAAGCTTGGGGGGCTGGGTGCTGAGTGGGGCTGGCCCTGTGGACCCCCTGCTGCCCCCCCCTCCCCACCATGGGGCAAGGCCCCACAGAGCACCTGTACTGGGGGAGGGGGGGGGAGGGGGGGGAGGGAGCAGCACCCGGTGTGGGTCTGTGGGGGGAGGAAGGGAGGCTGGAGGGGGACAACAAAGGGACAACGCCCCCCCCTCCCAGCTCCCACCCCATGCCACAACCTGCCACGTCCCCGGCAGGGGGGCAGGAGGGGACAGGAGTGTCCCCACAGTGCGTCCTTGGGGGGGGGCAGCAGGTCCCCGAGGGGGCCAAGATGTGCCCAAAGGGGTCAGGAGGTCCCGAGGGTTCTGGATGTCCCCAGGGGGGTCTCAATGTCCCCAAAGGGGGCAGAAGGTCCCCAAGGGGGTCTCAGTGTCCCCAAAGGGGCTGGGAGGTGTCCGAAGGGGCCAGGAGGTCCCAAAGGGGCCAAGGAGGTCCCCAAGGAGGTCTCCATGTCCCCAAAGGGGTCAGGATGTGCCCGAAGGGTCCAGGAGGTCTCGGAGGGGTTCCCAGTGTCCCCAGGGGGGGCGGGAGGCCCCCAGGTGGTCTCAACACCCCCAAAGCTCTCAGGATGCACCCAGGAGGTCCCCGAGGGGCTCAGGAGGTCCCCAGGGGGTCCCGGCCACCTCCGGCCCCGCCACCAGGGGAGGTTTGGGGCAAACAAAAGCGGGACGGGGCCGTGTCCCCCCAAAGCCCCCCGGGGCCAGCACAGCGGGGCGGGGGGCACCCGGGGGCAGGGGGTGCCCAGCCTCACCTTGTCAATGAAGGAAGCGAACTTGTTGTTGAGGGTCTTGATCTGCTCCTTCTCCTCCTTGCGCACCCGCTGGATGCTGGGGTCGATCTCCAGGTTGAGGGGCGTCAGCAGGCTCTGGTTGACGCTCACAGCCGTGATGCCCCCCCCGGACCCGCAGGAGGCGGCCGGGCCCCGGTAGAGCCCCCCAGTGCTGTACCGGCCCCCCCCAAAGCCCCCGAAGGCCGAGGCCGCGCTCATCCTGGCGGCGGGGCCGGCGGTGTAGGAGCGGGAGCTGAAGGAGCGGACGGAGCTGCTGCGGGTGGTCGTCCTGGGCACCGGCACGGACATGGTGGCGGCGGGGGGCGCGGGCGGGGGGCAGGCAAGCGGGGCCAGAAGGGGGCGAGAGGCTCTAGGGGGGGTCGCGAGGAGGTGGCGAGGTTGCAATGAGGTTGCAATGGAGTTGCAAGGAGGTTGCAAGAAGCTTGCGAGGAGGTTGCAAGGGGGTTGCAACAAGGTTGCAAAGAGGTTGCGAGGAGGTTTTGGGGAGGTTGCAACAAGGTTGCAACGAGGTTGCAAGGAGCACGCAAGGGGGTTGCAAGGAGGTTTCGGGGAGGTTGCAAGAAGCGCGCACAGAGGTCTCAGGAGGCTGGAGGAAGGTTGTGGGCAGGTTGTGAGGCTGCAGGGCGCGAGGAGGCCGCAGGAGGCTGCGAGGGGCCGGGCTGGGCGGGCGAGGCCGGGTTTATATCCCGGAGCTGGGGGAGGAGAGCAGGAAGGAGGCCGGGGCCCAACGCAGCACCTGCGCCACTTAACCCCTTCGCAGCGGGGAGCCCATGGGATCCACCGGGATCCTGCCCCAGCGGGGCGCTGGGGCGGGTGCTTGGCCGAAAATCCTGGGGGGTGGGTTGGGGGCAGGGGCAGGGGTCGCATGCTGCCCCCACCCAGAGCTCAGCACCACTCCTGGAACCCACCTGGCTGCGGCATCCAGACCCTGAGCCTAGGACCCAGGACCCCTGCCCCTGGCCCCAACAGGTGGCCCCAAATGGTGTCCCCAGCCCCATGTCCCCATCCAGTGTCCCCAGACCATGTCCCCAACCCATGGTCCCAGCCCCATGGTCCCAGCCCCTGGCCCCAGGCTCTGCCCCCAGCCCCATGTCTCCAGCCCCATGTCCCTATCTCATGTCCCCAACCCCTGCCCCCAGCCCTGACCCCAGCCCCATGGCCCCAACACCCCACTCCAAGCCGTGTCCCCATCTGGTGGCCCCAAATGGTGTCCCCAGCTCATGTCCCCAACCCCATGGTCCCAACCCCCAGCCCCAGACTCTGTCCCCAGCCCCGTGTCTCCAACACCACATCCCCAACCCCTGACCCGACCCCAGCCCCAAACTCCCAGCCCCCCCACCCCCACCAGCCCCATGGCCCCCAGCTCCCCGTCCCCTCCTGCTGGGCACCCCCCCAGAAGCCCCCCACGGGTGTTTCTGCAGTGCGAGGGGCGCCGCTGCAGCCCGGTCCCATGGGGGTCAGGATGCGGCCACCTCCTGCCCCAGCTCCCGGCGCAGCGCGGTGCTGGCAGGGCAGACGGGAGCGGCGTGGGGCAGGACCGGGCTCGCCCCGGGCATGGGGCCGAGACGGCGGCGCGAGGCCCTGCACCTGCCGGCGGGGATCTGGGAGCTGCTGCACCGGCACGGCCGGGAGGGTGGCCGTGGGGCAGCGCCAGCACCGGCGGGGATGGAGCGCAAGCAGAGGGGGTAAGGGATCGCCGCTGCTCCTCTGGCTCCGGGTGGCCCCAGGTTGGTCCCCTCCCATCCTACACCCACCCACACATCCATCTGTCCGTCCCTCCATCCATCCCATCCCATCCCATCCCATCCCATCCCATCCCATCCCATCCCATCCCATCCCATCCCATCCCATCCCATCCCATCCCTATCCCCACCCCACCCCATCCCTTCTGTGCATCCATCCGTCCGTCCATCCATCCTTCTGTCCATCCATCCACCCTCCCACCCATCCATCCCTCCATCCCTCCCTCCCCCCAACCTTCTGCCCGTTCGTCTGTCCGTCCATCCACCCCACCACCACCCTGTCCACCCCCCCACCCCCCCATCCCAGGACAGAGCCAGGCACCCTCTCTTCCAGACTCCTCTGTATTGGGCTAAAACAGCGAGGTTTTGGTTGCGAGGGGCTGCAGCAGGGACCCCTGGAGCGGGGCCGGCTCCAAGAGGGGACCTGCTGGTTGGGGTGAGCGGGAACGGGACTGGGAGCGGGAGTGGGATTGGGAATGGGAGCAGGAGCGGGATCAGGAATGGGACCGGGAGAGGGAACAGGAGTGGGACCGGGAGTGGGACCTGGGCGACCTCACCCCCATGTCCCCCCCCAGCCTGGCGCCCACACAGCCACCACCCATCCCAGTCCCCCCCCCAGCCCCTGTCCCCCCCCATCCCTCCCGAACCCCACACGTGAAGCACCCCCGGGGTTCTTCCCCCCACACTTTGCGCACACGGGGGTCTCAATGCCCCCCCAGAACCACTTAACCTGGGGGGTGGGTGTGTTGAACCCCCCCCTCCCCCTCGGGGGCTGGAAGCATCCGTGGCCGGTGGGGGGCTGGGAAGCTCCGTCCCCCAGGAGGAGCCCCCCCCTCCCCACAGCCTCTCTTATCAGGATGGAATTTGCAGCCCAGGCAAATGCCTCGTGCCTGCCGCGACAGCGCCGGCAGGGGGGGAGCGGGGCCCTGGGTGGGGGCCAGGGCCCGGGGGAGCACGAGAGACCCCCCCGGCCCCCCCGGCCCCGCTCCAGGTCCCTGCAGCCCAAGCAGGGACTTCCTAGGGCCAACCCCCGCCCGCGGGTGGGGAAACTGAGGCACGAAGGGGGGGGGGGGAGAACACACCCATGGGGGGGGCAAAGCAGCGTCTCTGCCCCATAGGGAAACCCCAGCCCCATGGGGGGGCTCCGTGCCAGCACCCATAAAAAATCTGTGCCCCCGAGATGCTCCCAGACCCCGCCCAGACCCCTCAGCGCTGCCCCACGGCCACCCCCTGGCCCCCAGCTCAGTGTCACCCCCCCGCACCCCTCCAGGCTCGGGACCCCCCTCGGTGGCTCCCCGCAGAGCTCGCGGGGGGGCCCGGCCCCGTTTTGGGTGGGGGCCAAGGCTCCGTTGTTTGCCCTGGGCTCGGTGTCACCGCGTCACTGCCTGCTGCCACCCACCCCGGCCACCCCCCCGCGTGTCCCCCCCTTGTGGGGGGGCGGGCAGAGTACCCCTGGGTGCCCCCGAACGACCCCCCCCCGGGGTGACGGCCGGGGGGACCTGGGATGTCCCCAGGGGAGCACAGACCGTGGGGGGGGGGGCACAGGTGCCACCACCCCCTGCATCCCTATGACCGATGCTGGGGGGGGTGCGGGGAGCCCCCCCAGTTCCAGGCCTGTTTGCAACCCAAAACCAGGGCTGAGGAGGAGGAGGAGGGGGAGGAGGAGGAGGAGGCGGCTGGGCCCTGCGGTGCCTTCACTGCTCAGGAATGCGGCCGGACCTCGCGGTTTAACCCTCGGGGAGCCGGGCTGGGGGTCCCGGCTGGGCTGCCCCCCCCCCATGGCCCCATGGCCCATATCCCCATGTCCTATGTCCCCCCACCCCATATCTCCGCACCCCCTGTCCCCCCGCCTCAATTCCCATGGGACAGGAATCCATGAGGACCCTGGGGTGGGACACCATGGGGATACTGGGTGGGGTCCATGGGGATTTTGGGATGGGGGAACATGGGGACCCCAGGGTCAGACACCGTGGGGACCCCAGGGCTGGACACCATGGGGGGGGCCCCCAGCGCCTCCCTGCCATCCTCCCCTCTCCTCCTCCTCCTCCTCTTCCTCCTGCTGCTGCTGCTCCAGGCTCGATCAAACGGCCGCTGCAGCGCTGGCAGCAGAACAAAGGCAGCCGGGGGGCCGGGGGGGCCAGGGGGGGCCGGGCCCCCACCCCACGGGCCCTGCCTCACCGGGTCTGAGCAAACTCCGTGCTCCCTGTGGGACGGCAGCACTGCGGGCGCCTCGGCTGTGGAAGCTGGGGGGGGCCTGCAGGGAAACTGCACCCCTGCCCCCCCCCGCATGCAAACAGCCGTGTCTGTGCAAAGCACCCCCCCCCCCCCCCCCAAAGGTGCTGGTGCACGGGCATTTGCTTATGCAAAGGTGCGCGGGCCTGCAAGGCGCAGCCATGCAAAGGTGTGCTGCGGGGAGGCGTTCTGCTAAGGGGTGCGCTTGTGCAAAGGGGTGCGCTTGTGCAAGGGTGTGTGCTGGTACAAAGTTGTGTGCTTGTGCAAAGCTGCATGCTTGTGCAAAGTTGTACACTTTTGCAAAGCTCTGCGCTTGTATGAAGGTGTGTACTCGTGCAAAATGCACACTCATGCAAAGATGCCTGCTTGTGCAAGGCACATGTTCCTGCAGACGTGCCTACGCACAAGTGCAGCTTTTTACAGCAGGGAGTGTTTGTGCAGCGGGGAGTGCTCCGGCACAGCCGTGTGATTGTGAAGAAGTGTGTGCTCATGCACAGCGTGTACTCGTGCAAGGTGCATGTTCCTACAAACGTGCGCCTGTGCAAAAGTGCACGTTTTTGCAACAGGGAGTGTTTCTGCAGCAGCCGGTGCTCGTGCAGGGGTGCGTGCTCGTGCAAAGGAGCATGCTCACCTCCTGGAGCAGGGGGTGGCAGAATCCCACCCCAGCCCCCCCCCCCCCCCCCCCGGCACGCCCTGAAGCCCCCCGGGGATGTGCCCAGCTCCTCGCCCCACAGCCGGGGGGGGTGGGACCCCCTTTGTGGCCAGAGCACAGGGAGCCGATGCCCTGGCAGATAAGGGCTGGAATGCGGCGCCCGCCTGGGTGCAGCCCCAAATCAGCCCAGAGGGAGATAAGGGCCCGGCCAGGCGCTGGGGGAGGGGGCAGGGGGGTCGGGGGTCCCGCAGGGCTGGGAGGGCTCCCCTGCACCTGGAGGGAGAGGGGGTGGGCGGGGGGTGTCCCCAGGGTGTCCCTGGGGTGTCCCTGAGGTCTTCCTGGGGTGTCCCCAGGGTGCTCCTGGTGTCCCCAAGATGTACCTGGGGTGTCCCTGGGGGTGTCTGCGGGGTGTTCCTGGGGTGTCCCCAGGGTGTCCCCAGGGTTTCCCTGGGGTTTGTGCAGGGTGTCCCTGGTTGTGTCTATGGGGTCTCCCCGGGGTGTCCCCAAGGTGCCCCCGGGGTGTCCCCGGGGGGGTTGCAGCAGGGCTGGGGAGAGGCCGGGCAGGATTCCTGGAGCCGGTTGGGCCGGGCCACCACCGCCCCCCCCAGCCCGGAGCACCTGGGACCGTCCCCAGCTGGGGACCCGCACGGCCCCCGCCCAGGACCGGGGGACTCGGTGGCATGGGGGGGGAGGGGGGGGTGGCGTGGGGTTGGGAGGGGGTGTCCCCAAAATGTTAGGGGCGAGCTTCATCCCCAAGCCCTGGGTCCCCCAAAATGCAGGGGGCTGATCTGTCCCCATGCCCTGAGACCCCCAAAATGCAGGGGGCTGACCCCATTCCTCTGCCCTGGGTCCCCCAAAATACACAGGGCTGAGCCTCCTCCCTGTGCCCTGAGTCCCCCAAAATTCAGGGGGCTGAGCCCTGTCCCTATGTCCTGGGTCCCCCGAAATTCACAGGCTGAGCTCCCTCCCTGTGCCACGTGTCCCCCTAAATGCAGGGGACCGAGCCCTGTCCCTGCCCCCTGGGTCCCCCAAAACTCACGAGGCTGACCCCATTCCTCTGCCCTCGTTCCCCACGGGTGCCTGGGACCAAGCCCCGTCCCTGTGCCACGACCCCCCCCAAACTCCCAGGACCTCCCCCTCCCCCCCCAGCCCCAGTCCCTTGGCAGGACCCAAAGCGGCTGCAGGATCCGGCCCCACCTTCCCGGGCCCCAGCGGGGCGATGCCGGCGGCGGGGCCACCCCTTCCCTCACCCGCCTATAAATCACGCCCGGCCGCTCGCCCGCCCGTCTGTCTGTCGGTCCGTCCGTTCGTCGGTCTGTCCGTCCGTCCTTCCACCCGTCCATCCGTCCATACGCCCAGCACCATGAGCTACTCCCGCAGCACCGTCTACTCCAGCTCGTCCCGCTCGGGTGGCAGCCGGCGCCTCGCGCCCCTGAGCAGCGCCGCCAGCGTCTACGCGGGGGCCGGGGGCTCGGGGTCCCGCATCTCCATCACCCGCAGCAGCAGCCTGGGCAGCGGCTTTGGGGCCGGCTACGGGGCCGGCTATGGGGCTAGCTATGGGAGCAGCTATGGGGGCAGCTACGGGGGTGGTTACGGGGGCAGTTACGGAGGCAGCCTGCTGCTGTCGGGCTCCGGCGTGGTGCAGAACGAGAAGGAGACGATGCAGGACCTCAACGAGCGCCTGGCCACCTACCTGGACAAGGTGCGGAGCCTGGAGCAGGAGAACCGGCGGCTGGAGGTGCAGATCCGCGAGCACCTGGCCAAGAAGGGGCCCAGCACCCACGACTGGAGCCACTACTGGGAGGTGATCGAGGACCTGCGCGGCAAGGTGGGTCCGGCACGGGACCGGCAGAGCTGGCACCGCAGCCCCAGGGCGCTGCCAGCCTCCCGCAGGCGCTGCCAGCCCCAGGTTAAGCATTAACCTCAGCGGCCGCGGGGCCGGGCGGACTTTGCACCCGGGGCTGGCGGCGGGTGGGAGCGGCCCCCGCTGCGGGGGACAGCGGGGGACACCGCATGGGGCAGCGCACGGGGACACCGTGGAGGGGTGTCGGGGGGCAGTGCGTGGGACACCATTTGGGGACACTGGGAGGCACCATATGGGGACACTGGGGGTCCCCACATGGGGACAATGGGGGGCACACATAGGGACATTGGGGGACACTGCATGGGGACGCCCCATGGGGATACTGGGGGACACCGCACCCCCGGCTGCGGGACCAGGTGAGGGGACATGACCAAGGCCATGGGTGTCGGGGGGCTGACTGGGGGGGTTAATTAACACACCCCTCATTAAGCAAACAAACCCCGCGGCTAGCGCTGCCCCACCCACCCCTCATGTCCGCCCCCCCCAGCACAGCGGTGCCGCGGTTTTGGCATGGCTTCGGCCCAAGGTCACACAAGGACGGGAAGGGGACCGGTCCCCAGGGTGCCCAGTGCCAGCCGGCCCCACCCAGGGGACCTGGCTCTTGTCCCCCCCATGCCCCCCCCCCCGGCATTTCCGGGGTGTGGCACCTGCCCAGGGAAGGCGGAGGCCCCGGGGGGGCCGCAGGGGGGTCCCCGCACGCCTTGACGTCCCCATCCCCGCAGATCTTCGACAGCACGGTGGAGAACGCCCGCACCGTGCTGCAGATCGACAACGCCCGGCTGGCGGCCGACGACTTCAGGGTCAAGTGAGAGCAGGGCAGGACGGTGGAAGGGGAACAAGGGGGGACACTGGGGACAATGAAGACAAAGGGGACAAGGGGAACAATGGGGACAGGGGTGGGGTTGCGATGGGATGGGGATGGGGACATGGACAGGGATGGAGGAGGGGATAAGATCAGGGACAAGGACAGGGACAGGATGGGGATGGGGACAAAACTGGGAATGGAAAGGACAAGATGGGGACAAGGACAGAGATGGGGATGGGGATGGGGACAGGGTGAGAACGGGAACGGGGACAGGGTTGGGATGGGGACGGGATGGAATGGAGATGGGGACAGGGTTGGGGATGGGATGGGATGGGGATGGAATGGGGACAAGGACAGGGACAGGGATAGGGCCGAGAAGGAATGGGGACAAGGACAGGATGGAGACAGGGATGAGACAGGGACATGGATGGGAATGGGATGGGATGGGATGGGACAAGGATAGGAATGGGGATGGGGATGGACAAGGACGGGTCCGAGCAGTGGGGCCGGGGCTGGGACGAGGCCGGGGCTGCAGCGGGGCTGGTCCAGGGCAAGGGGCGGTGTGGGGCCGGGGGGCACCAGTGGGGCTGGGCTGGGGCCACACCTGGGGACACGCTGTGGCTGCAGGTACGAGGCAGAGCTGGCCATCCGCATGTCGGTGGAGAGCGACATCGCGGGGCTGCGCAAGGTCATCGACGACACCAACATGGCCCGGCTGCAGCTGGAGGGCGAGATCGAGGCGCTCAAGGAGGAGCTCATCTTCATGAGGAAGAACCACGAGGAGGTGGGAAGGGGCCCAGGGGGACGGGGGATGCGGGGGGAACCCACTCTGACCCCCCCTTTCCCCCCCAGGAGGTGAGGAGCCTGCAGGCGCAGGTCTCCGGCTCGGGGCTGACGGTGGAGGTGGACGCCCCCAAGGCTCAGGACCTGGGCAAGGTCCTGGCTGAGATCCGGGCGCAGTACGACGCCCTGGCCCAGAAGAACCTGGAGGAGCTGGAGAAGCAGTGGGGGCAGCAGGTGAGGGCCCCCCCGGGACATGGGGGGGGTGGGGGGTGCACGATGGGGAGCCCCCAGTGGTCCCCCAGCAGCACTGGTGCCGGTCTGGTGCTGGGGACCTTCCCCCCAGGGACGTCCTCACCCATGGGGGGGGCTCATGCAATGCTGGGGGGGGAACCTCACTGATCCTGGGAGTCCCTGACCCACGCAGGACCCCAGCCCCACCAAGGGGACCCTCTCTAAGGGGGAGTCCCGCTGCGAGGCTGGGGACACCCCTGGGAGAGCCGTGTGGGACCCCCACTCCTGGGCTCCATTCATGGCTGTGCCCCACCCGGTGACCTCCAAAACCACTCCCATCCCCACCCCCACCCCCTTGCCCCCCCAGATCTCCGAGAGCACCATTGAGATCACGCAGAGCAGCAAGGAGGTGGACACAGCCCGCAGCACCGTGGTGGACCTCCGCCGCTCAGCGCAGACGCTGGAGATCGACCTGGAGTCGCTCCGCAACCAGGTGCCAACCCCAGAGCCCCCCCTTTCTCCCCTCCCCACATCCCGCAGCCCCCCACGTGGGTGGGGGTCTCGGGAGGACGTGGGTGCTGAGCTGTGGTGCTGGGGGCGCAGAACGGAGCCCTGGAGGGCAGCCTGCGGGAGGTGGAGAGCCGCTACGCGCTGCAGATGGAGCAGCTCAACGGCCTCATCCTGCGCGCCGAGGCGGAGCTGGCGCAGGCGCGCGGGGAGCTGCAGCGCCAGGCCGACGAGTACCAGGCGCTGCTCAACGTCAAGAGCAAGCTGGAGGCCGAGATCGCGACCTACCGGCAGCTGCTGGACGGCGGCGAGCAGCTCAGGTACGGGGCGGGGGGGTGCGGGGTGCTGGGAGGGTGGAGGGGGCTCGGTTGGGTTGGGGTTAAGGTGAGGGTTAGGTTGGTGTTGGGGTTGCGTTGGGGTTGGGTTGGGTTGAGTTGGGGTTAAGTTTAGGTTTAGGGTTAGGATTGGGGTTGGGGTAGGATTGGGTTGGGTTGGGGTTGGGTTGGATTGGGGTTAAGGTTAGGTTTAGGGTTAGGATTGGGGTTGAGGTTGGGGTTGCGGTTGGGGGCTTGGGGTTAGGGTTGGGTTGGGTCACGTTGGGATTGTGTTGGGGTTGGGTTGGAGTGGGATTGGGTTGGGGTTAAGGTTAGGTTTACGGTTAGGTTGGGTTGGATTGGGTTTGATTGGGTTGGGGTAGGATTGGGTTGGGGTTGGATTGGGTTGGGGTTGGATTTACAGTTAGGGTTAGGGTAGGGTTGGGGTTGGGGTTGGGGTTGGGGTTGGGTTTGGGGTTGGAGTTAGGGTTGGGGTTGGGGTTAGGGTTAGGATTGGATTGGGGTTGGGTTGGGGTTAGGATCTGGGTCAGGCTGGGTTTAGGATTAGGGTTAGGATTAGGGTTAGGTATAGGGTTTGGATTAGGGTTGGGCGGAGCTGCCTCGGGGTCAGGATTAGGACCAGGACCCAGGTCAGGCTCATGGCCGTGCAGTCCCAGCTCCCTCCCTGTGGGCGGCAGCACCCCACCCATGGGACGCTGAGGGGGGGGACGGGGACCCTCCCTGTCCCTGACCCCCCCCCCCGCAGCCTGCAGGATGCGCTGGACAAGGAGAGCAGCAGCAGCACGGTGCGGAGCTCACAGCGCATGCTGGACGGCAAGGTGGTGACCGAGACCAAGGAGGTCAAGGTCAGGGTCCTCTGAGGGGGCCCTGCCCCCCCTGGCAGTGGAGGGGGGTCCCTGCGCCCCCCCCACCCCCCAGCCTCGACAACCCCCCTGCAATAAAGCAGCAAATCCCCCCGGGGGGGTCAACTCCGTGTCTGCTCCTGATTGGCGGGGGGGGGGGCTTCGGGAGGGAAACTGAGGCGGGGGGGGGGCGGATGGGGGGGGACAGACGGACGGATGGGGGGTGGACGGACGGACAGACGGATGGGTGGGGGGAGAACTGGCAGGATGGACGGACGGACAGACGGACGGATTGGGGGACAGACTGGCGGAGGGGTGGGGGGGTGGACAGACGGACCGATGAGTGGACGGACAGACAGAAGGGTGGGCGGGCAGCTGGGTGGGTGCACGGACGGACGGACGGACGGGTGGGCTGGGGGCAGGGCCAGAGGGTGGGGGGTGGACGGACGGACGGGCGGGAGGGACGGACGGACGGACGGGAGCACACAGGGGTGCAGGTGTGCATTGCACGAGGCTCAGCAGCACACGGAGGTGCAGGCGTGCGTTGCGCCAGCGCCGTCAGCGCCTGGGGAAGGCGTGAGCGCGCCCTGCACGAGGCCTGGCAGTGCACAGCGTGTGGTGGTGCACGGGGGGCAGCCGAGCGTTGCACAAGAGCCAGCTGCGCACGGGGAGGTGCTGGTGCGCTGCACGCGGGGGGAAGGTGAATCGCACAGGAAGGCGGTGGGGCACTGCCCGTGGGCCAGCCGTGCGTGGGGAGGGGATGATGATGATGCGCTGCGCGCCACGGTGCCGGTGCACGGCACAGGAGGTGCCGGTGCGTTGCGCGTGCGGTCACGGTGCCTCGCACGCCGCGCAGCCGCCGCGCACCCCGGTACCGGCGCCCTCCCCCTCCCCTTTCCCCCCTCCCCCTCCCCCCCCCCGGCCGTGCCCGCCCCTCTCCCCTTCCCGCGCGGGCGGCGACGCCAACCGCAGAATTCAACGGCCCCGCCCCCCCGCCGGGTCCCGCCCCGAGCCCCGAGCCCCGCCCCTCCCGCCAGGCCCCGCCCCCGCCAGGCCCCGCCCCGAGCCCCGCCCCCCGCCGCCGCCGCGGGGGCGTGGCGGCGCTGTCCACGTGACGGCGCCATCCGGGCCCTTTGCCTTCCCCGTCCCAAGATGGCGGCCTCAGGTGAGCGCGGCGCGGCCGCCGCGGGCTCGGCGGGGGGGGGGGAGGCGGGGCCGCGGCCGCCCCCGGGACGCGGCGGCACCGGCGGGGGGCGGCGGGGAGCGGGGGGGGGGCCGGGGCCGGGGGCTGGGGGCGGGGGGTCTCGGGGGGGGGGGAGCGGCGCGAGCCGGGCCCCCCGCCCCTCCCCCGCCGCTCCCCTCAGCGCCCCCCCCCAACGGGGAGCGGGGGGGGAGGGGGGGGCGCTGAGGGGAGCGGGGGGGGGGAGGGGGCCTGCGGGCGGCGCAGTGCGCAGGCGCGGCCGGCAGGGGCGGGGCGGGGCGGGGGGGGGCCACGTGGGGCGCGGCGCGCACGCGGCTGGGGGGGGGGAGCGGCCCCGGCGGGTGTGCGAGGCAGCAGCCCCTCCCCCCTCGTGTGCCAGGCACCGGCCCCCCCCGGGTGTGCCAGGCACCGGCCCCCCCCGCTGCAGGGCGCCAATCCCCCCGCTTGTGCAATGCACCAACCCTGGCGTGCAATGCACCATCACCCCTGCGCGTGGCTGCTCTGCGTGCGCTGCATCACGCTCCCCGCCCCGTGCAGCGCACCATCGCCCTAACACCCCCGTGCAATGCACCACCAGCCCCCCCCGTGTGCAGCTGGTCTGTGTGTAAGGCGTCAACCTCCCCCCCCCCGCCCCGTGCAGTGCACCCCCACCCCCTCCTTGTGCAAGGCACCATCGGCTCCCCGTGCACAGCTGATGTGCGTGCAGGGCACCGTCACCCCTCCTTGTGCAAGGCACAGTTGCCTCTCCGTGCGGGGCTGGCCCTTGTGCAATGCACCATCAGCTCCCTGCGTGCAGTGCACCACCACCCCCCCGTGGGCCATGCAGCACCCCCCCCATGCAGTGCACCACCCCGCCGTGCAATGCACCACCACCCTTGCACCAACGACCCCCACCCGATCGCCGCTCAGAGCTGTGGGACATGCCCCTGGACCCCCCCCTAGAGTCCCCCGGACCCCCCCAGAGCCCCTCCAGGACGCCCCCCTGCCCCCCCTTTGCCCCAGAACCACCCCTGTAACCCCCAAAGACACCCCCCCGTGCTGCAGGCCCCCCCTGTAACCCCCAGAGCCCCCCCCTCACCCCAGAACCCCCCCCTGTAATCCCCACCCCCCCCAAGTCCCCTCACCCCAGGCCCCCCCCACCCCTCGTGGCGCGGCAGGGCCCCCCCACAGCGCCCCCTGACGTGCCCCCCCGCGGCCCCCCCAGCAGCCAAGAAGAAGAACAAGAAGGGCAAGACCCTGACCCTCACCGACTTCCTGGCCGAGGACGGCGGCGGCGGGGGGGGGGCCCACCTACATCCCCAAACCCGTCAGCTGGGCCGACGAGACCGACGACCTGGAGGGGGACGGTATGGTGTTGAGGCACCGGGGGCAAATGGGCATGGGAGCAAGTGGGCAAGGGGCCGCTGGGTTAAGTGGCCACTGGGCTAAATGGTTAAAAGGCCACTGGGCCAAATGGCTGCTGGGCCAAATGGCCACTGGGCCAAATGGTTAAGTGGCCACTGGGCTGAATGGTTAAATGGCCATGGGGCTAAAGAGCTAAAAGATCACTGGGCCAACTGGCTGCTGGGTTAACTGACCACTGGGCTAACTGGCTAAATAGCTACTGGGCTAACTGGCCAACTGGCTGCTGGGGTCAATGGCTACTGGGCTAAATGTTTAAAAGGCTGCTGGGCCAAATGGCCAGTGAGCTAAATGGCCAGATGGCTACTGGGTTAAATGGTTAAATGGCCACTGGGCTACATGGCCAGCTGGCTGTTGGAATCCATGGCACTGGGCTAAATGGTTGAACAGGCACTGGGCCAAATGGCCACTGGGCTAAAGAGATAAATGGCCACTGGGCTCAGTGGCCAGGTGAGTGCTGGGTTAAATGGCCACTGGGCTAAATGGCTACTGAGCCAAATGGCTGCTGGGCTAAGTGGCCAAGCGGCCACTGGGCCAAATGGTTATTGAGCCATCCGGCTGCTGGGTTAAATGCCCCCTGGGCTAAGCGATCGGACGGCCACTGGGCCAGTTGGCCACCGGTCCAGGTGGCCAAGCCCCAGATGCTGTGGGCTCTGCCCCGGGCGCCCCCCCAGCGTCGCGGGGCCGTCCTGAGCACTGTTCATGCGCGCAGTGTCCACAGCGTGGCACAGCAACGAGGACGACGTGTACCGGGCGCCCCCCATCGACCGCTCCATCCTGCCCACCGCCCCCCGCGCCGCGCGGGAGCCCAACATCGACAGGAGCCGCCTGCCCAAGTGCCCCCCGTACACGGCCTTCCTGGGCAACCTGCCCTACGACGTGACCGAGGAGTCCATCAAGGACTTCTTCCGAGGCCTCAACGTGAGTGGCGGGGGCGCGGAGCCAGGCAGGGCCCCGCGCGGGTCCTCGTCGGGTTTTGTGGTGGGGTTGTGATGCAGAAGGGGCCTTAGGGACAGGGCGGTGGCTGGAGAAGGGTGGTGAGGCCAAGGGCTGGGATTGGGATTGAGATTGGGGATGGGGATAGGGGATGGGGATGGGGACGGGATGGGGTGGGGATGGGGACGGGATGGGGTGGGGATGCTCCTGGTTCCCAGTAAAGGCAGGGAGATGGTAGGCAGACAGCCTGGACAGGGGAAAACATGGTTCATTACCAAAAAATTTGATTTGGGTCACAAGGAAGATGGGGAAACGCCTCCCAGCCTGCTCAGGGCTCGGGTTGGTGCCGCTGCCCGGGGCTCTCCTGGTGGCCATGGCTCCTGGCCCCACGAGCACCAGGGTGGATGTGGGGTAGGCAACACACTGAGCTTGTGCCTGCGCCCCAGCAAGCCTCCAAAAACCTCCAGAAGTTCCCAGAATCGTCCAGAAGTCCCCAAAAGCCTTGGCACGGCCTCTGGTGGTCCCCGGGGTTTGCCCCCCCTGGCAGCGCGGGTCGCCGCCTCACCGCCAGCTCTGTCCCCTCTCCCCCGCAGATCAGCGCCGTGCGCCTGCCGCGGGAGCCGACCAACCCCGAGAGGTTGAAAGGGTTTGGCTACGCCGAGTTCGAGGACATCGACTCCTTGTTCCAGGCGCTGAGCCTCAATGAAGAGGTGAGTGCAGCCCCCAGGGGCCCCCCACGTCAGGCGCCTTCCTGCGCAGCCCTGGGGGCTGAAGGCGCCTTACGGAGCCTCGTGTTGTAGAGTGCGTGTTAAAAAGAGGCTCAAGTGGGGAAAAAAATGTTGGGTTTGGGGGCTTTTGGAGATCCCCTGCGGCGTGAAATCCCCTGGAGCTCGGGCACCGGCCCGGCCCCGTATCTGCGCCATGGGGGTGCGGGGCTGACGGCCCGCCCGTCTGCAGTCCCTAGGGAACAGAAGGATACGCGTGGACGTCGCTGATCAGGCTCAGGATAAAGGTGGGACCCGGACCCCCTCCTCTGCTCCATCCCTGCTCCCCCCGACGGCTCCGGGGGCTGCAGTGGGGCCGGGGCGGCGCTCTGCACCCTCAGCACCCTCTGCCTCGGGGTGTTCCTTTATCGCGGGGCCCCCCCAGACGTCCCTATCATGCTGCCCCAGGCTGCGCTGGCTCAGGGCCCCCTTCCCTTCACACCCCCCCCCCCAGATCGCGACGACCGCTGCTTCGGCAGGGACCGGGACCGCTTCCGCGACTCGGAGAGGTTTGAGAGCGACTGGAGGGCCCGGCCCGCCGCCACCGACAGCTTCGACGACTACCCGCCACGCCGGGGCGACGACAGCTTCGGCGACAGTGAGTGGGGCAAGGGGGGGCTCAAGGGGAGGCAGGCCCCCTGCCGGGGCGGTGGGAGCAGCGCTGGGGCTCTGCACAGCACCACGGGCTGCGTCTTGCCCATGGGGTCATCCCTCGGGAGCCATGGCCTGCTGCGCCACTCCCCCAGTGCCTCGACACCCTTGCGGTGTGCTCAGGCACTCGTGGAGCAGTTGCTCGGGTCCAGTCCCCCGTCTGATTTCTCAGGGTGCCAATTTTCCTCGGTTTTCCCCTCAAATCCCCCGCTCACGCCCTGCCCCGCTCCCCCCGCCGCAGGGTATCGGGATCGCTACGATGATCGGTATCGCGACGGCCCGCGCAGGGACATGGACCGCGGCTTCGGGGGCCGGGACCGCTACGATGACCGCAGCAGGGATTACGACCGAGGTAGGGCAGGGCAGGGCAGGGCGAGGCGTGCTGGGGGCAGCAGGGGGTGGGCCCGGGGGGCTTCGGCACCGTGCCCCTGCTGCAGCCGCTGCCCCGCGAGCAGCGTTGGGCCCTGGCGGGCGGGTGTCCGTCCCTATTTGGGGCCCGGTCCCTCTCTCGGGGGTGCTCCCCTGCAGGGAGGACCCACAGGGTGTTTCCCCACCCGCCCCCAGGCTACGACTCGCGGATAGGCAGCGGCAGGAGGGCCTTCGGCAGCGGCTACCGCCGGGACGACGACTACCGGGGCGGCAGCGACCGCTACGACGACCGCTACGACCGCCGCGACGACCGCATGGACAGGTGGAACTCGCGGGACGATTACGGCCGCGACGACTTCCGCCGCGACGACCGAGGTAGCGGCCGTGGGGGGAGCGCTGGGGGGGGGGCGCGGCGTCTGGGTTCCCCCCCCAGAACCCGCTCAGCACCCGCGGGGTTCCGCCAGGTCCCACCCAGCGGCCGAAGCTGAACCTGAAGCCGCGCAGCGCGCCCAAGGAGGAGGAGGCGTCGGTGGCCCCCGCGCCGCAGTCCAGCCGGGCGGCCTCCATCTTCGGGGGGGCCAAGCCGGTGGACACGGCCGCCCGCGAGCGCGAGGTGGAGGAGCGGCTGCAGAAGGAGCAGGAGAAGCTGCAGCGGCAGCTGGAGGACGACAAGCGGATAGACAGGCGGCCCCGGGAGAGGTGCGGTGTCATCGGTGGGGGCGCGAAGCCCGGGGGGGGGGGGCGCTGCCGGGCTGCCCCCGCTCACCCCCCCCTGCCCCAGGCACCCCAGCTGGCGCAGCGAGGAGAACCAGAACCAGGAGCGGTCGCGGACGGGGAGCGAGTCCTCGCAGAGCGGCCCCCCCGGCCCCACCGCAGGCACCGGCCCCACGGGCAGGAGTAGGTAGCGGGACGGTGTGGGTCACATGACCCCCCCGGGACAGTGCCGTGTCCCCCCCGGGACGGCAGTGTGACCCCTCCGGCCCCGTCCCCTCGCAGCCACGCGGCGGAGGGAGAGCGAGAAGTCCCTGGAGAACGAGCCGCTCGCCAGGGAGGACGAGGCGCCCTCGCCCCCCGCCCGGCCCCAGGAGGAGAAGCAGCCCCTCAAGGCCATGCCCGCGCCCCCCCCGAAGGAGAACGCCTGGGTGAAGCGCAGCGCCAACCCCCCTGCACGCCCCCCCAGCTCGGATTCAGAGCAGCACTCCCCCCCTAGGTGGGTGAGCCTCAAAACGCCCCCCAAACTCCCGGTTCCTGGGAGCGGCGGAGGTCCCGGCACAGCCCCGGGGGATCGTGTACCCCCCCGGCTGGTGGTGGTGCCCCCCCCCGAGGTGCTGACGGTTGCATTCTGCCCCCCCAGCAGCAGCCAGACGGCGCCCGGCCTGCCCCTGGAGGATGGCGTGGCCCCAAGGAGCGCCCCTAGGAAAGGTGAGGCTGGGGGGGGCAGCACCACGCCCCCCCAGCAGAGCGCCGGGATCTGTCCCCTCGCTGGGATGGGGCCCGGGGCCCTGCGGGGGGGGGGCAGCCCTGCAGAGGGCTGGTGGCGAGACCCCGCGGCCCCCCCTGCCCCAGGAGACGAGAGCAAGGCGGACGGCGCCCGGGAGAGCGGCCCCAAGGCGCGGAGCGGCAGCTCTGGCCGCGGTCCAGGAGACACCGAGCGGTGCGTGCCCAGTAGTGCTGAGCGCGGGGGGACAGGGATGGGGACCCCCCGAGCCCGGCGTCCCCCCCCTGAGCCCGGCATCCCCTGGGTGTTGCAGGAAGGAGAGCAGGAAGGATCACGACGTGAGACCTGCGCCTGAGCCAAAGAAACTCGACGAGAGCCCGGCCTCCGTAAGCACCCTGCCTGTGGGGGGAGGCCGGCCTCCTTGGGGAGGGGGTTCCCTGCTCCTCGGGGGGGTCCCAGGGGTGCTGAGCCCCCCGGTGACGCGGTGCCCGCCCCGCTGCCTCCCTGCCAGCAGTTCAGCCACGCCAGCAAGTACGCGGCGCTGTCAGTGGACGGTGAGGATGACGGCGAGGACGAGGAGAGCGCCGAATGAGAGCCTCGCGCCGCCCCCCGTGCCCCCCGGGGAGCCAAAGCAAACCTGTCCCCAGCAGGCCCAAATAAATCCTGAAACTCAGCGCCTCCGGAGACCCTTCTTAAACTTCTTACCGCAGGAAAAAACACAAAACACACACAAAAAAAAACGTGCCCGCAAAGTACAAAAGAGAGGAAAACACAAAAAAAAAAGGACGCCGCGCTCCGTGCGCGCTGCTGCAGCCTCCGCCGGCCCCAGGAGCCTCCGCGGGCCTCGCAGGGCCGAGCTCAGCACCCGGAGCCTCAGGTAGGGCTGCGCCCCGCGGGCTGCAGGCAGGGGGCTCGCAGACCCCGGCCCCCACCCACGGAGGGGCTTCGGAGCCCGGGCCCGCAGCCCTGGGACCATGTCCCGGCCTCCGGAGGCTGGCGCCGGGCCTCCCCCAGCCCCCCCCCGCCTGCCCCAAAGCAGCCCCAAAATCCTCGGGTTTGAGCCCGGTTTGGGGAGGGGGCGCCTGGGGGGCAGCGTGCCCGCCGCAGGCTCCGGGGGAGGCCCCGCAGCTGCCTTTTACTTGGCCCCCCTTGGGCCGGGGCTTTGGGGGGGTTGGGGGGGTTTGGGGTTGGTTTTTTTGTTGTTTCCTCCAATAAAGCTGATCTTGAACATCCCCTCGAGCGGCCAGCTCTGTGCGAGTCCTCGCTGCTCCGGGGCTGCCTTCATCCCCCTCCTCATCGTCATCCTCATCCTCCTCCCCAGCCCCACAGCCTCCACTAAGCAGCTCCTGGAGGCCTCCTGCTTGGCCTCTTGGCCAGCCTCCACCTCATCTTCTTCCCTCTTCCTCTTCTTCCTCTTCTTCTTCCCTCCTCCTCCTTCCTCTTCTTTCTTCTCTTCCTCTTCCCTCCCAGCCTCCCCTCCTCAGCAGCTCCTGGTGGTCCTTTGGTCAGCCTCTTCCTCCTCTTAATCCTCCTTCGTCCTCTTCCTCTTTTTCCTCTTCATCCTCCTTCGTCCTCCTCTTCCTCATCCTCCTCTTCTTCCTCCTCCTCTTCCTCCTCCCCCCAAGCCTCCCCTCCTCAACAGCTCCTGGAGGCCTCCTGGTTGTCCTCTGGTCATCCTCCTCTTCCTCCTCTTCCTCCCCCCCAGCAGCTCCTGGCAGCCTCCTGCTCGTCCCTTGGCCAGCCTCCTCTTCCTCTTCCTCCTCCTCCTCTTCCATTTCCTCCCCCTCCCTGCGACGTGTCCCTGCCGCGCTCTTGGCACGGAGCCCACAGCGAGGTGAAGTTTAATTAGCGGGGGGGAGCTAATTGCTGCTAATCGCTAATTGCCAGGGGGTCCCGCAGGCCGAGTTGGGGTCCTGCAGCCCCCACCCCCCCTCCCCTGGGGGCTGGACCCTTTAAAAGCCTCACCCCCCCACAAAAGCCCCAAACCCCCCAAAAAGCCCCAAATCCTGGCTCCGCACAATCGGCCTCTGTTGGCTGCGGGGCCGGAGCCGGGGGGGGGGGGACGGGAGGGAGGGGGCAGCCAGGGACCTCCTGCGGATGGGGGGGCTGCTGGGGATGGGGGGGGCGCACTTGGGGGCGAGGCAGCAGTGGGGGGACACTGAGACGGGGGGGGACACTGAGACGGGGGGGTACACAGAACTGGGGGGGGACACTGAGCCCCCCACACTGAGGACACATTTCCCCCCCACTTAAATCTGTCCCCTGCCCCAACTCCCCCCCAGAGGTGTGCCCTGCAGGGGGGGTCCCAAGAAAAAACTAATAAAAGAGTGGATGAAATAAATAAAAAAATATTTTTAATAGAAAAAACAACCCAAAAACATAAAAAACCGTTAAATCCCATAAACAAGCCGGGCAGGGAGGGGCCGGCGGAAATCCCGCAGCGGGCCCCCCCCATGGGCGCCCGGTGCTGGGCAGGGCCCTGCTGCTCGCCCCCCCCCGGCCCGGGGGGGCCCCAGGTGGGTTCCGGGGGGTTGGGGGGACTGGGGGCGGCCGGGGGGGGCCGAGCCCCTGGGTGCCAGAACCAGGGAGGGTTCCCCGGAGGAGGTCCCCGTCCTGCACCCCAAAACCACCCCAAAACCACCCCAAAACCACCCCAAACCCCCGTCCTGCATCCCAAAACCTCCACGGGGGGGGGGGGCTGGGGCCTCGACCCTACAGCCCCCAGAGCGGGTGTCCCTGGGGCACTGTGGGGCTCCATAGGTCCCTATAGCCCGGACCAGGTGTCCCCATGGGCCCTACAGGTCCCCACAGCCCGGACCGGCTGTCCCCACGGAGCTCCATAGGTCCCTACAGCCCCACACCGTGTCCCTGTGGGCCCCATAGGTCCCTACAGCCCTGCACCAGGTGTCCCTACAGATGCCTATAGGTCCCCACGTCCCACACCCGGTGTCCCTATGGATCCTATAGGTCCCCACAGCCCCCCCATTAACCCTTCCCTCCCCGTCCCCATCCCCGGCCGCGTTAACCCCTCCGTGCCCGGAGCCCCGCAGGGGTTAACGGGGCCGGTCCAACCCGGGGGGGGAAGGAGGGGAGGAGGCGGGGGGGCCCCGCCCCGCCCCCCGGGGCCGCCCCAACGCCGCCGCCACCGGGCCCGGACCGGGAGCAGCGGGGACGGGCGGGGGGGGGCACGAAATGAAGGTACTGGGGGGGGGGGGGGGCGTGGGAAACAGCGGCAGCGCCCCGCGGCGGGCCCACGCGTGTCCCCGCGCGGCCCCCCCCCGTCCCTCCTCCCACCCCCCCGGTGTCGCGTGTCCCCCCCCCGCGCCCCCCCCGCCGGGAAGCCGCGGGCCCGCCCCACTCGGGACCGCCGCCATGCAGCCGCGGGGCGCCGTGGGGTCGCTGCTGCGGGCTCTGAGCCGCCGCCACGGCCCCCCCTCGGTACCGGGGCGCGGGGGGGGCGCGGGGAGCCGGGGGGAGCCTGGGGGGGCCGGGGGGGGGGGCGTGGGTGCGCCCCACGAGCGACCGCGGAGATCGGGGCGGGTGCGGGGCGCGGCGTGGGGGTCCGTGGGGGGCGGCTGTCACCCTCCGGGGGGGGTCAGTTCGGGGGGGGATCGGTTTTAGGGGGGTGTCCCCCCCCGTCACCATCCGGGGGGGGGCGCGGCTCGGCCCCGCTGCGGGGTCTGGGGGATCCCGTGGGGCGGGGGGCGCGGGGAGGGTCCGCCGGGGGGCGGGGGGGGGCGGCTGTGCCCAATTAGGGGGGGCTGGGGGGGGTCCCGGCGTGCACGGCCCCCCTGTGGGAGCATCGCGGGGTCAGCCCGGGGGGGGGGGCGAGACAACGGGGGGGGGACGAGACACGGGGAGGGCTCTGCCACGGGACCTCGCCCCCCCCCCCCGTTTCTCGCCCCCTCGCGGTCCCGTTCCCACGCCCCCCCCCCGGGCCGGGCCGTGGGAATCGTTGCGGGGGGGGCAGGGGGGCGGGGGGGGGCGGCTCCGGCCCCGGGTCCCGCTTCCTGGGCTGGCCCCGGCCCCGCTTCCTGCGGCCGGGACGCGGCGGCCGCGCCTCGGGGGGGCCCTGGGGACCGGGGGGGGGCACGGGGGGGTGGACGGGGGGGGGTGAGGAGAACCGGGGGGGGCGCCCGGGTGCCCCGCGTATGAGGGGTGCTGAGCGGCCTCTGCCCCGTGCCCCCCCTTTTCCCTGTGCCCCCCCCCTTTTCCCTGTCCCCCCCCATTTTTCCCTGCCCCCCCAGCCCGGGCCGGCCCCGCAGCCCCACAGCTTCCAGGAGAAATCCTTCCGCAAGAAGCCGCGGCGCTGCGCTGCCTGCCACGAGGACGTCGGGGCGCAGGGGCTGCTCTGCACAGGTCGCCCCGAAACGCGCGGCCCCATGGCCCCGTGTCCCCATATCCCCATGTCCCCCAGCCCTGTGTGTCCCCATCTCCCCATCTCCCTATGTCCCCATATCCCCGCTCCCCATGTCCCCATGTCCCAGCAACCCCCATCCCAGTGTGTCCCCATCTCCCCCTGTCCCCATGTCCCCAGATCCCCCTGGCCCCATATCCCAATGTCCCTGTCCCCATGTCCCCATATCCCCATGTCCCCCAGCCCCGTGTGTCCCCATCTCCTCCATCTCCCTGTCCCCACATCCTCAATATCCCGAAGTCCCCCAGTCCCATGTTCCCCCCGTCCCCATGTCCCCATCTCCCCCCTGTCCCCCCTGGTCCCCTGGCCCCAAATCCCCCCTGGCCCCCGGCCCGATATCCCCAGTGTCCCCACATCCCAACGTCCCCCAGCCCCATGTCCCCACAGCCCATTACCCCCATCCCCACCCCCTCATACGCCCCCCCTCCTGCCCCCCCTTCCCAGCACAACGCTGCCGGGGGGGGGGGAACGGGGATGGGGGGTTCACAGGGACAGACCCTGGGGTCCTGACCCCCCCGTGTCCCCGCAGTGTGCAAGGTGGCCAGCCACAAGCGCTGCGAGGCCAAGGTAGGGCCGGGGGGGGCACTGGTGGCCGGTGGGGGGGCACTGGAGGCATTGGTGGCCCCAGGGGGGCTGTTGGTGGCCGAGGGGGGGCTGTTGGCGCCCCCCCACCCCCGCTGTCCCCTCCCGGTCCCCAGGGCCGTGGGAGAGCAGCGGGGGGGGGACAGGGGGGGCGGTCCCCATGTCCCCCCCCGTGCTGGCGTTGTGCAACGTTGGCCTTGGCGGGTGGCCAGGGGCTGCAGCTGGACAAACCGCGGGGGGGGCAGACGGACCGGGGGGGCCGAGGGGGGGGCAGGAGCAGCGTGTGCCCTCCCCAGCCCCAAGCGTGCCTCAGTTTCCCCCTTGTCGGATGGGGGGGGGGATTTGGGGGGGGTAGGAGCTGGGGAAACTGAGGCAGCGCCTGCCGGGGGCCCCCCGCGCTGCTCCAGCCCCCCCCCACCGCCCCCCCCCGGCCCCACGGCATCAATCGAGGCCTCTGTGCCCGAGTGGGGCCCGCGCCAAGAGCAACACCCCTGGGGCCGCGGGGGGGCCGGCCGGGGGCGCTGCTGGGGGGCGCTGCTGGGGGCTGCTGGGGGGCTGGGGGGGCTGATATGGGACTGGGGGCTACTGGGGGGGGCTGCTGGGGGGCTGGGGGGGCTGATATGGGACTGGGGGCTACTGGGGGGGCTGCTGGGGGGCTGGGGGGGCTGATATGGGACTGGGGGCTACTGGGGGGGGCTGCTGGGGGGCTGGGGGCTGCTGGGCGGGTCTGATACGGGGCTGGGGGCTGCTGTGGGGCTGGGGTCCCACTGGGGGTGTGGGGCCAGGGTGACCCCCCCTTGCCCCTTGCAGGTGACATCACCATGCCAAGCCGCGCCCCCCCCGAGCTGGTAAGTGCTGGGGGGCCTGGCTGGGCCTGGGGACCCCCCCCCCCGCACCCCACAACGGGGTCCGGCCCCAGCCACGCCCGCCCCCAGCTCTCTGTGCCCCCCCAGAGGAGGAACACGGCCCCCGTGCGCCGCAGCGAGCATCTGGTGAGCCCTTGCCCCCCCCGGTCCCCCCAGCCCCGAGGGACGGGATGGGGATGGGGATGGGGATGGGGACGGGGACAGGGACAGGGACGTGTCCCCCCCCACCCCCATGAGCCCCCCCTGTGCCCCCAGGGCTCCACCAAGTCCCTGAGCAGCGCCCGGCAGCACAGCACCCTGCCCAGGTAGGGACGGGGGGGCTGGGGGGGCCATGATCCCAAGGGGGGCGCTGTCACCCGTGGGTGGGCGCTGTCCCTGTGGGTGGTGTCCAATGTTCTGTCCCCATGCTCTCTGTCACCCGTGGGTGCTGTCCCCGTGCGCTGTCCCCACGTTCTCTGTCCTTGTGGGTGCCATCCCCACGCGCTGTCCCCGCGGGCACTGTCCCCACGCTGTGCCCCATGGGTGCCATCCCCACCCTGTCCCCATGTGCTGTCCCCATGGGCGCCATCCCCACACTCTGCGTCCCCACGGGGTGGCGTCCCCATGGGTGCCGTCCCCACGCCGTGTCCCCGCGGGTGCCCCCCGGCGCCGTCCCCACGCTGTGTCCCCAGGACCCTGAGCGTGGCGGCGGTGCTGGAGCGCGCGGCGGAGCTGGACCTGAGCTACGTGACCGAGCGGGTGCTGGCGCTCAGCTTCCCCCCGGCGCTGGACGAGCGGCGCCTCCGCGGGCACCTGCGCGACGTGGCCCAGATGCTGCGCTCCAGGCACCGCGAGCGCTACGCCGTACGGCGCGGGCACGGGCACGGGGCGGTGGGGACGGAGCGCTCGGCGTGCTCGGGGGCAGGCATGGGGTCACGGGGGACAGCCATGGGGTGCTTGGGGACAGGGTGCTCGGTGACAGGGCACGGGATGGGGATGGGGCACGTAGTGACTGGGGACAGGGCGGGGGGTGATTGGGGACGGGGTGCTTGGGGTGACTGGGGTGACTGGGGTGACTGGGGACAGGCACGGGGTACTTGGGGACAGGGCGATCGGGGACAGGGCACAGGGTGCTTGGGATGCTTGGGGACAGGGCACGGGGTGGGGATGGGGCACAGAGTGATTGGGGGTGGGGTGACTGGGGTGACTGGGGTGACTGGGGACAGGCACGGGTACTTGGGGACAGGGCGATCGGGGACAGGGCACAGGGTGCTTGGGATGCTTGGGGACAGGGCACGGGGTGGGGATGGGGCACAGAGTGATTAGGGGTGGGGTGACTGGGGTGACTGGGGTGACTGGGGACAGGGTGACTGGGGACAGGGTGATTGGGGACAGGGCAGCGGGGGACAGGACGCAGGGTCCTTGGGGACACTGGGGGAACGTGGGATGGGATGGGGACAGGGCAGGGGATCCCTGGGGACCGGATGGGGACAGGACACAGGGTCCTTGGGGCTGGGTGGGGACAGGGCTGGGGGTCCTTGGGGTCAGGCCGGGGGGCCGTGCTTCAGTTCCCCCCCCCCCCCCGCCCAGGTCTTCAACCTGTCTGAGAAGCGCCGCGACCTCGCCCGCCTGCACCCCAAGGTGGGGGGGGTAGGGGACAGGAGGGGGGGCTGGGGTCTCGGGGGGGGTCCCGGTGCTGACGCCCCCCCCCCAGGTGCAGGACTTCGGGTGGCCGGACCTGCACGCGCCCCCCCTGGACAAGCTGTGCTCCATCTGCAAGGCGCTGGAGGGGTGGCTGCGCGCCCACCCCCAGCACGTGGCCGTGCTGCACTGCAAGGTGGGGGGGCTATGGGGGGTTATAGGGGGCTGGGGGCGTTATGGGGGGTTATAGGGGGTTATGAGGGGCTGTCGGGGGGGGATATGGGGGGCTATGGGGCTGGGGGGGGCTCTGGGGGTCTGTGTGGGGCTGGGGGGTCATGGGGGGGCTATGGGGGCATGGGGAGGGTGGGTGTGGGGGGGCTGCTGTGGGTCAGTGGGGGGCCTGGGGGCGCTGGGAGCAGGAGGCAGGGACACTGACCCCCCCCCCCCCCCCCCCCCCCCCCCCCCCCCCAGGGCAGTAAGGGCAAGATGGGCGTCGTGGTGGCTGCCTACATGCACTACAGCAAGGTGTCGGCCAGGTACAGGGGGGCGGGGGGCATGGGGGGGGGGTCTTGGGGATGGGGAGGTATGGGGGGTCTTGGGGGGGTCAGGGGGAGTATGGGGGGGCTCTTGGGGGTGGGGGGGGCGGGGGGGTATGGGGTTATAGGGTTTTTTGGGGGTGTTTTGGGGGTTCTTGGGGATGGGGGGGATATGGGAGGGGTCTGGGGGGTGGGGGGGTTATTAGGGGATTATGGGGATATGGTTTTTTTGGGGGGGTGTTATGGGGGGGTCTTAGGGGTTATTGGGGGTCTTGGGGAGTTGGGGGGGCTATTGGGGTTTAGGGGGGGTTATGGGAGGGTGTGGGGGTTATGGGGAGTTATGGGGGTTATGAGGGGTTTATGGGAGGCGGTGGGGGGCTGTGGGGGGGCCATGGGGGTGCCAGGGTGGGTGCTCCCTGACCCCCCCCCCCAGCGCCGACCAGGCCCTGGCCACGCTGTCCATGCGCAAGTTCTGCGAGGAGAAGGTGGGGGCGGCGCTGCAGCCCTCCCAGCGCAGGTGGGGGGGGCTGGGGAGGCTTGGGGGGGCTGGGGGGGGGGGGGCCGCGGGGACATGGGGGGAGGTGGGGGGGGGGCTGGGTGGAGCTCGGGGGGGTGTGTTGGGGGGCTTTGGGGGGGCTTTGGGGGGCTGGGGGGGGTTGGGGCATGGGTGCTTGGGGGGGGGCATTTGTGGGGGGGGGCATGCTATGGGTGCTGTGCTTTGGGGGCGGTTGTCTTGGGGTGCCTCATTTTGGAGGTGCGTTTATTTGGGGGTGCCTTTATTTGGGGGTGCTGTTATTTGGGGTTCCTTTTTTGGGGGTTCCTCATTTTGGGTGCCCCCCCCGCCCTCCCCAGGTACATCGCTTACTTCAGCGGGCTGCTCTCGGGGCGCATCCGGCTCAACAGCAGCCCCCAGTTCCTGCACCACGTCCTGCTGCCCCCCCTGCCCCCCGCCCAGCCTGGTGCCGGTGAGCGGGACCCCCCCCGGGACCCCTCCCCCGGGGATCCCCCCGACCCCCCAGGACCCACCTGGACCCCCCCGGGAACCCCCTGGGGACCCCTGGGGACCCTCCGGGGGAACCCCGAGACCCCTCGGGGACCCCCAAGGTCCCCCCCCGGGACCCCCCCCAGGTCCCCCCCCCCGCTGACCCCCCCCCCCCCCCCACAGGCTGCCAGCCCTTCCTGAAGATCTACCAGTCCCTGCAGCTCGTCTATACCTCGGGCGTGTAGTGAGTACCCCCCCGGCCCCCCCCGGCCCTCCCCGAGCCCTGCTCCCTGGGGGGGGCCCCCCTGGCACTCAACCCCCCCCCCCCCCCCTTGCAGCAGCACCCCCGGCCCCCAGAGCCTCTGCATCAGCCTGGAGCCGGCCCTGCTGCTGAAGGGGGACGTGATGGTGAGGGGGGGGTGCAGGGGGCGTGCAAGGGGGGGTGGGGGGTGCAAGGAGTGTGCAAGGGGTGTGCAAGGGGGTTGGGGGTGCAAGGGGGGTGTGCAAGGGAAATGCAAGGGGGGTGGCAGGGGGGGCTGCGAGTGGGTGCGGGGGGAGGAAGGAGGTGTGCGTGTGCACAGGGTATGTGTGCGAGGGGGGGCATGTGAGGGGTGTGCAACGGGGGTGAAGGGGGTGCAAGGGGGGACTGAGTGGGTGCAGGGGGGAGGAAGGGGAGGGTGTGCAGGGGGGGGGCGTGCAAGGGAAGGTGTGGGGGGGTGAAAGGGGTGTGTGTGCAAGGGGGCGTGCAAGGTGCATGTGTGCAAGGCGTGTATGCGGGGGGGGGCGTGCAAGGGGTGCACGGAAAAGGGGTGCATTTGGGGGGGGGGGGACACACGCGAGGGGCACGTGTGGCAAAGCCCCGTGCAAGGGCTGCGCGTGCAAGGGCCGTGTGTCCCCCCCCCCCCCCCAGGTGAAGTGCTACCAGCGGCGGGGGGGGGGCCGGGCGCGAGGCCGTGTTCCGGGCCCAGTTCCACACCTGCACCCTGCAGGGCCCCCGCCTGCGCCTGCGGAAGGATGAGCTGGACGAGGCCTGCAGGGGTGGGCGGGGGGGGCACGGGGGGGTCAGAGTGGGCCGGGGGGTGTCAGGGGTTGGGGGCGGGGTCAGAGGGGCCAGGGGAGGTCGGTGAGGGGGGGGTCCGGGGGGCTTGGGGGGGTCCAGGGAGGGGTCGGGGGGGATTTGTGGGGAGGGGGGATCGGGGGGTTGGGGGTATGACAGAGGGCCGGGGGCTGTCAGGGGGGTGGGGGGGGGTTGGGAGAGGATTTGGGGGGGGGGGGGGTCGGGGGGAGTCGGGGGGGGGGTTTGGGGGGCTCAGGCCCTGACCCCCCCCGCCCGCCCTCCCCCCCCCCAGACGATCGCTTCCCCCCGGAGGCCAGCGTCGAGTTCGTCTTCTCCTCCGGCCCCGAGAGGTGGAAGGTGAGGAGGGGGGGGCCCTGCCCCGACCCCCCCACCCCCCCGTCACCCCCCACGCCCCCCCCCCCACCTCACCCCTCTGCCCCCCCAGGCTGGGAGCCCCCCCCCAGCTCGGCGCCCACTGCCGTGGATTACGGCACCGCCG